>NC_134903.1:14263327-14275827 GCF_041734735.1 Babylonia areolata
CGGGTTCGAATCTCGATGAGGGCGTTTGGTGGGTTAAAGGGTGGAGATTTTTCCGATCTCCCAAGGTCAACATATGTGCAGACTTGCAAGTGCTTGAAACCCCTTCGTGTGTATATGCAAGCAGAAGATCAAGTACGCGTGTTAATTAAAAATCCTGTAATCCATGTCAGCGTTCGGTGGGTTATGGCAACAAGAACATACCCAGCATGCACGCCCCCGAAAACGGAGTATGGCTGCCTACATGGCGGGGTAGATAAACAAAAACGGTCATATTCGTAAAATGTTACATGTCTGTCTGAATGTGTATGTGTGCGTGCCTGAAATCTGATTGAATGACACAGGAAACGAATGATGAGCGCCCAGTGGCAGCCGTCAGCCAGCTCTACCCAGGTAGGCAAGCCTGTTGTGCAAAATTAATGATCCTGTGTTTGTACAGCGCTTAGAGCTTGGTCTCCGACCGAGGATGGATAGGCGTTATATAAGTATACGTATCGATCAATCAAAAACCTTGTACTATCCAGCTCTCCCTGCCTAGAGTTTCTTATCACTAAACAACTGTGATATTGCTAAGAGCGTCAGGTGCCTGTGCCTGTACTGGCTATCGAGCGCTCTTGCCCACAGCAAACCGACACCAGCAGCCGTCCAGTTTGACCATGGTTGAAAGAACATTATCATGGCCAGTTTAGTTCATGTTTGGCTGTGTTCAGCCGTGACCGCACAGTCGTGCGCATAACACGCTCTTGGCTGAACGTTCAGACCACGCCTGTAGAGCTCTACGTAATGCTACATGTTGGTTCTTTTTTTTTTCTTTTTTTTTTCAGTGTATGGAGTAGTGTTGTTTTGCGTTGCGTTGCGCTGCATTGTGTTTCATTACACTGCATTGCATTAGTATCATATCGTATCGTGTTGTATCGTGTCGGTCGTGTCGGATAGTATGGTATTGTCTGGCCTGGGGGTGCTGACCTCAACACCAAGCTCTGGGGGACGGCAGCCGATCTTCACCGGACGTCCGAGTTTGTGGCATCCCTCGGACTTCGACCCTGACTGCGTAGCTGTCGAACGCAAAGAAGAAGAAGAAGAAGAAGAAGAAGTGTCGGTCGTGTCGTGTCGGATAGTATGGTAGTGTGTTGTATTGCATTATATTGTATTATATTGTATTGTCTGATTATCCTAGGGCACGAAAACACGAACATACACACAACTGACCATGCACGCGCGCACGTGCACACGCATAAATGTGTACACGCGTCTGCACGTAAAGGCACTACGCAGCTAGTTCACACATGCAACTGTCAAACCATCAGCAGCGTTGTCTGTTCTGTTTCAGGTGTTTCAGTGCAAGATGTGTTCCAATCCTGGCCCTGCTCACCGTGTAAGTATAAACGTCTATGAATGATATTTGTATTTTTATTACTCTTTTTTTTATCACAACAGATTTCTCTGTGTGAAATTCGGGCTGCTCTCCCCAGGGAGAGCGTGTTGCTACATTGAGAGCGCCACCCATTTTTGTTTTGTTTTGTTTTGTTTTTTTTTGCTTTTTGTCCTCCCTGCAATTTTTTTTTCCTATCCAAGTGGATTTTTCTACAGAATTTTGTCATGGACAACCCTTTTGTTGCCGTGGGTTCTTTTTACGTGCGTTAAATGCATACTGCACAAGGGACCTCGCTTTATCGTCCCATTCGAATGACATGCAGTAAGGCTTTTTTTTCTGTTCTTTTTATTTATCATTATTATTATTTTAAAAATTCTTTTATGCTGATGTAAGTATAAGGGTGGCGTTGTGGCAGACTAGTTTAAGGCATTGGAAGACTTGACTAGTACAGATCAAGTGTTCACCAGTGACCAGTCTAAAGCTGAGAATTGATTTCATCAAGATTTTGTCGCCTTATAAATATCATTATTATTAGTAGTAGTGTTTTTATGTATTTATCTATTATTTTTATTTATCTTTTTTATATATTAAAAAAAAAATATATTGTTTTTTTATTATTATTATTATTATTAAAAAAATTTTTTCTCAAGGCCTGACTGACTAAGCGCATTGGGTTACGCTGCTGGTCAGGCATCTGCTTGGCAGATGTGTTGTGCAGCGTATATATATGGATTTGACCGAACGCAGTGACGCCTCCTTGGGCTACTGATACTGATACTGATACTGATGTCGTGTCCTTTGGGAAAATAACATACTTTCTTTACTCCGAGTGTCCTCAGTCCACACGGGTGTGAACGGGTTATCTGACATCGTTAGGGGAAGGTTGAAATAACGACAGGAAGTAAGGACTGGTCCCTCGCTTCCTATGTGTAGCCTTAGACACAGTAAATACCCCCCCCCCCACCCCCGAAAGCGGAGTGTGGCTGCCTACATGGCGGGGGTGAAAACGGTTCATACACGTAAAAGCCCACTCGTGTACATATGAGTGAAAGTGGGAGTTGCAGCCCACGAACGCAGAAGAAGAAGAAGACACAGTGAATATGATGAATTCATTTTCTTTCTTTTTTTTTCCCCGATAGCCGAAAAAGGTTATGGAACCTTTAACCCTTTTATAACCGGGTATGATAATCCATAATGAAAAGTATGTACAGTAAGACTTTGCCTGGACTTGGCTGACCCTGGAGAAAGGCCCAGTGACAGTGAGGAAAGACCCACTGACCACAGGGAAAGTCCTGTTGACAGTGGGAAAGACTACAACTTGGGATTCTCAGCTCTTGACGGCACATAAGACCGTATGGCTGTGTCTGCAGTGGCACTGTTTTCATCTGTCTGCGGGCAGGGGGGGGGGGGGGGTTGTTCTGTGGGGTGTGCTGAGCAGCTGCAGTGTGGTGTCTTTTGCCGGTGGGCTCTGCAGTCATGAAATACTGGCTGGAACACCCATGGGGATACTTCTTTTAAGGCTGTCGCGAGTTGCATCCTGCGGTCTCTTTTGCCTCTGTTCGGGAGCAGTTATGTCCCTTGAATTCTTAATGGAGTGTCTTGTGCGTGCCTGCTGCACCCATCGTGAACACAGCGCAGGCCTCCAAGGGTGGTGCAGGATTGTACCAAGGGCGGGTGGAGACAGGGGGTCCTCCCCAGCACCTACGGGTGTTTCTATTTCTTCGTTTTCATTATGAATGATACTCGGTCGTGGACCGACTTGTAAGTGATGTCGAATAGGCAACTACTGTCCTGACTATCTGGGCTAGAATGTTGATTGGAGAAAAGAGAGCGTCTTGCCCAAGTTACACCCCTACTCTCTCGGCCAATAGGAAAATCTTGCCTTCTCTAGTTTGTGAGAGCCGTGGTCCTTCACAAGATAAAAAAACAACTAAGCTGCTAAAATGAATTCTCATTGCTGTGGAGAAACCATTGATCATACAGCTCTCGCTTTGCTGTAGACCCAACTGGAAGTCTTTGATATATATATATATATATATATATAGAGAGAGAGAGAGAGAGAGAGAGAGAAGAGCAAGCAGAAGCATCATGTGGAGTGATGGCCTAGAGGTAACGCGTCCGCCTTGGAAGCGAGAGAATCTGAGCGCACGTAAAAGAACCAACGGCAACAAAAGGGTTGTTCCTGGCAAAATTATGTAGAAAAATCCACTTCGATAGGAAAAACAAGTAAAACTGCACGCAGGAAAAAAAAGGGGGTGGGGGGTGGGGGGGGGGGGGGGGCGCTGTAGTGTAGCGACGCGCTCTCCCTGGGGAGAGCAGCCCGAATTTCACACAGAGAAATCTGTTGTGATAAAAAGAAATACAAATACAAATACAAAATGTATTCATTTTTCAAACCACTTGCCAGGTCTCGGCTATAATTATTCTGATTCCGAATCTGAATTTAAAGTTTTTATTCTTTCTTTCTTTCTTTCTCTTGCATTTTGTTTTTGCTGTATGAGCGTAAAAATGTTAAACCCTCTGAAAAAGCAAGTGTCTATACTATAAAGGTTTAATAAAAAAAAAAATAATAATAATAATAAAAAAGAATTGTTAGCATTCTTTTTATTACCCTGTATGATATTTTTTTCATGTTTACTGTCTTCACTTCTTTATTTCTTTATTTTATTCTCTCTCTCTCTCTCTCTCTCTCTCTCTCTCTCTCTGTCTCCTCTTCCCCCCCCCTTTCTTTCTTCATCTCTTGCTTTCTTTGTACCCTGCACCTCTCCTTCATTCTTTCCTCCCTTCATTCCTTCCTTCTTACCTACCGGATTATGGCGTACACAACGTATACGGACCAGTCCGTACGCCTTTAACACCGTGCACCTTGAAACTGAAAAATGAAACTGGGGAAGGGGGCCAGGCGGAAGGGGTGCTGGGGGGGGGTGGGGGGGGGGAGAGATAAAGAAACTGGGGCATAAACAACATGGTTTTGATTGATTTTAACTCACTCAGTACGGCCAGTCCTCTCTTCTCCTCTACACAGACCCCTCGGATGTCCAGTGGGTGTCTGAATGACCCAACCTTTAGCTTCCGTCGTCAGAATTGTGGTATTCTTTGTCAACATTCACGTCTTCAGTATAAGAGCCTTCCGCTTGCAATATTTTGATGATGGTAATTGGGGTGAAACGCTGTTAACGTCGTCTCTTTCGCCGTTCGTATGGAGAGAGTTAAACTCTGCGTGTCTTACCACAGGTTGGTTCTGGCGGCCTTGTCCTACTCTGGTCCATACACAGACGATCGTCCTCAGCCGCAACAGCAGCAGCAGCCCAGTCTGGCAGCCGAGGATTCCGGTCGGAAGTCGGAAGAGGAGAGCATGGAAATGACGTTACCGCAGCAAAGACGAGTGATGGCTTCGCCCCTGTTACGTGACCCTGGAATGGCTTCCGGGCAGCGATGTTCGTCGTCGTCGTCGTCGTCGTCGTCATCCAGTTCACCGACCAACATCGTCTTTATCAAGGTGTGGGTGGATGGATGGGGGTGGGGGTGGATGGGTGGATGGATGGGGGTGGGTGAGGGTGGGTGGGGGGGTTGGATGGATGGGTGGGTGGATGGGTGGGGGGGTGAATTGGTGGGTGGATGGGTGTGTGGGTGGATGGATGTGTGTGTGTGTGTGTGTGTGTGTGTGTGTGGATTTAGGGATGGATGGACTGATGAATGGGTGGGTGGGTGGATGGATGGATGGATGGTTTGCTGGCTGGGTGGTCACTGTAAACGTCACTGTAAACGTCGCTACAACAATGGCGACGTCACTGTAAACGTCGCTACCACAAAGTAAACTTCATCAATTTAAACGTCGCTGTAAACATCACCACAACAGTTATTTTACAGTGTAAATGTCACTGTAAGCTTCACAAAACAGTGTTGTAAACATCACTGTAAACGTCGCACCCACCGTGTAAACGTCATTGTAAACATCACTGTTACCGTCGCCACAACAGTACGAACGTCAAGGTAAACGTCACAACACCAGTGTAAACGTCTCTGGAAACGTCACAACAACAGCATTGTAAATCTCATTGTAAGCTTCACAACAGCAGTGTACACGTCACAACAACACTGTAAACATCTCTGTAAATGTCGCAGCAACAACAACAGTGTTGTAAACCTCATTGTAAACGTGACAACAGCAGTGTAAATGTGTTGGAATAGAGTGATGGCCTAGAGGTAACGCGTCCGCCTTGGAAGCGAGAGAATCTGAGCGCGCTGCTTCGAATCACGGCTCAGCCGCCGATATTTTCTCCCCCTCCACTAAACCTTGGGTGGTGGTCTGGACGCTAGTCATTCGGATGAGACGATAAACCTAGGTCCCGTGTGCGGCATGCACTTAGCACACGTAAAAGAACCCACGGCAACAAAAGGCTTGCAAAATCCTGTAGCAAAAATCCACTTCGATAGGAAAAAAAAAGGGGGGTGGGGGTGGCGCTGTTGTGTAGCGACGCGGTCTCCCTGGGGAGAGCAGCCCGATTTTCGCACAGAGAAATCTGTTGTGATAAAAAGAATTTCAAATGCAAATACAAATAAATGTAACAACAATAACAACAACAACAACAGTGTTTGTTAAACGTCAAATCTACCGTCCCCTCCCCTTCCTCCGCACCCTCCTCCACCCCCACCTCCCCTCCTACCCACCTCCTCCACCACCCCTTCCTCCAGGTTCACAAGGCAGGGAGCACCACGGTCTCTAACCTGTTGGCCCGCTACGCCCTCAACCACGACCTCAACATCGCCCTGCCGGAGCAGAAACCCGTCGGCAGCGTGTTCCACTGCTTCGGGCCCTTCCACGAGTATCGCGTGCTGCCTCTGGCGGAGACCCAGCCCTACCATACGCTCTTCAACCACATGATCTACAACCGCACGGCCCTGGACAACGTGATGCCGAAGAACGCCTTCTACGTGGCCATCATGCGGGAGCCGGAGAAGCGGTTCCTCTCGGGGGTCTACTACTTCGGGAACCTCAAACCTCCGGCCAGGAACAACACGGACAACGCGGCCTTCAAGCGATTCATCAGCGACGGAAACCGGGCCAAGATGGAGAGCAACTTCCGCATCTACAACTCGCTGGTGTGGAACACGGGACTGCCCGTGAAGGAGCAGAAGAAGGAGGAGGCAGTGCGGAAGCACCTGGAGCGTCTGGGGCGGGAGCTGGACCTGGTGATGGTGATGGAGCACTTCCTGGAGTCCCTGGTGTTGTTCAAGCGGCGGGCGTGTCTGAGCCTGAGGGACATCGTCTTTCTGAAGATCAACACCCGGAAGGTGTACAACGTGCACAGCATCACCCAGGAGGATCGGGACACGCTGAGGAAGTGGCAGATGGCCGACCACATGGCCTATGACTACTTCAACCTGAAGTTCTGGGAGCAGGTGCGGCAAGAAGGGGAGGGCTTCTCCAAGGAGGTGGATCATTTCAGACAGGTGTGTTGTTGTTGTTGTTGTAGTGTGTTGTAGTGTGTGTGTGTGTGTGTGTGTGTGTGTGTGTTGTTGTTGTTGTTGTTCTTGTTGTTGTAGTGTGTTGTGTGTGTGTGTGTGTGTGTGTGTGTGTGTGTGTGTGTGTGTGTGTGTGTGTGTTGTGTTGTGTTGTGTTGTAGTGTGTGTGTGTGTGTGTGTGTGTGTGTGTGTGTGTGTGTTGGTGTGTGTTGTGTTGTGTTGTAGTGTGTGTGTGTGTGTGTGTGTGTGTGTGTGTGTGTGTGTGTGTGTGTGTGTTGTTGTTGTTGTTGTTGTTGTTGTTGTTGTTGTTGTTGTTGTTGTAGTGTGTTGTGTGTGTGTGTGTGTGTGTGTGTGCGTGTGTGTGTTGTGTTGTGTTGTAGTGTGTGTGTGTGTGTGTGTGTGTGTGTGTGTGTGTGTGTGTGTGTGTGTGTGTGTGTTGTGTTGTGTTGTAGTGTGTGTGTGTGTGTGTGTGTGTGTGTGTGTGTGTGTGTTGTAGTGTGTGTGTGTGTGTGTGTGTGTGTGTGTGTGTGTGTGTGTGTGTGTTGTGTTGTGTTGTAGTGTGTGTGTGTGTGTGTGTGTGTGTGTGTGTGTGTGTGTGTGTGTGCGTGTTGTGTTGTGTTGTAGTGTGTGTGTGTGTGTGTGTGTGTGTGTGTGTGTTGTGTTGTAGTGTTTGTGTGTGTGTGTGTGTGTGTGTGTGTGTGTGTTGTGTTGTGTTGTTGTCTGGTGTTCTATTCTAGCAGCTGACGATCATAGCTTGTTGTCTGGTGTTCTATCCTACCACGTGACAATCATAGCTTGTTGTCTGGTGTTCTATCCTACCATGTGACAATCATAGCTTGTTGTCTGGTGTTCTATCCTATCATGTGACGATCATAGCTTGTTGTCTGGTGTTCTATCCTATCATGTGACGATCATAGCTTGTTGTCTGGTGTTCTATCCTATCATGTGACGATCATATCTTGTTGTCTGGTGTTCTATTGTGTCAGCTGACGATCATATCGTGTTGTCTGTTGTTCTATCCTATCATATGACGGTCATAGCTTGTTGTCTGGTGTTCTGTCCTATCATGTGACAATCATAGCTTGTTGTCTGGTGTTCTATCCTATCATGTGACAATCATAGCTTGTTGTCTGTTGTTCTATCCTATCATGTGACGATCATAGCTTGTTGTCTGGTGTTCTATCCTATCATGTGACGATCATAGCTTGTTGTCTGGTGTTCTATCCTATCATGTGACGATCATATCTTGTTGTCTGGTGTTCTATCCAACCAGGTGACAGAACGAGTGGGGATGTACTGGTTACGATCAGTATCAGTATCAGTATCAGTAGCTCAAGGAGGCGTCACTGCGTTCGGACAAATCCATATACGCTACACCACATCTGCCAAGCAGATGCCTGACCAGCAGCGTAACCCAACGCGCTTAGTCAGGCCTTGAGAAAAAAAAAAAAAAAAAAAAAAAAAAAAAAAAAATATATATATATATATATATATATATATATATATATATATATATAAGCGTACATACATAAATAATAATTATGATGAAAAAAAAAAGATAGTAGTAATGAAAATAATGATAAAATAATAATAATAATAAATAATTAATTAAATAAATAAGACAACAATGATGATAAATAAGCAAATAAATATAAAACATGAAGACACACATTCACACATACACCCACACATGCATAACAGATATACCCCAAAAACGCAGTTTCATAGATATGAAAGCACAGTCAAATACATATAAACGAACATGAGCTCCAACACACACACACACACACACACACACACACACCACAAATTTCCCTGCACCTCCTCTACCCTCTCCTCCACACACTCGGAGTTTCTAGTCTATGTATCGCAGCTTCCACGGCACACACACACACACACACACACACACACACACACACACACACACACACACACACAAACACGCACACGCACACACACACACACACACACACACACACACACACACACACACACACACACACACACTCAAAGCACACACATACTCAAAGCACACACACACTTACGATCAAAGCATGTTATCTTGTGTTTTCTCAAAGCTTGTAATCTTGCGTTTTCTCAAAGCTTGTTATTGTCGTGTTTTCTCAAAGTTTGTAATCTTGTTTTTTTCTAAAAGCTTGTTGTCTTGTGTTTTCTCAAAGCTTGTTGTCGTGTTTTCTCAAAGCCTATTGTCGTGTTTTTCTCAAAGCTTATAATTGTGTTTTCTGAAAGCTTGTTATCTGATGTTTTCTCAAAGCTTGTTGTCTTGTGTTTTCTCAAAGCATGTCGTCGTGTTTTCTCAAAGCATGTCGTCTTGTGTTTTCTCAAAGCATGTCGTCTTGTGATTTCTCAAAGCTTGTTATCTGATGTTTTCTCAAATCTAGTTGTCTTGTGTTTTCTCAAAGCATGTCGTCGTGTTTTCTCAAAGCATGTCGTCTTGTGATTTCTCAAAGCATGTCGTCTTGTGTTTTCTCAAAGCATGTCGTCTTGTGTTTTCTCAAAGCATGTCGTCGTGTTTTCTCAAAGCTTGTTGTCATGTTTTCTCAAAGCTTGTTGTCTTGTGTTTTCTCAAAGCATGTCGTCGTGTTTTCTCAAAGCTTGTTGTCATGTTTTCTCAAAGCTTGTTGTCATGTTTTCTCAAAGCATGTTGTCTTGTATTTTCTCAAAGCTTGTTGTCTTGTGTTTTCTCAAAAGCATGTTTTCTTGTGTTCTACCCCCCTCCCCCACAATCCCCCCACAGGTGACGGAGCGAGTCGGGAAGTACTGCTCCAGTGAGAGCCCCAAGTGGGACGTGCTGGTGATCCACGGGTCTCCCTGGAACGAGGAGTTCTCGCTGAACCAGCGGGACTGCCAGTGGATGAAGAGTGATGAGAGGGAGCTGCAGAAGCTGCTGCTGACCAGGGCCCGGGAACGGAGGGACAGGGCAGGGTACAAGGAGAGGAGGCCCAAAGTCCCCGACTGGAAGTCAGACTGCTGAGTGGGACAGAAAGGTGTACTGTACTCCACCTCCCAGCCTCAATCCCCCCCCCCCTTCCACCCTCCCCCCCCCCCCCCCCCCCCCCCCCCACCCCCCCCGCCCCCTCCGAACCCTCCCTCCGGATCTCCCTCCTGTAAGAAGTGAATAGAAAGAACCATTAGAAATATGGTTGTAAGAAGTCGTCAAAAGAAAGAACCATTGGAGATATGGTTGTAAGAAGTCAGTAGACAGAACTATTGGAAATATGGTTGTAAGAAGTCGTCAATAGAAAGAACCATTGGAGATATGGTTGTAAGAAGCTGTCAATAGAAAAAACCATTGGAGATATGGTTGTTATAAGTCAGTAGACAGAATCATTGGAGATATGGTTGTAAGAAGTCGTCAACAGAAAGAACCAGGTGAAATAATTGTTAGATAACAGTAGAAAGGACCATCAGAAACCTTTTTTTTTAAATTTAATATTTTTATTAGAAAACAGTTGTAACAGCCAATGGGAATTTAATTGTTAGAAAACAGCAGAAAGGACCTATGGAAATCTCATCGTAATCTATCTGTCTTCTGTGTGTGTTTGTTTTTGTGGTTTTCTTTCTTCTTTTTTTTCTTTGTTGTTGTTGTTGTTGTTAGTTTGTTCTTGTTTTATTCATTGTTATGTAAATTTTAATTGGGTCTTTAAAGCTTGAATCAAACTATTTCCGTCCGTGTCATACGCGAAATGTTGCACAACTGCCACTTCTCGAATATATATATATATATATATATATATATATATATATATATATATATATATATATATATATATTTTTTTTTTTTTTTTTTTTTTTTTTTTTTTTTTTTTAATAATTTTTTTTTAAATTAGAATTGTTTATACATATTTTGAAAAAGGTATCTTTTACATATGAAGAATCACCTCGTCAAACTATTGAATCAACTTGCCTGTTCATATTGGCAGTGTTCTGGACATTGTTTTCTTCTTCAAAGGTGTGTCGTGGGTGAAGTGATTTAAAAAAAAAAAAAATCTAGATCTAACTGGTGTTTTAGTTGATCTCTTAACATTGTTTCGCTTTCTCTTTGACTGGTTAAACAACTTGTATGCTCAAAATGTCAGTGTTCCGGGAATTATTTTCTTGTTCGAGGCTCGTGAGGCGTGAGTGAAGTGATGATTTTAACGGGTGTTTTAACTGATCTCTTGAACTTATGCTGATTCATCTTTAACTGGTTTTTAATCAAGAGCCGCCGACGTGTGGTCACAGTCTTGAATCGGACCCTTTACTGTGGTTGGGCGAAATGTAACATGTTGTGATTTGATTTTTGCTCACATCTGTGTGTTTCGAAACGTAGCAGTTATTTATGACACCGTCCAGCTGGTCTTTTTTTTTATTTTATTTTTTTTGTAATATATTCATGTCTGTCCTTTGTCCCAATGGCTGGCGTGGTCCATCTGCCTTTCTACTTTTTTTTTTTTTTTTTTTTTGCCTCAGCAGCATGTAGGATTTTAATTTTTCTTCTTTTTTAAAGTGCTCTTTACGTGGCTTTCTTCACTGACCGAAAAAAACAAAAAACAACAAAAAACAACAAAAACAACAACAACAGGAAAACAACAACGAAATCTTCACACACACAAAAAAAGAGCACATTGGAAAATAAAGAAGGCGACACAAAAAAGACGTAAAGACAGATTCATTCGTACTTCTCTTTTGTTGTGTGTGTGTGTGTGTGTGTGTGTGTGTGTGTGTGTGTGTGTGTGTGTGTTTAACAGTGGATCTCTACGACTTTATGTCTGTATCAGAATAAGAATTATATCACCTTTTCTAAATTCCCATCCCAGTTCTGTCGATATGCCATTTTGAGAGTAAAAACCTGATATATTCTGTATCCCTGTCTGTTATTCCAAAAAAGAAGGTTTCTGGTCTTCAAACCTGTTCCTAGTTTCGTGGGTTTTGTTTTCTTTTGATCTAATACCAAGCCTGAGAATGTGGAAAAAATCATTTATGATGCTGGAGCCTTTAAACATCTCTTCTTTGTTTTTCAATGAGTCATGTTATCTGCTAGTTGTTTTATCATTCTATTTGTTCATCAGCATGACGTTCTATTCAGTTTATATTGTTTTCTGTTTTATCATTCTATTTGTTAATCAGCATGACGTTCTATTCAGTTTATATTGTTTTCTCATTTGGTTTGCTAGTATTTGTCCAGCTAAAATGAAAGCCATAAACAATGGGTTAAAATGGGCATCCCTGTCTGATACCATTTGTGATGTAAGAGGGCTGTGAAGTCAGTCCCTCATGACTGATACAGACGAAAAATATGTTTGTTTTTTGTTTAAGATCTTTTCCTTTTTTATAATTGCTCACCAAGCCCACATACTCTAGACACATGGAACAGAAACTGTTGATAGTGAATCAAACGCTTTGCAATAATCTAGTGCCAGAAGGTATCCTGATTCATTTCTATGGTTCAGATAAGCAATAACATAATCGTCTGATCTAATTATTACGTCACTAACATTGGTCTTCAGTTGTCCAAATCATTTCGTGGTAATTCTTTTGGTTTATGTAATAATCTAAGACATTTCTTCGTCTGCAGAACGAATCATCTAATTTTGAAGAATTAAATACAAGATTTTTTGATTCAACCATAAAGAATTTTTATGAATTTTGTGCTTAACTC
>NC_134903.1:14298327-14305827 GCF_041734735.1 Babylonia areolata
GAAGAAGACAATGCTAAGAGAAGACAGTGCCTGGAATGACACAAACAAATGTCATAAGTACAACATGTCAACACAAGTGAATAGTAAAGCACATGTATACATGGAAAGACTATCACTCAGGTTTGGGATACGCAACAACATAATGCATATGTGTGAAGACCAAACGCTGACATCAAATGACATTTCTAATACATTTAAATAGCACAGTTAAAGTGATTGAAGCGATGCTGACTTGGTGAAAGTACACTGACAGTATAGATTAAGTAAAGCTTATACTGTGTCAAAGTGACTCAAAGGAATCAGTTTATCATGTTGCACTATACTGAGTAAGCCGTATAGGAGAGAGCATGATAACTAAATTACAGTTAACAGACTGATACATACCAGGTGGCTTTAACCAATAACTGGTATTAATCCAACACTATCTTGTAATCACAACAGAATACTACACACATCTTAGAGTACTGAGCACACTGTAGCAGTACAACTGATATTAGTGTGAAAGATAATACCTGAATAACAAACAAGATAGAGAATCAGTGGCTTAGATATAATACTGGCAAACTGATAGACCAGATAGTAAGTGAAGAACCACCATGGCTTAACCATTAAGTGGTGAATGAACTTTACGCACGCACTAGAACATTCTGGAACAAACTGTGTCGAGAGACGTCACTGACTGTGACGTTAAGAATCAAATGGAACACTGCTCCATGCAGATGACGACATGGCAATTATTTAGATCAGTCATAGCTGATCTGTGACTAACTTGTCAAAGCAATAACTGAACAAAGAATTAACTGAACAAAGCAATAACTGAACATACTCATATAAACACAAGTACTGTGTCAAATAATACAATTTACAAATCAACACATTCTACACACTAGTACTTACAGCGATACGTAGCGAGGTGTCAGCTGTTGTGGGGACACACACGACACACTGCCCGCGACACAGCAAGAGAGAGAGAGCAGGCTCTGGTCAGATGACTGACCAGGTATGAAATGACCACTCATCATTCACTGTGCCAATTTATGCAAGTTTAGCGGACCGCAAAGTGCGTCACGTGTGCTTGCAAGCAGATCGTCACTAATCACGGAGAATCCGATGACAATTGTGTTTGTTTAAAGGTGTTCAGTGATAGATTTCTAAATGATTCCTGAACCGATTTACGTCGGATAAGTTGCAAAAGAAAGAGCTCAACGCCTACTTTATAATGAATGTAAAATGAAGTGTTGATTATTTAAGATGAATTTATAATCTTAATTTAAGTCACCTGAACAGGGTCAGTTTTAACGAGCTCGTCGCTGAAAATTACAAACTGCGTTAAATCAGTTTCACGTAGGCAAACATAAATGGAATAGATTTAAAGATGGAATTAAGACGATTCTGCCAGTATATAATACTAGTAGTTTACTGATCTGCCAAAAGAGTTATTAATTAATTACGGTGGAACAGAAACACAAGTTTCTTCTCAGCCAATGATGTACCGCGATGCGACATTGGGCGAGCTGTGAGCAGGTGTCTGGCCAGGACAAAATGATGTAAGCAGAGTGACGTCACATATTCCGTGCAAGGGTTAGAAGTGAAAACGTCGTCTGCTCTGGCTTCTGCGTGAATAGTGTTGGAGCAAGCATAGCACGCTTGGTCACACCTCCCCCCATCTTTTGAAATCCATCGTCCGCGATGGTTAATTAAAAGTAATTCTTGTGAGGAGACTTAGCTGAGCATCAAACAAGAATTATTGGGCAGGTAAGGGAGATAATTTAGCTGATAACTGATAGCTAAATGAATGTGAAATGACTGCAACATTCTTAGGAACAATACCCTACTTCTATATTCAAAGTGGCTTTAGCCAGGTTAAGTTATGAGTTTGGTCTTAGTCAAATGCATCCTAACTTTGAAGAGTTTGATATAGAGAAGGGGTCCGAATTTGGTAAATACACTATGAAGATGGAAAGCATTCATTTGTGTGCCTATCAATCTATCTATCTTATTACTGTCAGACGCACATGTTGAGTAGCATACATGTATAATAGCATAAATAAAAAAATGAATTATTTTAGCATGTTCATAGACATACTTTTTGCATTGCTAAGACCTTGTGACAAGCTAGATCACAGGTCAAATTAAGCAAGAAGAAAAGAAAAAAAACATAAAACATGAATTATGCAGAAATATCTGAAAATGAAAACAAAATTACAGCATGAACAGGAACATGAAAAACAAAATCAGCATTGCCTCAGTTCAGCAAGAATGAAAAAAAAAAATTGAAACATGAGTGGGTTTTTTTTTCTGAATGTCTCACTGTCCTGGCTGTTAAATGTTCTTTTTACAAATATTCTCACCAGTCTTATCACAAACTCAGTGGTGCCCTGGATGCCAGTCGTGTGGATCTCCTAGGGGCAGGATCTGGTGGTAGTGGAGGTGGCTCTGGTACAGCTCGCTGGGTTGGTGTCCTGGGTCTTGGCATGGGCCTGGTCAGCCACATACCACTGTCACTATCGGTATCAGTGTCAGAGTGTGACACCTTGCTGTCCTGGTGGTGCAGTGGGACCGGGTGAGTCGGCGTGACAGCAGGTTGTTGTTGTTGGTCGTGCCTCTGCTGCATGGGGCTGACTACAGGTGGGGACACCTGTAGGACCACAGCGTCAGGTGTGGTGCTGTGGTGCCTCCGTCGTCTGCGTCTCCTGCATCTCTGGTTTGGAGCTGGTGCAGTTGATGGCATGGGCCCAGGTCGCCCAGTGTGTGTAGTGGCAACACACTGGTTGTGGGCTGGAGCTGCAGGCTGGTGGTCAGTATTCTGTTGCTTGGCCTTGTAGCGTCGCTTGTGGCGACACTGGTGCTCTGTGTGGCCAGACCTCTCACACCAGACACAGTGTGGAGGGTCTGGGGCGCGGTCAGCAGCACAGCGTCGAGGATGTAGCGCTGGTCCTGGAGGAGGTAGGTGGTGTGCTGGCTTGGGGGCCTGCAGCTGATGTCGCAGGCTGGCGTTCTCAGCTGCGAGTGTGGCCAGCTGGGCTTCCAGGCGGACAACATTGGTGTTGTCTACGCCGGGGCAGGTATTGTAGGTGTGGCTGTCCTCCCGCAGCCATCGCAGGGCCTCCTTCTTTGCTGCCTCGAAGGTGGTGTCAGGGTGGTAGCGGATGAGGCGCCTGACATCACGCTTCAGTGTGGCTGGCTGAAGGCCTCTGGCGAAAGCGTCGCGGAGGATGGTCGCTGACACCTGGATCATCCCATCTTCAGCCTTGTTGACTTTGGTCCACAGGTACCGAAGATGTGATGCGTAGTTGGTCACCATCTCCTTGGGCTGCTGCTGTCTGTTGAAGAACGCAGTGGCAAGGTCGGTGGCGTCTTGCTGCTCTCCCCAGTTCTCCTCGATGATGTGAAGGATCTTGGCTGGGGTGTCCACTTCGGTCGCTGGCAGCCTGACGATCTGCTGGCGAGCTCTGCCGGCAAGGGCTGAGATCAGCCAGAGAGAGGCTGTCGCGTCATCCAGGGGCTGTAGCTGGAGAATCAGTCTGGCCTCCTGGACGAAGTCTTCGACTTCACTGCTGCTTTCCTCACCGGATAGCGTCGGGAGTTTTGGCAGGAAGTTGGTTGAAGCCATGTTGATGGGGCGACGACTCTTCTCGTGGACTTGATGTACCTGCTGCACTGTCTTCTCTCTTCTCCTATGTCTAACTATCCCTATGTGACTGTTAATGCAACCTCTTGTCCCTGTACGATCCTAGCTCACAGTGCCAAGTATGTGATAGAGATTAGCTTGGCTAGGAGCTGTGATTTATTATTAGAGATATTTAGAGACTTTGCACATCCTACACTCACAGCGCCAAGTTGTAATAAGGTACACTTGGTGGTAAAGGGCTGTGGTTTAGGGATGGATTGAATTTGGTTAAAATTGAAACCTTAAAGGGAATAATTGGACCTATGTTGTGATGGATCTTTATCCTGTCGGCGACGCCACTTTTGTAGCCGTGTACCGAGTGGTTACTGAAGGGGGTACGGCACAAAAGACTTAACTAAATATGATTGAATGAATTAAAGGATAGACAAGATCCCACGCACAGGCCAGGAACATATAGAGGCCAGTCACAAATGGGGTTTTCTATTGTTTTATTTACAATATTCTAAAAGAAGAAGACTAAGAAGAAGAAATAATGAGAAGAAGACAACTAGGAGAAGAACTAAGAAGAAGAAGAAGACAAAAAGAGAACTAGTCTAAGAGAAGAAGACAATGCTAAGAGAAGACAGTGCCTGGAATGACACAAACAAATGTCATAAGTACAACATGTCAACACAAGTGAATAGTAAAGCACATGTATACATGGAAAGACTATCACTCAGGTTTGGGATACGCAACAACATAATGCATATGTGTGAAGACCAAACGCTGACATCAAATGACATTTCTAATACATTTAAATAGCACAGTTAAAGTGATTGAAGCGATGCTGACTTGGTGAAAGTACACTGACAGTATAGATTAAGTAAAGCTTATACTGTGTCAAAGTGACTCAAAGGAATCAGTTTATCATGTTGCACTATACTGAGTAAGCCGTATAGGAGAGAGCATGATAACTAAATTACAGTTAACAGACTGATACATACCAGGTGGCTTTAACCAATAACTGGTATTAATCCAACACTATCTTGTAATCACAACAGAATACTACACACATCTTAGAGTACTGAGCACACTGTAGCAGTACAACTGATATTAGTGTGAAAGATAATACCTGAATAACAAACAAGATAGAGAATCAGTGGCTTAGATATAATACTGGCAAACTGATAGACCAGATAGTAAGTGAAGAACCACCATGGCTTAACCATTAAGTGGTGAATGAACTTTACGCACGCACTAGAACATTCTGGAACAAACTGTGTCGAGAGACGTCACTGACTGTGACGTTAAGAATCAAATGGAACACTGCTCCATGCAGATGACGACATGGCAATTATTTAGATCAGTCATAGCTGATCTGTGACTAACTTGTCAAAGCAATAACTGAACAAAGAATTAACTGAACAAAGCAATAACTGAACATACTCATATAAACACAAGTACTGTGTCAAATAATACAATTTACAAATCAACACATTCTACACACTAGTACTTACAGCGATACGTAGCGAGGTGTCAGCTGTTGTGGGGACACACACGACACACTGCCCGCGACACAGCAAGAGAGAGAGAGCAGGCTCTGGTCAGATGACTGACCAGGTATGAAATGACCACTCATCATTCACTGTGCCAATTTATGCAAGTTTAGCGGACCGCAAAGTGCGTCACGTGTGCTTGCAAGCAGATCGTCACTAATCACGGAGAATCCGATGACAATTGTGTTTGTTTAAAGGTGTTCAGTGATAGATTTCTAAATGATTCCTGAACCGATTTACGTCGGATAAGTTGCAAAAGAAAGAGCTCAACGCCTACTTTATAATGAATGTAAAATGAAGTGTTGATTATTTAAGATGAATTTATAATCTTAATTTAAGTCACCTGAACAGGGTCAGTTTTAACGAGCTCGTCGCTGAAAATTACAAACTGCGTTAAATCAGTTTCACGTAGGCAAACATAAATGGAATAGATTTAAAGATGGAATTAAGACGATTCTGCCAGTATATAATACTAGTAGTTTACTGATCTGCCAAAAGAGTTATTAATTAATTACGGTGGAACAGAAACACAAGTTTCTTCTCAGCCAATGATGTACCGCGATGCGACATTGGGCGAGCTGTGAGCAGGTGTCTGGCCAGGACAAAATGATGTAAGCAGAGTGACGTCACATATTCCGTGCAAGGGTTAGAAGTGAAAACGTCGTCTGCTCTGGCTTCTGCGTGAATAGTGTTGGAGCAAGCATAGCACGCTTGGTCACACTTAAAGCAAGATAGGTTTGTTCCCCCCCCCCCCCATCCCGTTCCACCACGCCCCCCCCCCCCCACCACCACCCCTTTTATTCATGTTTTTTTCTATATGGATATGGGCTTTATAGACATTTCCGAACTGAAACCATGTATGCACGAATACGATGATTTTTGAGGGGTGTTTTTTTTCGATAAGATATGTGAAATTCCTTACACGAGAAAGTACACTTATGGACAGATGTTACATGAATTAAGAGAGACAGACAGACAGACAGACAGACAGACAGAGAGAGATTGGAAAGCCCAACGACTTAGCAAACTAGATTAAGGTTGTTCTCTTGAGTCAACCTGAAATGACGCGTAGCCTGTATGTTGACTAGAAAGAAAAAAAAATCATTGCGACACATTCGTTTTCAATTAGTTCCCCCCCCCCCCCCCCGCCCGCCCCCGCCCCTCCCCCCCTCCCCTCCCCCATCCTCTTCACAAGCCTATAAACCTTAGGCTGACTATATTGGCATACACGATTGCAGTTGTATTTTCAGCTAGAGTTTTACTATGGAAAAAAAAAAGAAGAAAAAAAACAACAGAAATTCCTATCCTTACCTGTTGTCTTCGATTGGTAGTAGAAGAAGAAGAAGAAGAAGAAGGAGGAGGAGGAGGAGGAGGAGGGGAAGGAGAAGAAGAAGAAGAAGGAGGAGGAGGAGGAGGAGGAGGAGGAGGGGAAGGAGAAGTAGAAGAAGAAGAAGAAGAAGAAGGAGGAGGAGGAGGAGGAGGAGGAGGGGGAGGGGTAGAAGGGGGAGGAGGAGGAGGAGGAGAAGGAGAAGAAGAAGAAGAAGAAGAAACGTTTACAGTAGTAGGAAAAAGGCGTATTATTGTTAGTATACCGTATGTGTGGTAATATCATCATCTTAGATTGAACAGACTATAAAATTAATGAATAAACAAGCGAAACGAACCATATGTGAACTAATAGTGAAACACAAGGCAAAGAGAAAAGTCTACATGTAGGTTAGTTGTTGTTTTTTCCCGGTGAGTTTTGATTGTGCAAAAAAAATCCTCGTGTGTGTGTGTGTGTGTGTGTGTGTGTGTGTGTGTGCGTGTGCGTGCGTGCGTGCGTGCGTGCACGTGTGTGTGTCTAAGCGTGTGTAAGTATTTGTGTGCGCGTGCGTGTGTGCGCGCGTTCATATTAGTGTTAGTGTTCGTGTATGTGTGTATGTTCGAGGTAGAGAGAGAGAGAGAGAGAGAGAGAGAGTGAGAGAGACAGGGGGAATTAGGCAGAGAGACTAACACACACACACACAGAGACATAAAGAGATTGAATTAGCCAGAGAGGCAGACATGCAGGACAAATTAGAGGTAATGAATCCATTAATGAAGTGTATAGACTCAATCTGCGCGTGTGTGCGTGCGTGCCTGCGTGTGTGTGGGGGGTGGGTGGGTGGGTGTGTGGATGAGTGGGTGGGTGGGTTGGGGGAGGGGCTGGGGGTGTGAGGGGGGGGGAGGGAGGGAGGGACGGAAAGTTCGATTGGTGGATGTAGGCACATGCGTGTGTAATCGATCGAAGTCAATACACAGCTGCCGCAAAACTAAACGTCATTGTTTAACGTGAGTAACCGCTGAACATAT
>NC_134903.1:14328327-14333327 GCF_041734735.1 Babylonia areolata
TCCTGTGTCGGATGTCATCAGTCATCATGCGATGTCGCATGAGAGCTTTGCTGATGACACACAACTTTATCAGTCGGCTTCCATAGCTGAATTTGATGCACTGGTGACTCAAACACAGGAGTGCATTGCTGGCCTAAAGGACTGGATGACTCTCAACAAGCTGCAATTAAATGATGATAAGACTGAATTGATGATAACCTGTCCAAAGAAGTTTCGTCAACATCCTTCCTTTCCTGACTCTGTTCTGATCAATAGCACACCTGTTTCACTTTCTCCCTCGGTTCGCAGTCTTGGTGTAATCCTGGACCAGTCTCTTTCCTTCCAACAGCACATTTCGAATATCTGTAAAGTTGCCTATTTGGAACTGCGTAGAATCAGCTCTATCCGCCACTATCTCTCAACCGATGCAACCAAGACACTTGTATGCTCTCTGGTTCTCTCAAGATTGGATTACTGCAACTCTCTTTTGGCCGGCCTTCCCAAATACCTGTTAGACAGACTCCAACGAATTCAGAATAACGCTGCCAGACTCATTTGCAGAGCTTCTAAATTTGACCATGTTTCTCCTCTCCTTCAGTCTCTCCACTGGTTGCCTGTTTCTGATCGAATAGACTATAAGCTATCCACTCTGACCTTTTCTGCAGTCAACGGATCTGGCCCCAAGTATCTTTCTGAACTCATCCATATCTATACCCCGTCTCGCCAGCTCCGTTCTTCCTCTGATACTCGACTTCTCAGGATACCTCACGTCAGAAGTAAGACCTATGGACACAGATCGTTTTCTTTTCAATCGCCAAAGACGTGGAACAAGCTCCCTGATAACCTCCGTCACTCTGATTCCCTCGCATCTTTTAAATCTCGTCTCAAAACTCACCTTTTCCCTCAGCAATAAGTTCAATTGTGGCAGGTCCACAACTACATGCATGTATATGAATGTGTATTGTGTGTGCGTGTGTTTATGTAAGTTTGTGCCTGCCTATGTGTGCGTATTTGTTAGGGTAGCTGTTAGATACACATGTATGTTAAAATGTATGTATGCAGTGTGTGTGTGTGTGTGCGTGCGTGCGTGTGTGTGTGCGCGTACGTGCGTGCGTGCGCGTGTGTGTGTGTGTGTGGTCACATTTTGGTGTGTGTATGTAACATAGATATAATGTTTTATGTTATCAAAAGCGTTTTTGTAAAGCACCTAGAGCAGATTTCTGGATAGTGTGCTATATAAGTATCCATTATTATTATTATTATTATTATTACCACCTCCCCCTCCATCACCCCCGCCCCCCCCCCCCCCCCCCCAAGCCCCCCCCCCCCCTCCCGCCGCGCTCTCTCGCCGCCCCCCTTCCCCACTTTCCAAACCTTCACCGCCTAATTTCCAATCTCCTCCACTGCACCGCTCGTGTAATAAAATAACATAAAACAAAGGATACAGATGAAATTACGGAACGCTGAGCGGTTGTCACTGTCATTATCATCATGTCCCCTATGTATTGCAATGCAACACAACGCAATACAATACAATGTTGTAATACAATAGAATGTGATTTCAATGTAATGCAATACAACACAATGTGATACAACAATGTAATACAATACAATGCAATAGAACACAATACAACACAACACAACACAAAACAACGCAACACAGCACAACACAACACAACCCATCCCTGCGCAACGCAACACAACCCATTCCTACGCAACGCAACGCAACACAACGCAACAAAACAAAACACAACACAACCCATTCCTACGCTACGCAACGCAACGAAACGCAACAAAACACAACCCATTCCTACGCAACGCAACAAAACACAACACAACACAACCCATTCCTACGCAACGCAACGCAACGCAACGCAACACAACGCAACTCAACGCAACAAAACACAACACAACCCATTCCTACGCAACGCAATACAACGCAACGCAACACAACACAACACAACACAACCCATTCCTGCGCAACACAACGCAACACAACACAACACAACCCATTTCTACGCAACGCAGCACAACGCAACACAACACAACACAGCACAACGCAACACAACACAATACAATACAACACAATACAATGCAACACAACACAACACAGCACAACACAACACAACACAACACAATACAATAAATAATTCTTAACGCAATGCCAGCAATTTCATACGGGTCTCCTGTGACCACAGGAGCCAAGAGTAGACACCTACCCAGCTACACATCTAGATAAATCACTGCGACAGACTTGGCGCTGACAACTGAGAAAGACACATGATGTACAAGTGACAAGTGACACAAGAGTCGACCACATGCCCGGCGCGTTGGGCGGCTGGTGGGGGCGCGTGGTGGCCCGGGTGCCGCCGCGGGGTTCTTTGGGGGGCGGCTGGGCGCTCCACACCATAAAAATTACCAACACCACCACCACAAACAGTAACAACACCACCAACACAAAAAAAAAGCAGAACGCTTAGCAACAACGAAACGCAAGACCCACAAACTACACAAACAATCCTCATAAGGCAAAACTAACCAAACCTAACCCATACACCACAGCACAACCACAGACAACACAAGCAGTCAACATTACAAACACACAACCTCAAAATCATACCAATACAACCCCATTACAACAGCAACACACACAACCCCATACACACCAACCACACTAACAACCCCCTACCACCAAACACACACAACCCCAACCACACAAACGAACAACTCCTACCACCAAACGCACACAACCCCACCCGCCAAAACAAAAACAACCCCCTCACCATCAAACACATACAACCCCAGTGACACACACACACAACCCCCTCACCACCAAATACATACAACCCCAACCACACAAACAAATACCTGCATTAAAACAACTCCAACCGAACAAACTTGACCTTAAGGGTGTAGACGCCAATAGGTCGTTAAACTCCAATAGTACACGCGTACACTTGGCGCTGTACTTAAACTACAGTTGTCCCCGAGAGGGACTGAAAACTGAGATTAGTCACACTAAGAGAAAAACAACAACAACAACAACAACAACAACAACAACAACAACAAAAACTCACATCAACAGTATTGTATCATTAGTATCATTCTTCTCTCTCTCTCTTTCTCTCTCTCTCTCTCTCTCTCTCTCTCTCTCTCTCTCTCTCTCTCTCTCTCTCTCTCTCTCACACATTTGATTCCATAAACAGAAACCTTCTCTTAAAAAATGGTATAACAGGTAAACTGTATAGATGTGTTAGAAGTATGTACGATGTTGTCAAAGCAAGAGTACGGTGTGGCGCTAGATTGACTGATTACATTTCATGTACATTTGGAGTCAGACAAGGTGATGCATGTAGCCCCATTCTTTTTTCTTTGTTTATAAAATTAATGAACTAGCAATAGAGGTAATTAATAATGGTAGGCATGATGCCATGTTTTCACTTGATGCATTTGAATTGTTTATTCTTTTGTTGGCTGATGATGTTGTTTTGATTTCAGAGACTGTTGTAGGATTACAAACACAATTGAATAGTCTACAGCGTGCAGCTACATCTCTACAGTTAAAAGTAAATATGTCTAAAAAAGCAATATTATTGTATTTCGGAAGTGTAAGAGAACGATGGTTTTATGATGGTGAGACGATGCCTGTTGTTAACGTTTATAAGTATCTAGGAATCCTGTTTTCTACCCGTTTGAGTTTTGTTTCTGCATGCAAGGAACTAGCAAGTAAAGCAAAAAAATGCTTTGATCCGTGTTATGAAAAGGTTATATACTTTGAACAATAATTCATTCCACTTGTTTATTAAGCTGTTTGATTGTCAAAAATACAACCAATAGTACAATATGGATCTGAGATATGGGGTCTAGATAATGCTGTTTTACATTGTGAGTCTGTACATTTATTGGCTTTGAAGAAATTTTTAGGAGTTGATATGCGAACACCGAATGATCTAGTCTATGGCGAAACAAATCGCTACCCAATATATGTAAACTCTGCTGTAAATTGCATTCGATATTGCCTTAAACTGTTGCAAATGGGGGATAACAGAATACCGTATAAGCCTATAAGATATTACATGATTTAGATAGAAAGGGAAAAAATAACTGGGTAACGAAGGTTCGTCTTTGTCTGTTCGAATATGGATTTGGCTTTGTGTGGATAGAACAGGGTGTTGGTAGCGTCAATAGCTTTATATCTGTTTTTCGCCAAAGGCTTATTGGTTGCAGATGGCAAACATGGTATAGTCACATTTGTACTAGTGATAGATTTGACATGTATAGAACATTCTGTAATATACCTGATTTGAAACCTTATCTGCTGTTAGATATAGACAGGCATCTGAAACGTGTAACGACAAGATTTAGACTAGGTATATCAGAATTGACAGTGCATCACTTTAGATACAGAAGTTTTTGTGCAAATGATTTAGTCTGTCCTTTATGTCATGAAGCCCAAGAAAACGAGGTGCACTTTGTTCTTTGCTGCCCAGCACTAAAACATGTACGTCAAATATTTATAAAACCTAAGTACTACAAGCATCCCTCTCTGTTCAAGTTGAATTTGTTAATGTCGTCAAGCAATACCAATGACGTACATAATTTTTCGGTATTCTTATATAAGGCATTCAAATTAAGAGAAATTGTTACTTCGTAAAACAGTTATAATGTATTTTTGTTGTCTATATATTTACACGGATACAATGCACGGTTTGTTGTCTATATTAATGCTTATTTGCTTATGTGTTTTCATTGAGTTGTATTATGTTTACGGATACCCCCTTCACTAGGGGCTGTGGCCTGATTGTGAATAAACCATTCCAAATATCTCTCTCTCACACACACACACACACACACACAAATACTCTCTCTCTCTCTCTCTCTCTCTCTCTCTCTCTCTCTCTCTCTCTCTCTCTCTCTTTCTTTCTTTTTTTTTATTATTTTTTTTTTATTCATTTATGACGATGACGACGACGATGATGATCATTCATTCATTCATTCATTCATTCATTCATTTATCTATT
>NC_134903.1:14370827-14378327 GCF_041734735.1 Babylonia areolata
CATTACGTTCCCTCAAATCGAGCATGCGAAAACTTCTGCTCCGCAAACAATAGGCCCACAAAGCAAATATAACCAGCCAAAAGTTTAAAACAAAATAAAACATCATGCCTTTTTTGTTTTTATTTAAAATTTGTATATATATCTTTACATACAGCAAAGGGTTTTATTTCGTTTTCTACCTTTTGTGCTTTAATGCTTTACTTGTTCGCCAGTTGATTGGATGTCATTACCTGTGACATCTGCATCTGCAATATTAATCACTACTGTATATGTACAGTTATATAGTTGTGTTTCTCTGTTCTCTTTATGTCCGCTAGTCTGTTTCTCACTTCGGTCATGTCTCTGTATGTGCATAAGTGTGTGTGTGTGTGTGTGTGTGTGTGTGTGTGTGTGTGTGTGTGTGTGTGTGTGTGTGTGTACGTGTGTCTGTCTGTCTGTCTGTCTGTGTCTGTGTGTTTGGTAGTAGAAGTGGCAGTGTTTACAAACTTATTATTGTTGTGTTGTTATCGTTATTGTTGTCACAAGGTCAGATTGGAAGACTAGGCAATGCCTAAAATCTTTATCCTTGAGTAATAAAGTTTCTGAATCTGGAATCTTAAGTCTGTGTCTGTCTCTGCCTGTCTATCTGTCTCTTTCCCTCTTTCCCTCTCTCTCTCTCTCCCTTTCTCTCCCTCTCTTTTTCACTCTTTGTTTATCTTTCATTGGTGAATTACACGCCCTTCAACTTACTACGCATATATTATGTGCCCATGTCCAAATGCATTAAACATTCGTTCATTCATTCATTCATTCATTCACACACACATACACACGCACACATTCTCTCTCTCTCTCTCTCTCTCTCTCTCTCTCTCTCTCTCTCTCCCTTTCTCTCCCTCTCTTTTTCACTCTTTGTTTATCTTTCATTGGTGAATTACACGCCCTTCAACTTACTACGCATATATTATGTGCCCATGTCCAAATGCATTAAACAGTCGTTCATTCATTCATTCATTCATTCATTCATTCATCCATTCATTCATTCATTCACTCATCCATTCATTCATTCATTCATTCATTCACACACACACACATACGCACGCACACATTCTCTGTCTGTCTCTGTCTCTGTCTCTCTCTCTCTCTCTCTCTCTCTCTCTGCTCTCTATCTATCTATCTATCTATCTATCTATCTATCTATCTATCTATCTATCTATCTATCTGTCTGTCTGTCTGTCTGTCTGTCTGTCTGTCTGTCTATCTCTTTTTCCTGTTCAGACTGTCGAGGCTCAAGTTATCAACCACAAAGGAACCCGTTTTTCAACAGGCATTGAGCAATTTACTTTCAAAAAGCTTTCAAATTTGGAAGCACGGCATGCCCGTAGCCGAGCGTTTGAATGCTTGGTTGTGAAGTGCCACATCTGATGTGTTATTTTGAACGCCACTAAATTACTTGTTTGTTGTCACCACTCCTTCTCGAAGGGCATGTATGGAATATAACATCCGTATCCGTATTCGCATTCATCTGTCTGTCTGTCTGTCTCGCCCTCTCTGTTTCTCTCGATCTCTATCTCTCTCTTTCTCTCTCTTTGTCTCTCTCTTTTCCCCTCCCTCCTTCCCTCCCAACCTCTCTCTCTCTCTCTTTCTCTCTCTCTCTCTCTTCCCGCCCTCTTTCCCTCCCTCCCTCCCCCCTCCCTTCCTCTCTCTCTCTCCAGCTCTCTTCTTCCTCCTCCTCCTTCTACCCGTTCCTCTCTGTGTGTCTCCCACCGCATCATCCAACTCCCTCTCTCTCTCCCTTCTCTCTCTCTCTCTCTCTCTCCCTTCTCTCTCTCTCTCTCTCTCTCTCTCTCTCTCTCTCTCTCTCTCTCTCTGTTTCCCTCTCAGGAGTGCGCAATAGAAAATAACATCACAGGTGAGTGTCAAGCTGGGTTTGAAAAGGGATATTCAACAATTGACCACATGTTTACTTTATTAGCTCTGATACAAAAGCAGTGTTCTTATAATCGTAAACTATATGTAGCGTTTATAGACTTTGAAAAAGCTTTTGATTCCATAAAAAGAAATCTTCTCTGGCCAGTTCTTTTGAAAAATGGTATACCGGGTAAGTTGTATAGGTGTTTTTGAAGTATGTATGATGTAGTCAGAGCTAAATCCCGGTGTGGTGCCGAATTGACAGATTATATTTCATGTACATTTGGAGTCAAACAAGGTGACGCTTGAAGCCCAATACTTATTTCTTTGTTAATGAATGAACAACAATGTGAGTAATTAATAATGGTAAACGTGGTGCCATGTTTTCATTTGATGCATTTGAATTGTTTATTCTTTTGTTAGCTGATGATATCATTTTGATTTCACTGACAGTTATATGTTTATAAACACAACGGAATAGCTTACATCGTGTAGCTACACCTTCTGAGTCAAAAGTAAATATGTCCTAAAACAACATCATTGTGTTTCGGAAGGGTGGATATTCAAGAATGAGAGAACGGTGGTCTTATGTTGGTGCTGCAATGCCTATTGTTAATGTCTATAAGTATTTAGGAATTCTCTTTTCTACCCGTTTGAGTTTTCTTGCTGCATTATATGAACTAGCAAGTAAAGCAAAAAAATGGGATGATCTGTGTAATGAAAATGTTAATCATGTTGAACAATAATTCATTACGTTTGTATATTAGGCTGTTTGATTGCCAGATACAACCAATAATATAATATGGATCTGAAATATGGGGACTGGATAATGTTGTTTTACATTTTGAATCAGTTTATTTATCGGCCTTGAAGAATTTTTTAGGAGTAGATATGCGAACACCGAATGACCTAGTTTACGTTGAAACCAATCGTTATCCAATATATGCAAATTCTGCCGTGAACTGTATTCGCTACTGGCTTAAAGTGTTGCAAATGGATTATATAGAATACCCTATAAAGCATATAACATGTTATGTGATTTAGATAACAAGAGAAAGAACAACTGGGTAACAAAAGTTCGTCTTTGTTTGTTTGAACATGGATTTGGCTTTGCATGAATGGAAAAAGTGCTAGAAGTGTTAATGGCTTTCTATCTGTTTTTCTCAAAAAGCTTATTTTAGATCGTAGATGGCAAACGTGGTGTAATCACATTCATACTAGTGATAGATTTACTCTGAATAGAACTTTCTGTTGTGTACCGGATGTAAAACCGTATCTACCTCAAGAAAGATATAGATAGGCATTGGGAACATGTGACGACGAGATTTAGATAAGGAAGATCAGAATTGACAATACATCATGTCAGATACTTAATGTCTGTGTGTGTGCTAACGATTTGATCTGTCCTTAATGTCGTGAAGTCCGAGAAAAGAAGGGCACACTTTGTTTTTTTGTTTGTTGTTGTTTTCGTTATTGTTGCCCAGCACTAGGAAATATATTTCACATGTTTATAAGAACCTAAGTACTAGGAACATCCCCCTCTGTTTAAGTTTGTTAATGTCGTCCAACAATACAAATGAAGTTCTTTTATTTTTCTTTCTTTTTTTTTCGTGTTCTTATATAAGGCATTCAAATTTGAGAGAAATTCCTACTTCGAAAAGCGAATATAATGTATATTTTGTTGTCTATCTTAATGTCAGTTTGCTTATATTGTTTCGTTGAATTGTATTGTGTTTATGTACACCCCTTCACTTGGGGTTGAGGCCTGAATGGGAATAAAACATTCCGATTCTGTCTCCCTCTCTCTCGCTCTCTTTCTCTCTCCCTGTCTCTCTTTCTCCCCCCTCTCTCTCTCTTTCTCTCTCCCTGTCTCTCTTTCTCCCCCCTCTCTCTCTCTTTCTCCCTGTCTCTCTTTCTCCCCCTCTCTCTCTTTCTCCCTGTCTCTCTTTCTCCCCCAGCCATCCAGTAAGTGTAGACAGACGTTCAGAAGATGCTATGATGAACAACTATGGAAAATTGTTATTAAATATGTGCACTGCATTGGATTTATGTATTCTAAATGGTATGTGTCATGGCGACCTTCAAGGTTGCTACACGTACGTATCAGACAGTGGCTGCAGTGTGAATGATTATTTTATAATGTCTTGTGAGTTATTTTCTCTTTTGTGTGAATCGTGTGAAATGACAGTTTGTGAACGAATTGAATCTGATCATATGCCTGTAAAATGCTGCTTTAGTTGTTTAGATGGTAGTGAGGAAGAGGTATTCAATGAGAATCTTGTCATCGAAAAACTTGTTTGGAACGAAAATTCTGCTGATGTTTATGTTAATAATATATGTTCAACAGAATGTCAGGAAAAAATGGCTTACGCTGTCAGTTTGATTGAGGTAGATATCAACGATGCACTACTGGTTTTTAACACTTGTATAAAAGAGGCTGCAGAATGTATGAAAAAACAGATATGTTGTGGGAGAAAATGTAACACGTCCCAGGACTGGTTTGATTTGGAATGTAAATCCTTTAGAAGAAATGTTCGTAAATTGCTGAAAAAATTTCGTCGCACTTTAGATGCTCAGGATCGTGATCGTTATTGTAAAGCACGACGGGAATATAAACATTTATTGAGAATAAAAAAGAAGCACTTTAATGATGCTTTGCTAAAAGAACTCATGTCATCAGTAAAAAGTCAAAGACAGTTCTGGGACGTGGTGCATAAGATCTCTTCAAAACGAAAGCAACCATCAAACAATATCACTACTGATGCTTGGTTTGAACATTTTAAAGCACTTCTCACAAAAGATGCAAATATCAATATGTTACCACACATAGAGAACGAAGAAGAAGATAATTTAAACCGTCCTATTTCCAAAGAAGAGGTAATGTTAGCAATTAGAAAAATTAAAATTCGCAAAGCCGCCGGGCCAGATGGAATCATTGGGGAACTATTTAAGTATGGATGTAAAACTGAATTGATTTTAGATTTCTTTGTAACGTTTTTCAACGTTCTTTTCGATAAAGGAATTTATCCCCATAACTGGACTGAGTCTATTGTTCTCCCTCTGTATAAGAAAGGAGATGTAAATAATCCAAGTAATTACCGAGGTATCTCTATCTGCGATGCAGCTAGTAAGATATATAGCACAATTATTAATCACAGACTGCAAGATTGGGTTGAAAATAATAACATTACTGGAGAGTATCAAGCTGGATTCAAACGCAATTATTCTACTGTAGATCATATGTTTACTTTGATGGCATTTATACAAAAACAATTTTCATTTAACCGTAAACTATATGTTGCTTTCATTGATTTTGAAAAAGCTTTTGATTCCATAAATAGAAGTATATTATGGCCTATTCTGTTAAAATATGGAGTGAGAGGGAAATTACTTAAGTGTATAATGAGTATGTATGATTGTGTAAAGATTAGAGTTAGGTGTGGGGGGAGGATGACTGACTATATACAGTGCACAAGCGGTGTAAAACAAGGTGACGTTTGTAGTCCTATTTTGTTTTCTCTCTTTATTAATGAATTGACCCATGAAGTTGTGAATAATGGTAGACATGGCGCACAATTCTCTACAGATCTTTTACAGTTATTCATTCTGCTTTTGGCAGATGATGTTGTTTTAATGTCTGAAACAGTAATTGGTCTTCAAACACAACTTAATAGTCTACATAGAGCAGCTACAGCTCTGCAGTTAAATGTGAATATGTCCAAAAGTAACATCATTGTATCTAGAAAGGGTGGGTATTTGGGAGCGAGAGAACATTGGGTCTATGAAGGAGTAGCTATGCCTGTTGTGAATATATATAAATATTTAGGTCTTTATTTTTCAACAAGACTGAGTTTTACTGTCGCTTGTAAAGATCTTGCAAGCAGAGGAAAGCGTGCGGCATTGTGCATTATGCAAAAGTTATCTAGTTTAGGTAATCAATCTTTTGAAGTGTTTATTAGATTATACGACTCTCAAGTTCAACCTATTACTCAATATGGCGCAGAAATATGGGGTCTTGATAATGCTGCAATGTATTGTGAGAAAGTCCATTTGTTTATGTTAAAGAAATTTCTGAAAGTATCAATAAAAACTCCAAATGATTTGATATATGGTGAAACAAATAGGTATCCAATACATCTGAACTCAGCTGTGAGGTGCATCAGGTACTGGCTGAAATTAACACGATTAGATGAATCAAGATTACCCAGAAAAGCTTATAATATGTTGTGTGATTTGGATGTAAGGGGCAAGATTAATTGGGTAACAAAAGTGAGAGTTAAACTCTATGAAATAGGTATGGGATTTGTTTGGCTTAATCAAGGGGTGGGGGATATCTCAGGATTTATTCGTAGTCTCCGCACCAGACTAATTGATTGTAGATGGCAAGAATGGAATGCTCATGTGCAAGAAAGTGATAGATTTCATGTGTATTATCAGATCAACTCTTTACATTGTGTCCCAACGTATTTATCTATGAATTTGGCAAAACATTTAAAATATGTCATGACAAGATTTAGGTTTGGGCTTTCAGATATTGCAATTCATCATTTTCGATACACACAGCATAGTGATCATGATCTTATTTGTCCATTGTGCACAAAGGCAGAAGAAAACGAATTACATTTCATGTTTTGTTGTCCAAAGTTATGTGAACTAAGATATAATTTCATACCCCAGAAATATTACTCTCAGCCTTCTATGTTTAAACTAGTTTTGCTTATGACGTCACGTCGTGAAGAAGAAGTCAGACAGTTTGCAGTTTATCTACACAAAGCATTCAAAATCCGGTCATTTAGTTGTTCCTGATTATCAATCTAGGTATTGTTTTGTTTTATTGTGTCATATACTGTATGTCATAATGTTTTCGAAATAAGTTTACACACCACCCCTTCATAAGGGGCTAAGGCCTTTTTTGAATAAACCATCCGAATCCGAATCCGAATCTTTCTCCCCCCCCCCTCTCTCTCTTTCTCCCTGTCTCTCTTTCTCCCCCCTCTCTCTCTTTTTCCCTGTCTCTCTTTCTCCCCCTCTCTCTCTCTTTCTCCCTCTCTCTCATTCTCCCTGTCTCTCTTTCTCCCCCCTCTCTCTCTTTCTCCCTGTCTCTCTTTCTCTCCCCCTCTCTCTCTTTCTCTCTCCCTGTCTCTCTTTCTCCCCCCTCTCTCTCTCTGTCTCTCTCCCTGTCTCTCTTTCTCCCCCCTCTCTCTCTCTTTCTCCCCCTCTCTCTCTCTTTCTCTCTCCCTGTCTCTCTTTCTCCCCCCTCTCTCTCTGTGTCTCTCTCCCTGTCTCTCTTTCTCCCTTCTCTCTCTCTCTTTCTCTCTCCCTGTATCTCTTTCTCCCCCTCTCTCTCTCACTTTCTCTCTCCCTGTCTCTCTTTCTCCCCCCTCCCTCTCTCTTTCTCTCCCCCTCTCTCTCTTTCTCTCTCCCTGTCTCTCTTTCTCCCCCTCTCTCTCTTTCTCTCTCCCTGTCTCTCTTTCTCTCTCCCTGTCTCTCTTTCTCCCCCTCTCTCTCTCTTTCTCTCTCCCTGTCTCTCTTTCTCCCCCCCTCTCTCTTTCGCTCTCCCTGTCTCTCTCCCCCCCCACTCTCTCTGTCTCTGTCTCTCTCCCCTCCTCC
>NC_134903.1:14383327-14390827 GCF_041734735.1 Babylonia areolata
ATATCTATTTCGTAGCTGATCATAATTGGGACATTCCATTATAAAATGAAACTCATCACCAATCAAAGACATGTTACAAACCTTGCAAAGCCGTAACTCTCGTGGTATGCCTTTGTGTCTCCCTTTTTCTATTTCCAGCTTATGATTACTACTTCGAAATCTGAAGAAGCTGATAACGTAATCATCAGGCATTTGACATATATTTTTCTCTACCAAATCCACTTTTGAAATTTCGATAAAACAAACATTTACTACTCGCCTCTAGAGCATGTCTCCATAGATTTTGAAAACTATCTCTCAAAGCAGTGTTGACATTCTTGCAGAAAGTTTCTCTCTCCAAGAAGAATTGAGCATCCCAAACACAGTCATACCCTGCTTCTATTAAAATTTGTCTGATACAACTCATCCATTTTGAAGAATAAATATCATTTCGATATAAGTCAAGTAATATCAAATATATTTTCCCAGAATATTTTTCTGTGTTTGATATCACTAACCCTCTTGGCCGAAGAAGCGGGGGTCTAACTTGGGCAAGACACTCTCCACTATAATCAAATTCTAGCCCAGATAGTCGGGACAGCAGTTGCCTCCTCTGCTGTCCTGATGGTCATAGCTGGACACAACTGACTATCATGCATTTCTTTAGTGAAAAAAAGAAAATAGATGGTGTAAAATTGAAAGGTACCCCCAAGATGATGAGAAGATGACGTTTCGAGTCGTAAACATCGTCTTCTCATCATTTTAACCCTTTCACCGCCAGTCAATTTAGAGTAAAAATTCCCTTGTGGTATAAACACAGAAAAGAAAGTGGCTAAGAATATCTGGGGATTCCCCCTGCGATGTATAGAAAATATGGCCTATCCTACCACCGAAGATTAAGAGTTGTAGGTTCATGGATAAAAGACCAATGCATGGTCACCTTTCAGTGACATGGGTCCTCTACCACGCTTGTGCATAAGTGCGAGCTTGGCGGTGAAAGGGTTAAAGTGTCTTAATTCTTACACTTTTTACTTCGTATTACAAGGTCTAGCAATCACCGTGTTGTTGTTTTCATGTTATTATTTGTTATACCTTACCTCACCTTACCTTACCTTTACCCACAAGGAGAACTTATGATGTGTTGTTTAATTGTGTTTAGAAGAGCCCTGTTTCATCCTTTCGTGAGCCAAGTAGCAGCAGTGGTAGTAGCAGCAGCGGCAGCAGTGATTGTCATTGTAGGTGGAGGAGGTGGAAGAGGAGGGGGAGTTGTATAATTTTGCTCCACTATATTCAGCAGCAGCAGCAGTAGTAGTTATAGTAGTAGAAGTTGATGTCGTTGATATTGTTGTTGTTGTTGTCGTTGTGTATATTCCACTAAATTCAATAGCAATAGAATGGTTACTGTTTTTGCTGCAGTTATCGCTATTGTTGTCGTTGTTCTTGTATGTGTCCGCTGAATTCATTGTGTTGATTGTGTTATTCCTGATTCAAAGTTTTTAATTGTCTTGCTGTCCGCACGTACGTTGAACCGGGGTGCGCAATTCAGCGTCAGAACGATCCATTTTGACTTCAAAATTGATATTTTTGCCTCGTGAACATTTGGATGCTTATGGTAATTCGCCACTGCAACATGCGTGAAGAGTGAAACAGTCGAGTGGTTAAAGCGTTGGACTTTCAATCTAAGGGTCTCGGGATCGAATCCCGATCAAGGTGTCTGGTGGGTAAAGGGTCAATTTTTTTCCGATCTCCCAGGTCAACATATGGGCAGACCTGCTTATGCCTGAACCCCCCTTCGTGTGTATTCGCAAGCAGAAGGTGAAATACGCGCGTTAAAGATCCTGTAATCCATGTCAGCGTTCGGTGGGATATGGAAACAAGTTCACATCCGGTCATACACGTAAAATCCCACCCGTGTATACGAGTAAACGTGTGAATCGCAGCCTACAGAAGAAGAAGTCCTGACGTGAAAATTGCTCCGCATTTTCGTGTGTGCGGTCAACAGTATCGATGAATGTATTATGATCAGATTACTGTTCTTCTTTGTATGAGATGCCTGAGAGTCTTCGGAAGCACCTCATTTCTACAGCTCTTATTCTTCTCTCTAAGTCCGCTGTGAGGGTCCATGATTCGCATGCATATAAGAAGATTGACATGACCAGAGAGCGCATCTCATACAAAGACCACATCACGAATGAAGAAGTCAAGAGACGCATCCGCAATGTAATCGGGCCCTATACTGACCTTCAAACACTCGCCAGACAACGAAAACTGAAGTGGTTTGGTCATGTCACACGCTCCTCTGGTCTTGCTAAAACAATCTTACAAGGCACAGTGAGGGGAGGAAGAAGAAGAGGCAGACAAAGGAAGAGATGGGAGGACAACATTCGAGAGTGGACAGGCATGGAGCTGAGAGACACCCTGAGAGCGGCCGAGAGACGCGAGGACTGGAGAAAGGTGGTTGACAAAGCTTCGAAGGCGCCCCAAAGGATTCGGATTCTGAGGGAGCGGTGACGGTGACGGTGACTGTTCTTCTTCCACTCACAACAACTTTTATCACCATGAACATTACAACTCAGGTCCATGAAACACGAAATCCGACAAAAGGACCCGAACTAAGCAGCCAGTCGAATGGGACGATACATCGTGTGTCACCACCTTTAAGGGAAGATATACCGTTTCAAAATGACATCAGTCACGCTAATTCACAAACCTCCACGCGGACAAAGTTTTCACGGTCGTTGTGAATAGAGAGTTTGTGCTTTTGTGATCTGCGGTGAAGTGAAGAGTTCGTGTTTCCCTTGTTTTTCATTGTTTCTGGACATTGTGACATTCATTGGGTTAAATTTAGTTCAGTTTTGACTTCCGGGTGGGATGAAAAAAATATCACACTCACTACTGACTGGAGAGGTTGAGCTCTTGTGATCTGTGTTTGGAAGTTCGAAATTTCGTTCTTCATCATTTTGTGGGAGTGAGATCTTGACGCTTTTGTGGTGAAGGTTTCAGTTCGATTGTGATTCCGTAAGTGTGTGTGTGTGTGAAAAAAATAACAGGTGTTGGATTTTGTCATCATTTTTGTAAGGTGGAGTTAAGTGATCTTTCTATATCGTGTGTGTGTGTGTGTGTGTGTGTGTGTGTGTGTGTGTGTGTGTGTGTGTGTGTGTGTGTGTGTGTGTGTGTGTGTGTGTGTGTGTGTGTGTGTGTGTGTGTGTGTGTGTGTTCATTGTTTAGTTTAGTGTCTTTTCGCTGTGAGTGATATCAGACGAGGGAAAGGAAAATTCGAGGGAGGGAAAGTAAATCACAGTATATGCATGCGAATGTGTGTGTGTGTGTGTGCGCGCGCGTGTGTGTGTGCGTGTGTGCGTGAGCGCGCGCGTGTGTGAGTGTGCCTGTGTGCATGTATGCGTGTGTGTGTTAGATATTGAAAATAATTGTAGATATTGAAAGTAATTGGTTAAAAAGGCAATCTCTCGAGTCAGCACCACACCTTTGACTCAGTTCCCAAATGGTCGGTTTCCGCTACAGGGTTACTGAATCAGAATGGGGTCCGCTTATACTGATTTAGGACAGACTCATTCAAATATGTTCTTGCGAACTCTGTCATACCGACGTGGATGTCGTATGTATATATCATATATTGACAGTTGGTTCACTGTTCAATGCGTCTTTTCCTACTTTGTTCTTTTCTTATAAATACTATTTCCGTAAAATACTACGTAATTATATTTAACGGAAAGAGTGGATTGTCTGATGGGTGAGCGAAATTGTATGTTTACAGGAATGATGGATATGAACGTGGGTGTGTTCTTGACGGAAAGAAAACATGATTATATTTTCACGAATGAATGGGTGTGTGTGTTGCAATACATATACGTGTAAAGTAAGTATGCACATGAATATGGGTGTGTGCATGGGTCGAGCCGTTCCTTTCGTACCCGAAAAATTACGTGCAAGATGCCCGATTCCGTGAGTGCATCTTTTGCCAAGGAACAACCCTTTTGTTGCCGTGGGCTCTTTTACGTGCACTAAGTGCATGCTAGCACACGGGACCTCGGTTTATCGTCTCACCCGAATGACTAGTGTCCAGACCACCACTCAAGGTCTAGTGGAGGGGGGGAGAAAATATCGGCGGCTGAGCCGTGATTCGAACCAGCGCGCTCAGATTCTCTCGCTTCTTAGGCGAACGCGTTACCACTAGGCCGTCACTCCACTAGCACGACCACACATACATTCAACTTTTCATTCATCATAGCATGGTAGCAAGTGAACTGATTATAAGCAAGCGTTTGCAAAAGACCGTGAGTAGGTTCATCAAAAGTATCGATAGGAAATAGTTTTAGTTTAGAGAAAGAAGAAGAAAAAGAAGAAGACAATGGAAAAAGCCACGTGGCTCAAACGTGATGACCAATGTTGACCAGTCCAGACTGGATTACAGCGGTTCCACTCCATTGGGTTTACAATCTTCCTAACGCAGCAGATTACAAAAAAAAGACTATCAGTGCAATTCTACTCCGGTTCCGTGCGGCTTACAATTTTCCTTTGTTATGAACAGATTTCGGAGAATACAGAACAACGCTGTACTACTTCTTTCCGAAAAAAAGATACACACACACACACACACACACACACACACACACACACACACACACATACATACATACATACATATATATGTGGAGTGATGGCCTAGAGGTAACGCGTCCGCCTAGGAAGCGAGAGAATCTGAGCGCGCTGGTTCGAATCACGGCTCAGCCGCCGATATTTTCTCCTCCTCCACTAGATCTTGAGCGGTGGTCTGGACGCTAGTCATTCGGATGAGACGATAAACCGAGGTCCCGTGTGCAGCATGCACTTAGTGCACGTAAAAGAACCCACGGCAACAAAAGGGTTGTTCCTGGCAAAATTAAGTAGAACAAGAGAGGCAAGGCCTTCAAGACTAACTTGTGATACACTTTTTAAAAGAATCTAATCGTTAAAATATGTTCTGTATTTGTTATTATAAAGCTTCCAGTTAAAAGAAAAAGAAAGAAAAAAAGTCCTAACGGCAGATTCGAACCCCGCGTGTTCGGATGAGAAAACACTGTTTTATCCATTACACTATCGTGGCTCCTTAACTGATGTTCAAAAATATAACATATAAACATGTTTTTTTAAAGGGCGATAAATCGATTGCGATATTCGCAGTGAGAACGCTGTTTAAAACGTATAATTCTGGTGTATCTTGGTCATTCAAAACATCTTTAAGGGCAATCAAAAATTCTTTTTAAGTCCGCGGTAAAGGAGACGTGGCTATCGCCGCAATCACACTGCAACATTTAGCCGTTTTCTCTGGATCTAAATAGATGTACAAGTTTGGTTACACCCGGTTGACACGGTCGATTCAATTTCTCTTTTATGTACATTCTAGTTTTATAGTTTTAAAGTTGATATGAAAATTGAGTATTTTGTTAAACATGTAGAGCCAAGTACAATTACTTCTAAACGTCATATGAAGTGAAAAGGACTTCATTTTGAGAAAAGTCAAGACTGGTAATTTTTGCGTTTCATCAATTCAAGGGTATTAACTCTCATGGTTTATTATTCTTTAACTGTGAATTCCGACTGATTCTATGGATATTTTGTTATGGTAGTTTGGGGCATAATCCAGTAAGTGATGAGGCGTTCACAAATCTTTCTCTGAATAAATATTTAACGGTCTCCTTCTCCAACTTTCCATCACATGTTATCGTGTATTGTCGATTGAATATAGGATTGAACGTGCTGGTCAACAACTTGAAACAAAATGGCGTCGTTCGCGTTCGCGAAGAATTTGAGCACGCGCTTTAAATATGTATAAATATGTTTACGCAACTGATTTTGCCCATGACCTTCAGGGCTCAGCCATTAGATCTATAAAGTCCACTCGTCATACTGATTTTAGTATTTTCCGAAAAAGACCACTTGGGCGAATGAACATAGTGAAAGCCCTGTACCCTGAGAGTAAAACACACAAGCTTTTTATGTATTGAGTATAATTTCAAAATGTAATGTTTAAGATGAGAAAGATCAGTTTAAAGTAAGTCCAAAGATTTAACACACATTGCCCCCGAGTTGGACAGTGGGCCACATACCTTCTTAATATAGTCAGTCGTGTCTGACTATGACCATCAGAACAGCAGAGGAGGCAACTGCTGTTCCGACTACTTGGGCTAGAATTTGATTATAGTGGAGAGTGTCTTGCCCAAGTACATCCCCACTCTCTCGGCCAAGAGGGTTTTAGGATAGTCGGCGTTGGGATGGTTCCTAAAGGCCAACTAGCCCAAAAGGCTGCAGCACAAAGAGCCAGTGCAATTTTTCCTCCTAGTTTGAGAGTCATAGTCCTTCACAAAAGACTAAGCTGTAAATGGTTTCCCATTGACTGGAGAAACCATTGATAATACAGCTCTCACTTTGCTGTTGGCCCAACTGTAAACTTATGTCAATCTGTGATATAAGCCGAGTGTTGGGCCTAGCCACACACCTACCCACCCACCACACCACCCCACCCCTCCAGTATCGTCCCTCTGCTTCGTCCAAAGACTTTAACTCTCTCCATACGAACGGCGAAAGAGACGACGTTAACATCGTTTCACCCCAATTACCACCATCAAAATATTGCAAGCGGAAGGCTCTTATACTGAAGAGGTGAATGTTGACAAAGAATACCACAATTCTGACGACGGAAGCTAAAGGTTGGGTCATTCAGACACCCACTGGACATCCGAGGGGTCTGTGTTGAGGAGAAGAGAGGACTGGCCCTACCGAGTGAGTTAACACATACTAACCCGAGATTCCCAAACTGTCTGGGAGGTCGTTTTGGTAGATAAAAAGATGGTCGTTTTGGAAGGACAGCACTAGTTAGGGTTAACTGACTGGTTGACTGATTGGTTGACTGATTGACTATTTGGTTGACTGATTGACTGACTGATTGACTGTGATCTGGTTTTTGGGTGCATGTTGTTGTTGTTTTTTTTCTCTTCTGCACTGTAAATGTATGTCTTGAGTGTTATGTGTGGTGTGCTCGTTTCGTCTTGATTATATCACATGTTCAGATTACAAGGGGTGTATCTCACAACAATAATAATAATAATGAAAATAATTACAATGATAATAACAATGATAATAACAATAATGATGATGATGATGATGATACAACTAATCATAACCACATATCAATAATAATACTGATGATGATGATGACGACGACCACACACACACACACACACGTCAGTATTCTCCCTCCCTCTCTCTCTCTCTCTCTCTCTCTCTCTCTCTCTCTCACTCACACACACACACACACACACACACACACACACACACACACACACAGAAGTCAGTATTCTCCCTCCCTCACACACACACACACACACACACACACACACACACACACACACACACACAGAAGTCAGTATTCTGCCTCCCTCACACACACACACACACACACACACACACACACACACAAAAGTCAGTATTCTCCCTCCCTCACACGCACACACACACACACAC
>NC_134903.1:14395827-14405827 GCF_041734735.1 Babylonia areolata
CGTGTTCCCGTCAATGATCCCGTAATCCCGTTAAAAATCCCGTATTCCCTGTCAGTGTTCGGTGGATTAGGAGTACGCGAACACAAAGATCCCGTAATACCGTTGAAGATTCAGCAATCCATATCAGTGTTCGGTTAATTATGGATTGATTTTTATTTGATATGGATATTCATATAGCGCCTATCCTCGGTCGGAGACCAAGTTCTAAGAGTTGTACAAAACACGTGGTCATTAATTCTGCACAACAGGCTTGCCTACCTGGGCAGAGACGACTGATGGCTGTCAGTGGACGTTCATCATTCGTATGACCGTTTTTACCCCCGCCATGCAGGCAGCCATACTCCGCTTTCGGAGGTGTGCATGCTGGGTATGTACTTGTTTCCATGACCCACCGAACGCTAACATGGATTACAGGATCTTTAACGCGCGTATTTGATCTTTTTTTGCTTGCGTATACACACGAAGGGGGTTCAGGCACTAAGCAGGTCTGCACATATGTTGACCTGGGAGATCGGAAAAAAAAATCTCCACCCTTTACCCACCAGGCGCCGTCACCGAGATTCGAACCCGGGAGCCTCAGATTGAAAGTCCAATGCTTAAACCATTCGGCTATTGCGCCCGTCAGATGCTCAGTTTGAATTTCCAGTCTTCTTCTTCTTCTTCTTCTGCGTTCTTGGGCTGCAACTCCCACGTTCACTCGTATGCACACAAGTGGGCTTTTACGTGTATGACCGTTTTTACCCCGCCATGTAGGCAGCCATACTCCGTTTTCGGGGGTGAATTTCCAGTCAAACTTGGGAGAAAGTGCGAGATCGGAATTCGAACCCAGACCCTCACAGACACTATGTTGGCATCTTAACCAATCTGCTACCTTCCTGTTTTGTGCTGATTCTGTGATTTCCACACTCGTGTATTTCATCTCTCTCTCTCTCTCTCTCTCTCTCTCTCTCTCTCTCTCTCTCTCTGTGTGTGTGTGTGTGTGTGTGTGTGTCTCTCTATCACACTCAAATCACACACACACACACACACACATACACACACACACACTCAATCACACACACACACACACACACACACACACACACACACACACTCAATCACACACATACACACACTCAATCACACACATACACACACACTCAATCACACACACACACACTCAATCACACACACACACACACACACACACACACACACACACACACACACTCAATCACACACATACACACACTCAATCACACACATACACACACACTCAATCACACACATACACACACACTCAATCACACACACACACACACACACACACACACACACACACACTCAATCACACACACACACACACACACACACACCACACCATACCACAAAAACAACTACTTTACACAAGCAACAACTACAGTGATCACCCTCCCTCAATCAGCACTTGACGTGAATGTTTGTTGTTGTTGTTGTTGTTGTTGTTGTTTTTGTTTCTTTGTTTTTTTGTCTTTCATCCTCTTGCATTTTTTTTTCTCCAGAATCCTCCTCCATACCCCACACGGCAGACCTACAATTCCAGCAGGCCGGATACTGGCACAGTTCCAGACTCTATCATGGAGACCACCCATCACCACCATCATCATCATCATCGTCGTCACCATCATCATCACCACCATCATCATCGTCGTCATCATCATCGTCACCACCACCATCATCAAACCTGTCAGCCTCGGTGAACGTCAACGGCAGCCGTGTCTTCTCTCAGACCAGAAGCTTGGGCCGTCTCCTTCCCAAGTCACCCCCACCCGGAAATGCCAGCAGCACAAGCAACTTGAACGTTACAGCACCGAGGATTTCCAAGCTCCCGTCGCTTGGGAACGGCGGCAGCAGCAGCAGCAGCAGCAACAGGAAGAGCAGTAGCATCCACAGCAGCAGCATCCACAGCAGCAGCAGCAGCAACAGCAACAACAGCAGCAGCAAAATTAAAAGCAAAATCAGCAGCACCCACATCAGCATCAACAGCAACAGCAGCAAGAAAAACACCAATTCAACGCTCAGTGTCACCAGCACTAGACTCAACGCCAGTACCACCGCTACCCCTGGGAAAACCACCAGCAAACCTGACCGTGCTGATAACGACACCAAAAATGGCGACAAAATTAGCGACATCTCCAGTCAAACACTTTCCAAAGGTGACGTCGCTTCCGTCATCAAATCGCAAGGGCTCAGAAACGGGGATGGTAAGGTGGACAAGGGAGGCAACGCTGCGAGAAAGAACAACACGACGACGACGACGACGACGACCACGACGACCGTCAAGGGAGACAACTCTGATAAACCCCCGGTGCTGTTGGCAGGAGTTCCCAAAAGAAAGAAAGGTGAGTGCCTGGCTTTGTCTTTGGTGTTTACAGCCCTGCCGACGTCATGGGACCATATGAATGAATGAATGAATGAATCAATGATATGGATATATATATATATATATATATATATATATATATATATATATATATATATACATATCTATGTTTGTGGTGCGGTGTAACTCTGTGTTTGTCTGTGAGAGAGAGAGAGAGAGAGAGAGAGAGAGAGAGGGAGAGAGTGAGTGTGTGTGTCCGTCCGTGTGTGTGTGCGTGCGTGCGTGCGTGCGTGCGTGCGTGTGTGTAATCATATATAGTATAAATATAAAATACATATATGTATATTCATCATCATTTCTCTCTCTCTCTCTCTCTCTCTCTCTCTCTCTCTCTCTCTGTCTCTCTCCCTCCCCCCTCTCTCCCTCCCTCTGTCTCTCTCTCTCTCTCTCTCTCTCTCTCTCTCTCTCTCCCCACCTCTCTCTCCCTCTCTCTCTCTTTCTCCCTCCCTCTCTCTGTCTCACTATCTCTCTCTCCACCACCACCCCTCTCTCTCTATATATATATATACACACAAGCACACGCACACACACACACACACACACACACACACACACACACACACACACACACACACACACACATATATATATATATATATATATATATATTTTTTTTTTTAATGTATGTATGTATATGTATGAACATACTAAAAACAAAAACAACCACGCCTACCCTCCCAACCCCACCCCCACCCCCCCCAACCAACCCCCCCCCCCCCAACCCTCAACCCCCAACCCCCACCCCCACCCCCACCCCCTTTCAACCCTCCTCCCAACCCACCAAACACCCCAACCTCCGCCACCTGTCCCCACCCCCTCTGTCAGTATTCTTGACGATAGGTATGGTGACCATCAAGCGAGAAAAGGCGGACTATTTCTTCACCACCCTGGCCTCACTTCTACAGCACAGCTCCCCAGATGAGCAGAGGGCCATGACTGTCGTCGTCATGGTGGCTGACCGCGTCCAGGAGCGGAATGAGGAGGTGCTGAAGCAGATCAAGGTCAGTGGCCGCTTGTTCCTACCTGTGCAGCCTCCTCTTTCTGGACTACTCAATGTGGAAGTGATGGCCTAGAGGTAACGCGTCCGCCGAAGAAGCGAAAGAATCTGAGCGCACTGGTTCGAATCACGGCTGCTTAGCAGCCGCCGATATTTTCTCCCCCTCCACTAAGACCTTGAGTGGTGGTCTGGACGTTAGTCATTCGGATGAGACGATAAACCGAGGTCCCGTGTGCTAGCATGTACTCAGCGCATGTAAAAGAACCCACGGCAACAAAAGGTTGTTCCTGGCAAAATTATGTAGAAAAATCCACTTCGATAGAAAAAGCAAATAAAACTGCACGCAGGAAATAATACAAAAAAGGGTGGCGCTGCAGTATAGCGACACGCTGTCCCTGGTGGGAGGGGGGGGGGGGGCAGCCCGAATTTCACACTGAGAAATCTATTGTGATAAAAAGAAATACAAATACAAATACAAACTCCATGTTGTCTGGTTCTGATTCATCCATTCAGTCCCTTCAGCACATACAAAAACTCTGGCTGCCCGACTTGTTCTCGTAAAGAAACGATCTGAGCACACCACTGCTTTTTTTTTTTTTTTTTTTTTTTTTTTTTTTTTTGCAAACATCGCCACAGAATAAAGTACAAGATCAGCACTCCATGTTATACATGTATTCACAAATCTGCCCCTTCCTATTTCTGTGTGGCTGCCTTCACCTCTACACCCCATTTCGCTTTTTTGCGATCGGCTTCGGACCCACACTGTTTACGCATACCCAGATTCAAACACTCCACTGTTGGACGCCGTTCTTTCTCTGTCAATAGACCGTGCTTGTGGAATGAACTTCCTCTTTCGCTTCGTCAGGTCCCCGCACACATGAATGAATGAACAAGCTGACGGATGAATGGATGAATGAATTAATGAACAAGTTGACAGATGAATGGATGAATGAATGAATGAATGAATGAACAAGCTGACGGATGAATGGATGAAGGAAGGAAGGAAGGAATTATCGGACGAGTGGATGGGTGGATTGATATGAATGAATCAAAGGATGGGTGGGTGGATTGATAAAAGAACCGAAAATGGAGGAATGGGTGACCGAACGAATGGATGAATGAACGCGCAGAGAGAGAGAAGAGAGGACTTGATAAATAGATGAATGAACGATTGAATGAATAGACGGATGAATGAAAACAAAACAAAAGAAAAATGATACGTAGGTTGGGAAAAAAATCCAAAGATTAACTGAAAAAAAGAAAAAAAAGAAAAAAAAAAAGAGTGATGTGTACAGCTGCACGAACCCAGCCATACATTTTGCTCGCCATGTAGAAACGAAGTTTTTGTTATGTTTTGTTGTTGTTGTTGTTGTTGTTGTTGTTTAGGGGGGATGGGTGAGGTAAGGGGGATAGGGGTAGGGGGGGGGGGGGGAGTCGAAAGGAAAAGCCATGTGCTGGAATGTAATGTCAACGTTTCCATCCAAGTCAGGTGGTCCTGTCGACGTTGATCGATATTTTGCTGCTGCTACTGGGTTTGGTTGGGTTTGTTTGTTTGTTTGTTTTGTTTTTTTGCTGGGGGTTTTTTGTTGTTTTTTTAATGTGTTGTAGAGAAATGTTAGGATGGAGTTTATCGATGTTGTAACCTTTTCCTGACTTTATCATGGCCTTCCGGGCCTGGATATGTCACTTAAAAACAAAACAAAAAACAAAAAAAAACACACCAAAAAACAAAGAAAGACAGAAAAAACAAACAAAACAAAAAAACAACTCTAAACGGCTGCCGAGCACACGACAAACACATCGACAGGTTGCCAAGATGACGGATGGTGATCCAGACATGTTTGCTTTCAAATCTAGCTGCCACACAACATGACAGACTGAATATGATGATGATGATGATGATGATAATGATAATGATGATAATGATGATGATGATAAGAAGAAGAATGAAGATCATGGTGGTGATGATGGTGGTGGTGGTGGTGGTGGTGGTGGTGGTGATAATGATATGATAACAACAACAATAACAACAACAACAACAACAACAATAATAATAATAATAATAATAATAATAATAATAATAATAATAATGATGATGATGATGATGATGATGATAATGACGATAATGATGATGATGGTTATAATAATAATAATAATAATAATAATGGTAGTAGTGGTGAAAATGAAACTACTACTACTACTACTACTACTACTACTACTACTACTACTACTAAGAAGGAGAAGAAGAAGAATGAAGATGATGGTGATGGTGGTGATAATGATAATAATAACAATAACAACAACGATAATAATAATAATAATAAAACGATGATGATGATAATGAGAAGAAGAAGAAGAAGAAGAAGAAAATTGCATTAACATGTCGCAAACTCCCCCAGAAAAGAACGGCCTCAAAGCACACACACACACACACACGCACGCGCGCAAACACACACACACACACACACACACACACACACACACACACACACACACACAGAGTAAACATTGACCCACAAGCACACACACTACATGAAGAATTCAATGGCGTGAAAGAGGGAGAGAGAGAGAGAGCAAGGGAGGAGAGAGGGAGAGAGGGGGGGAGGGGAAAGTGAGAGAGGGGGGAGAGGGAGAGAGAGGGAGAGAGAGAGAGGGGGAGGGGAAAGTGAGAGAGGGGGGAGAGAGAGAGGGAGGGAGAGAGAGAGAGGGGGAGGGGAAAGTGAGAGAGGGGGGAGAGAGAGAGGGAGGGAGAGAGAGAGGGGGGGGGGGGGGAGGGGAGAGAGAGAGAGGGAGAGAGAGAGGGAGAGAGAGAGAGAGAGAGGGGGAGGGGAGAGAGAGAGAGGGAGAGAGAGAGAGAGGGGGAGGGGAAAGTGAGAGAGGGGGGAGAGAGAGAGGGAGGGAGAGAGAGGGGGAGGGGAGAGAGAGAGAGGGAGAGAGAGAGAGAGAGAGAGAGAGAGAGGGGGAGGGGAAAGTGAGAGAGGGGGAGAGAGAGAGGGAGGGAGAGAGAGGGGGAGGGGAGAGAGAGAGGGGAGAGAGAGAGGGGGGAGGGGAAAGTGAGAGAGAGGGGGAGAGAGAGAGTGAGGGAGAGAGAGAGGGGGGGAGGAGAGGTGAGGGAGATGGATAGAGAGTGAGGGAGGGAGAGAGATGGAGAGAGGGAGGGAGACAGAGAGAGAGGGAGAGAGAGAGAGTACACTCCAATTCTCGAATCCTACCCCACACTTTGCTGGAAAATCTTCTCGCCGTAATGAGACCTTGAGTGGTGGTTTGACCGGGAAAATAATCAAACTGAACGTCTATTCTTAGGGATGAGAAGATAAACCGATGTCCCGTTTGCAGCAACCACACTTGGCACACTGATAAAAAAAAATAAAAAAAAAAACCCAAAGAACCCATAGCAACAATAGTGGTTGTCCACCGGCAAAATTCTGAAGAAGAAATTCCACTCTGATAGGTATATACTCGAGGCCTGACTAGGCGCGTTGGGTTACTCGATCTGCTAGCTGGTCAGGCATCGGCCTAGCAGGTGGGGTGTAGCGAATATGGATTTGCCCGAACGCAGTGACGCCTCCTTGAGAAACTGAAACTGAAAACTGGAAACTGGAAACTAAATCAGTCAGTTCACTCACTAGTGAAAAAAGTCCCCTTGCCGTTACACTGTGTGTGTGTGTCTGAATCAGTCAGTTTACTCATTGTTGAAAAGTGCACTTGCACTAAGCCTTGCCGTTACACTGTGTGTGTCTGAATCAGTCAGTTCACACACTGGTGAAAAGTCCACTTGCACTAAGCCTTGCCTTGCCGTTACACTGTGTGTGTCTGAATCAGTCAGTTTACTCACTGGTGAAAAGTCCACTTGCACTAAGCCTTGCCGTTACACTGTGTGTGTGTGTCTGAATCAGTCAGTTTACTCATTGTTGAAAAGTGCACTTGCACTAAGCCTTGCCGTTACACTGTGTGTGTGTGTGAATCAGTCAATTCACTCACTGGTGAAAAGTCCACTTGCACTAAGCCTTGCCGTTACACTGTGTGTGTCTGAATCAGTTTGCTCATTGGTGAAAAGTCCACTTGCACTAAGCCTTGCCGTTACACTGTGTGTGTCTGAATCAGTCAGTTTACTCATTGTTGAAAAGTCCACTTGCACTAAGCCTTGCCTTGCCGTTACACTGTGTGTGTGTCTGAATCAGTCAGTTTACTCACTGGTGAAAAGTCCACTTGCACTAAGTCTTGCCTTGCCGTTACACTGTGTGTGTCTGAATCAGTCAATTCACTCACTGGTGAAAAATCCACTTGCACTAAGCCTTGCCTTGCCGTTACACTGTGTGTGTGTCTGAATCAGTCAGTTTACTCACAGATTTAAAAGTCCACTTGCACTAAGCCTTGCCTTGCCGTTACACTGTGTGTGTCTGAATCAGACAGTTTACTCACTAGTGAAAAAGTCCCCTTGCACTAAGCCTTGCCGTTACACTGTGTGTGTCTGAATCAGTCAGTTTACTCACTGGTGAAAAGTCCACTTGCACTAAGTCTTGTCGTTACACTGTGTGTGTTTGAATCAGTCAATTCACTCACTGGTGAAAAGTCCACTTGCACTAAGCCTTGCCGTTACACTGTGTGTGTCTGAACCAGTCAATTTACTCATTGTTCAAAAGTCCACTTGCACTAAGTCTTGCCGTTACACTGTGTGTGTCTGAATCAGTCAGTTTACTCACTGGTGAAAAGTCCACTTGCACTAAGCCTTGCCTTGCCGTTACACTGTGTGTGTCTGAATCAGTCAGTTTACTCACTAGTGAAAAAGTCCCCTTGCACTAAGCCTTGCCGTTACACTGTGTGTGTCTGAACCAGTCAGTTCACTCATTGGTGAAAAGTCCACTTGCACTAAGCCTTGCCGTTACACTGTGTGTGTCTGAACCAGTCAGTTCACTCACTAGTGAAAAAGTCCCCTTGCACTAAGCCTTGCCGTTACACTGTGTGTGTCTGAATCAGTCAGTTTACTCACTGGTGAAAAGTCCACTTGCACTAAGCCTTGCCGTTACACTGTGTGTGTCTGAATCAGTCAGTTTACTCACTGGTGAAAAGTCCACTTGCACTAAGCCTTGCCGTTACACTGTGTGTGTGTGGCTGAATCAGTCAATTTACTCATTGTTGAAAAATCCACTTGCACTAAGCCTTGCCGTTACACTGTGTGTGTGTCTGAATCAGTCATTTTACTCATTGGTGAAAAGTTCACTTGCACTAAGCCTTGTCGTTACACTGTGTGTGTCTGAATCAGTTTACTCAATGGTGAAAAGTCCACTTGCACTAAGCCTTGCCGTTACACTGTGTGTGTCTGAATCAGTTTACTCAATGGTGAAAAGTCCACTTGCACTAAGCCTTGCCGTTACACTGTGTGTGTCTGAATCAGTCAGTTTACTCACTGGTGAAAAGTCCACTTGCACTAAGCCTTGCCTTGCCGTTACACTGTGTGTGTCTGAATCAGTCAGTTTACTCACTGGTGAAAAGTCCACTTGCACTAAGCCTTGCCGTTACACTGTGTGTGTCTGAATCAGTCAGTTTACTCACTGGTGAAAAGTCCACTTGCACTAAGCCTTGCCTTGCCGTTACACTGTGTGTGTGTCTGAATCAGCCAGTTTACTCACTGGTGAAAAGTCCACTTGCACTAAGCCTTGCCGTTACACTGTGTGTGTGTCTGAATCAGCCAGTTTACTCACTGGTGAAAAGTCCACTTGCACTAAGCCTTGCCTTGCCGTTACACTGTGTGTGTCTGAATCAGTCAGTTTACTCACTGGTGAAAAGTCCACTTGCACTAAGCCTTGCCTTGCCGTTACACTGTGTGTGTGTCTGAATCAGTCAGTTTACTCACTGGTGAAAAGTCCACTTGCACTAAGCCTTGCCTTGCCGTTACACTGTGTGTGTCTGAATCAGTCAGTTTACTCACTGGTGAAAAGTCCACTTGCACTAAGCCTTGCCTTGCCGTTACACTGTGTGTGTCTGAATCAGTCAGTTCACTCACTGGTGAAAAGTCCACTTGCACTAAGCCTTGCCTTGCCGTTACACTGTGTGTGTCTGAATCAGTCAGTTCACTCACTAGTGAAAAAGTCCCCTTGCACTAAGCCTTGCCGTTACACTGTGTGTGTGTGGCTGAATCAGTCAATTTACTCATTGTTGAAAAGTCCACTTGCACTAAGCCTTGCCTTGCCGTTGCACTGTGTGTGTCTGAATCAGTCAATTCACTCACTGGTGAAAAGTCCACTTGCACTAAGCCTTGTCGTTACACTGTGTGTGTCTGAATCAGTCAGTTTACTCACTGGTGAAAAGTCCACTTGCACTAAGCCTTGCCGTTACACTGTGTGTGTCTGAATCAGTTTACTCACTGGTGAAAAGTCCCCTTGCACTAAGCCTTGCCGTTACACTGTGTGTGTTTGAATCAGTCAGTTCACTCACTGGTGAAAAGTGCACTTGAACTAAGCCTTGCCGTTACACTGTGTGTGTCTGAATCAGTCAGTTCACTCACTGGTGAAAAGTGCACTTGAACTAAGCCTTGCCGTTACACTGTGTGTGTCTGAATCAGTCAGTTCACTCACTAGTGAAAAAGTCCCCTTGCACTAAGC
>NC_134903.1:14410827-14415827 GCF_041734735.1 Babylonia areolata
AATCCTGAACAAGCCACACAGAACACATGGAGAATACAGAACAAATACATGGTTGCCTCGGTAGTTTATCCACTGGATATCCAGGATATTTGCAACAGAACCGAAAGAAATCTCATAGTCTCTTGTCGAGATAATGAAGTGTTCTGTCTTCTATCTGGTGAATGCCTCCAGGAGCAGTACCCCACACAGCTGAGCACGGGCCTGCTGCTGGTCATCCGAGGCCCCGAGACGGACTTCATCTTCCAGAACAACGACCTCAAACGCACCTACCAGGACAGCCTCACGCGCGTGCAGTGGCGCTCCAAGCAGAACGTGGACTACGCGGCCCTCATGGAGTACAGCGCTCCCCTCTCCACCTACTACCTCCACATCGAGGATGACGTCACCACTGCCGACGGCTACTTGCGTCACATCCGGAACTTCATCCATAAGCACGAGACCACCACGTGGGCCATGCTGGAGCTGTGCCCTCACGGCTTCATCGGCAAGCTCTTCCGCAGTGCCGACCTGCCCAAGATGGTGATGATCCTGAGGACCTTCTACCTGGAGCAGCCGTGCGACTTCCTCATGAGGTACTTCACGCAGATGATGACCCAGCCCAAGCCCATCCTCATCCCCAAGGCGCTCTTCTTCCACCAAGGGAAGTACTCCTCCCTCTTCAACGTGACTCGCAAGACTGACAAGATCCCGCTCGACAAGGGAGGAGGAGGAGGAGGCAAGACTCGGCAGACCCAGGTGGCGAAGACGTTCCGAAAAGGAGCGAACCCTCTTGCTGAGGTGGACAGTGACCTGAGCGTCTACCAGAACCACGGGGTGTACAACGCCTACACCCTGGAGACCCAGGAGTTCCTGTGGGCCCTGGACATCAAGAAGGGTCAGCGGTACACCGTGGCCTTCAACGTTGATCAGCGTGTCAAGGAACTGCTCATCGAGACGGGATTCTCCGCCCAGGTGAGGGATGATGATGATGATGATGATGAGGAGGAGGAGGAGGAGGAGGAGGAGGATGGTGATTATGGTGATGGTGATGGTGATGATGATGAGGAGGAGGAGGAGGAGGATGGTGATGGTGATGATGATGACGATGATGATGATGGTGGTGGTGGTAATGATGGTGGTGGTAATGGTGATGGTGATGATAAAGATGAACAGTGATGGTGATGATGATGATAGTGATGATGTGATGATCGTGATGGCGATGGTGATGATGACGACGACGACGACAACAACAACAACAATAATAACAATTATATATATATATATATATATCCACCCATCCATCCACCAACCCACCCATCCATCCATCCATCCACCCATCCACCCATCCATCCACCCACCCATCCACCCATTCATCCATCCATCCACCAACCCACCCATCCACCCACCCAACCATCCACACATCCATCCACCCACCCATCCACCAATTCACCCATCCACCCACCCAACCATCCACACATCCATCCACCCACCCATCCACCAATTCACCCATCCATCCACCAACCCACCCATCCACCCACCTATCCATCCATCCACCCACCCATCCATCCATCCACCCATCCACCCAACCATCTATCTATCCATCCACCCACCCAACCATCCACCCATCCATCCACCCAACCATCTATCTATCCATCCACCCACCCATCCATCCACCCAGCCATTCACCCAAGTATTTGTATTTGCATTTGTATTTCTTTTTATAACAACAGAATTATCTGTTTGAAATTCGGGCTGCTCTCCCATGGGAGAGCGCGTCGCTATATTACAGCGCCACCCATTTTTTCGTATTTTTTTCCTGCGTGCAGTTTTATTTGTTTTTCCTATCGAAGTGGATTTTTCCACAGAATTTTGCCAGGGACAAACTTTTTGTTCCTGTGGGTTCTTTTACGTGCACTAAACAACTAAACAATATTGCTTAGTGGTGCAAAGACACAGGATCTTCCATCAATCCAGCGAAAGCCCAAGCGTTGCTGTGCACCCTGAACAACAGAACCGCGAGCAACTACCACCTGTGTCATTCGACGGGATACAGATCGAGAAAACTGAATGCCTACGCTACCTAGGAATACACTTCGACAGGATGCTGACCTTCAGAAAACATACGGAAAATACTGTTCTCAAATGCAAAAAGGGCCTTTCAGTCTTAAAAGCAATGACAACCAAAGGTATTGAACAACGCCACCTCTTCCTGCTATACCAATCACTCGTCCTCAGTGTGATCGACTACGGACTTGGGCTAACAACACCATCTCAAAGCAACCTCCTAAAATTAGAAAGAGTTCAAAATGAAGCTATGAGGCTCATCCTTGGAACAACAAAAGACACGCCCACAGAAACCATGCGATACCTGCTTGACCTTCCTTCAGTGCAGGCCAGAAACAAGTTAGAACAGGTCAAGACCTACTTCAAAGCATTAGAAAACTCTCAAAACCCACTGCATGACGCAGTCAAAGAACCAAAAGGCAGCCGTCTAGGACGAGGAAGATCATGGATGGGGCAAGCAGAAGACACAATCCAGCTAATATGCCGACTACAAGACCTGAAAGAAACAAAAGAATGGGAGAAAAACCCCGAAAACCTCAACCATCCATTCAACACAGCCATTTCACCCACTCTAGGAAGACATTGTCGGGAATGGCCAGAGGGCAAAACTGATGCGGAAGTGAAGCTACTCATAGAAGAACATCATCATATACACAGATGGCTCAGTCACCAAAGACCAGTCCGGTTGGGGATTCACTGCGAAACAAAATGGAAAAACAATTAGGGAAGAGAATGCTGCCTACGAAGTCACAACCTCCAGCCTAACGATGGAAGTTGAAGCTGTGACACATGCCCTCCAGTGGCTATCGTCCATCCATACGCCCGGAAACCAACATGCCATGATTCTAACCGACTCAATGAACCTCATACAGAAAATTGAAAACGGAATGGGAAGCCCGTTATTTATTTATTTATTTATTTTTTTATTTACTTATTTATATACGCTTATCTATTATTTATTCACCTTTTTTTTTTCTTTTTTTTCTCTCAAGGCCTGACTAAGCGAGTTGGGTTACGCTGCTGGTCAGGCATCTGCTTGGCAGATGTGGTGTAGCGTATATGGATTTGTCCGAACGCAGTGTCGCCTCCTTGAGCTACTGAAACTGAAACTTACGTGCACTAAGTGCATGCTGCACATAGGACCTCGGTTTATCCTCTCATCCAAATGACTAGCATCCAGACCACCACTCAAGGTCTAGTGGAGGGGGAGAAAATATCAGCGGCTGAGGCGTGATTCGAACTAGCGCGTTCAGATTCTCTCGCTTCCTACGCGGACGCGTTACATCTGTAAAATTTCTATAGAAAAATGCACTTCGAAAGGGAAAAAAAAAACTGCACGCAGGAAAGAATACAAAAACAAACAACAACAACAGCAACAACAACAACAACAACAACAAACACCCAAAATTGTGGCTGTCTCAGTGTAGCGAAGCTCTCCCTGGGGAGAGCAGCCCGAATTTCACACAGAGAAATATGTTGTGATAAAAAAAAAAAGAAAAATACAAATAAAAATACAAAATCCAAATAATTATGCCGAGCCCCAAAACACAAAGTAGATAATTATGTGAATTCACGAATCCCGATAGCTGTGAAATGCAACGGTATCTTAATTAATTAATTAATTAATTAACCTGTCATTTCATTTTGTTCCCCCCACCCCCACCCCCACCACCACCACCACCACCACCACCTTCTCCTCTCACAGAACGCCAAAGACATCCTCCAGAGTGGGCACGTGGAGATGGGCACCGTGCCCCCCTCCTCCTCCTCCCCGCTCCTCTGCCCCGGGGCCCAGCCGGTGGGCGCCTTCCAGAAGGGACACTTTGACGTCACTCTGAAACCCCCGCGTGACGTCAGGTGCTTCAGTGTCGTCATCACGGCGGACCAATACGAGTGGCTGATCATACGGGAGATTGTTGTCGTCACCACGGAGTAGATGGACTGTGTGTTTTGGGGGTGGGGGTGTGGGAGGAGTGGGAGGGGTGGGAGGGGGAGGAGTGGGAGGGGTGGGAGGGGAGGGGAGTGAGGGGGGGGGGAGAGGGAGAAACAGAGACAGACAGGCAGACGGACAGATTTACTGACTGACTGACTGACTGGCAAAGGGGAGGAAGGGGAGAGAGAGAGAGAGAGATGCATATATGCATTATTAAAAAAAAACAAAAAACAAAGCTATGAGGAAGAGAGAGAGAGAGAGAGAGAGAGAGAGAGAGGCATTATTAGAAAAAAAAAACATAGCTATGAGGGAGGGAGAGAGAGACGGGGGGTGGGAGAGAAGGAGAGAGATGCATTATTTAAAAAAAAACAAACCCATAGCTATGAAGGGGAGAGAGAGAGAGAGAGAGAGAGAGAGAGTAATGTATCTAAAAAATACATAGCTATGAGGGAGACAGACAGACAGATAGAGAGACAGACAGAGAGACAGACAGAAAGATACATAAAAAACAATATAAACATAAAAAAAACACCCACAGCAATGCACCGGATGAAATACTGGTCACTTTCAATGTGAGTCAAAATACCCCACCCAATAACTCTCTCCACTGACTGTTTTTTTTTTTTTTTTTTTGTTGTTTTTTTGTTTGTTTTTTTTTGGGGGGGGGGGGGGTTGGTTGTTTGTTTTTTCGTGTGGTTTTTTTTTTTTTGTTTGTTTTTTTTTGGGTGTGTGTGTGTGTGTGTGTGTGTGTGTGTGTGTGTGTTTTGTTTGGTTGTTTGTTTTTTCCTGAATGAAAACCACTGCCAGAAAGTTCGCGACTCTTACGTCAGTGCCACACACATCGCATCCTCATTCCGACTCTCCAGGTATGACTATGAAGTTTCCTGCAACAGAACTGACCGTTCAGTTTTGGAGGAGACTGGGGGGGAAGGAAAATACCCCCAAAAAATCGTGCAGAAGGAATCAGAATGGCATTGCGTGGAGAATACGTGAAAAGAAGTTTGTGTCTTTGAGTGGCATTCAA
>NC_134903.1:14420827-14428327 GCF_041734735.1 Babylonia areolata
TGTTTGTTGGACAGAAATACTTTTTTTTCAAACCCGGCCTGGAGCAGAGAACGGTTACGCAGGGGACATTTCAGACAGGGTCAAGTTACGACAGCGCCTGAGGTGTAAGCCAAATACGTATACAGAAGAAGAACACAGGGCAAGGATTTGGACGTCTGACCTAATGGTTCATCAGTGACCAGAGTTCAAGTCTGTGATGCGGCGTGCTGGTGTGTCATTGGGCAAGGCGCTTTACTCGGGTTTTCCTCAACCCACCGAGTAATTTGTATCTGTATTTCTTTTTATCACAACAGATTTCTCTGTGTGAAATTCGGGCTGCTCTCCCAAGGGAGAACGCGTCGCTACACTACAACACCACCCTTTTTTTTCTCTTTTTTTTTTTGTATTTTTTCCTGTGTGCAGTTTTATTTGTTTTTCCTATCAAAGTGAATTTTTTTCTACAGAGTTTTGCCAGGAACAACCCTTTTGTTGCCGTGGGTTCTTTTACGTGTGCTAAGTGCAGGTTGCACGCGGGACCTCGGTTTATCTTCTCATCCGAATGACTAGCGTCCACACCACCACTCAGGGTCTAGTTAATGGAGGGGGAGAAAGAAAAAAAATATATCGGCGGCTGAGCCGTGATTCGAACCAGTGCGCTCAGATTCTCTCGCTTCCTAGGCGGACGCGTTACCTCTAGGCCATCAGTCCACAGTGTGAAAGGGTATCTGATTTCTTCGGTTGGGGAAGGTTTAATTGATTAATTACACGGTGGAGGAAAAAGACGAGGCCTCATCCTCCGAGAGTGTGTGTACGTGTGTGTGTGTGTGTGTGTGTGTGTGTGTGTGTGTGTGTGTGTGTGTGTCCGTGTACGTAGACTTTGTATTTACCATCAAATTCGAAGTTTCCGGATTTTGTTGTTGTCGACGTTGATGAGGATGATGTTGTTTATGTTTATGTTGCTGATGTTGTTGTTGTTGTAGATGTTGTTGTTGTTGTAGATGTTGTTGTTGTTGTTGTAGTGCTGTGGACTGCAGTGCTCTTGTGAGTACTTGTGTTCAATTCACAGAGGCACCATTTCCTTTCTTTCTGCTACACCTCCCCCCACCCCCAGCCCCCCCCCCCCCGCCCCCCCCCCCCCCGCCCCCCGCCTTATTGTCTTCTCCGAAAATGTCTGAACCAGTGCAAACAATTATACAACAGTCTTTCTATGTAAAAAAAAAAGAGGAAAAGATTTTTTTTTAATAATAATAATAATAATTTTTAAAAAATGCTGCGTCATATTTTCGTTTTTGTTTTTCCGCCGCAAGTGTTCTTAGATATCATTGATACAGTGTCTAAGTTGGAATGGTGTGGGCATATGTATATATATGTGTGTATATATATCTATATCTATATCTATATATATATATATATATATATATATATATATATATATATATATATATATATATACTGTATTTCTCTTTTTTGTCACAACAGATTTCTCTGTGTGAAATTCGGGCCACCCCCTTTTTTATTTATTTATTTTGTTTGTTTGGTTTTTTTTGTTTTCGTTTTTCTTCAGAATTTTGCCATGGACAACCCTTTAGTTGCCGTGGGTACTTTTTCGTGAGCTAAGTGCATGCTAGCACACGGAACCTCGGTTTATCGTCTCATCTGAATGACTAAGAGACCAGACCACCACCACTCAAGGTCTAGTGGAGGGGGAGAAAATATTGCAACTGAGCCGTGTTTTGAACCAGCGCGCTCAAATTAATTCGCTTCCAAGGCGGACGCGTTACCTCTAGGCCATCACTCCATCATGTGTGTGTGTAAGGGGTGGGGGGTTGGGGGGTGGGGGGTGGAGGCAGGGGCGCGGGGGGTGCGAGTGAATGCTTGTATGCGTGCATCCGGTATTGCGCTGATTAAATTTTGTTTTGGATCGTTCTTTGCAAGGACACGGAAAGAACGTTTTGAAAGTATGTAGAGAGCGTTCTTGAAACAGGTGCAAGTTGGGTGCATAAGTTATTTCTCAACGATAGAGCATCATTCTGTTTATTTAAAAAAAATTATCACTGGCGTTTGTTTGTTTGTTTGTTTGAACAAGAAACGCACACACACACACACACACACACACACACACACACACACACACACACACACACACACACACAAATCGATGAAATAATAAAACAAATATTATCAAATTTGAAAAAGTATATTACCTCGTGTTTCCTTTCTTTTTTTTTTTCTTTTTTTTTTTCTTTTCTTTTTTTCTTCTTCTTTTTTTCTTTTCTTTCTTTTAAATTGTGACTATGAAAAGGCTTTTGATATGGTTAACAGTGCGTTTTTATGTCCAAACTTACTAACATGTGGTATAGAATCAATGGTAAGATATTGAACGTGACAATAAACATGTACAGTGAGGCTAAATCTCGTGTCTTGGCCAATAACGAAATCTCAAAAGTGTACTCAGCTCAAAATTAATGTAGGGGGAAAGATATGGAGAAAATCATTCCGGATAATGTTTGGATTGTTTTTTTTAAACGGCGAGAAATCCAGCTCTGAAGGTTATGTAGATGGATTGGCCACTGTTGCCTATGAGGTTTGGAAAATGATTGTGAGATTACACGGTGGTAATATTTTCCTGAATCTATGACTGCGCGATAATCATCTTGAGACAGCCCCGTGTTTTGCAGGGTGGTTTAGACTGCAGTGAAGAAATATTGTGAAATGTGGAAGTTAAAATCTGAAAGCCCAAAAGTGTAAAATGGTAATTTTCTTGAGGGTCAAGTCAGAATATTTCATAAGTCTACACAACGGCAAAATCGAGCTTGTCAGTGACTGTAATTTCTTGGGATTAAATTGCAATGAATTAATGCATGTTCTCAGCGTTTTAATTATGTAACCGTGCACTTCTGAGGAAAACTTGCTTACCAGAGTTCTCTGTCGATCTAACCAATGAATTATTTAACCAAATAATTCTCTTTGTGCGTACATATGATCGTAAAAAAAAAGATAAGGTGGGTTTTGATACATCTACTGTTGTGACTAAACTGCTATCGAAATTTTACAAACTAGTCATCAAATTTTAGACATTCCAACCCGCCTATATTTCATTTCACCCCTTTTGTTTTTCGCGTTTGGTGAAATTGATAAGTTTTCAGTGTCTGTCTGTGTTACAACCAGAATGCTACCGATTTCGTTTTAATCTTCTTACGAGGGAAAAAAATACTGTCTGCATTAATTTACAATTGTTTCATCAGTATACAGTAGCAACACACATCAGAACAAATACCTGAAAAGCGTTGGAACTGTCCTAAATGAAATTGGGTTGTGTAATTTTTTTTAATTTTTTTTCTTTTTATTTTTTTTTTCCTTCTTCTTTTTTTAATTCATATATTTCGTTTGCAATTATTTCTAGGCAAAAAGATCACTTGGGCGAATGAACATAGTGAAAGCCCTGTACACTGAGAGTTAAACACACAAGCTTTTTATGTATTGAGTATAATTTCAAAATGTAATGTTTAAGATGAGAAAGATCAGTTTAAAGCAAATTAACCCCCCTAGCATTTATTACAGATTAATTTCCCTTTTTTTTTACTATCTGCACCTAAGACATGCACAGGAAATATAACTTCCATGCTTAGCAAAATAAGTTCCTGTTTGAACAAAAAATGATAAAAAATGACTGCTCTTGTTGTGTCAGAACATCACATCAAAGTGTCAAGTTTAGAGAATAAAAAAATATATAAATATAACAGCAAATTCAGTTTGCATATAATTTGGCTTCTTCTTTTTTTTTATAAATTTTTGTGTGTGTGCCCATCCCAGAGGTGCAATATTTGTTTTAAACAAGATGACTGGAAAGAACTGAATTTTTCCTAATTTTATGCCAAATTTGGTGTCAACTGACAAAGTATTTGCAGAGAAAATTGGCAATGTTAAAGTTTACCACGGACACACACACACACACACACACACGCACAGAGAGAGAGAGAGAGAGAGAGAGACAACCGAACACCGGATTAAAACGTAGACTCATTTTGTTTACACAAGTGAGTCAAAAATGACAGAGACTGTGATTTGTATTCGACAAATGATGTTGCTAATGAATTCCTTGTGATGTTTGTTCCTGGTGGTCCTTTTTGGGACGACACCGGACGAAGCTGTTTTCGAAAAAAAAAAAAAAAAAAAAAAGGAAAAAGAAACATATTCTGTTGTAAATTCCGCCTTTTTTTGTTTGTTTCTTTGTTTTTGTTTTGTTTGTTTTTTTGTTTGGTTGGGGGTTTTTTTCTGAAAGAATGAAACGAATGTTGTTGAAACTTCATTAATTTATTTCTTCTGCAAACAGGTTTTTTGTTGTTGTTGTTGTTGTTGTTTCCTTCTTGTTGTTGTTTTGCGGGTTTGTTTGTTTGTTTGTTTTTTTGTTGTTGTTTTTCTTTCTTTCGTGAGAATTTTATCTGTTGTTAGTGGAAAAGATTTCGTCAGTTTTTTTGGTGGAAAAAAGACTTGTTAATGTGTAATTGCGTGTTTGTTCGAGGGTTGTACGCTTGTTTGCTTGTAATGATAATAATAATAATAATATCAACAACAACAACAATGATAATGATGATGACGATGATAATGATAACAATGATAATAATGATAACAACAACAACAATAACAACAACAACAACAACAACAAGACCAACAATTATTATTATTAATATTATTATTGTTGTTTTTGTTGTTATGATAGAGATCATTATCATTATCTTTATCATTATCATTATTAATTGTCCGTTCATTTATTTTTTTCCATTTAGTTATCTTTGTTTTGTTTTTGTTTTTTTTTATTCATTTATTTCCTCTCGTGACCTGACTAAGCGCGTTGGGTTACGCTGCTGGTCAGGCATCTGCTTTAACAGGTGTGGTGTAGCGTATATGGATTAGCCCTCCTTGAGATACTGAACTGACATGAATTGTTTGTTCGAGGGTGTTTTTTTTTTTTTTTTTTTTTTTTTTTTTTTTTTGCTAGTAAAAAAATTTTGGACATCGTTCTTTTGTCTGGAGTGTATGTAAAAAAAACAAAAAAAAACAAAAAACAAAGACACACGTGTGCAGTGTTTCAATGACTCAGATGGGCACATAAAATAAACGTCTTGCCTATGCCTTGAGTATGTTGTGTGTATGTGCGTGTGCGCTTTGCGCGCGCATTGACTTAGGAATGACTATACCGGGAATGACTTACAATTAGGAATGGCATGATTGGGAATGACATAAAGTTTGGAATGACTTAAAACTTTAAAATGACTTTAAAATAACTTAAAAGTTGGGAATGTCTGATTGTTTTGGAATAACTTGCTGTTTGGGGGAATAACCTAATTTTGGGAGTGACTTTGAATTGTGAATATATTTTGAGTTGGGAATGATTCATAGGTGAGAATTTCTTATTGTTCGGAATGACTTTGATGCTGGGGAATGGTATGGCTGGGAACCGTGTTTTTGAAGGAGTGTGTGTGTGTGTGTGTGTGTGTGTGTGTGTGTGTGTGTGTGTGTGTGTGTGTGTGTGTTTTATCGAAATTTCAAAAGTGGATTTGGTAGAGAAAAATATATAAGTCAAATGCCTGATAATTATGTTATCAGCTTCTTCAGATTTCGAAGTAGTAATCATAAGCTGGAAATAGAAACAGGGAGACACAAAGGCATACCACGAGAGTTACGGCTTTGTAAGGTTTGTAACATGTCTGTGATTGGTGATAAGTTTCATTTTATAATGGAATGTCCCAATTATGATCAGTTACGAAATAGATATGTTCCTAAAAAATATTTGTCTCCAAAATCGGTTTTTAATTTTTGTAATATGCTCAAAGGAGGCAAAAAATTCATTTTAGCTGTAAGTAAGATGATTAGATTTGCAAATGTTGTCTAGTTATACTTTTGGAGTTAAAAGACATTTGTGTTTTTCTCAACTTTTATGTGACATTGTTGTTCTGGGCACGAAAAGATTATTTGGCAGTAATCCTCCATACTCCAATAGGAGTGAAAGGATAATTAAAACTTGAAATATTGAAACTTGTGTGTGTGTGTGTGGATGACTCATGTTTGGAAATGATTTACAGTTGTGAATTACGTTGCATCGGTGAATGGTTTGTGAATGACGTGTTTGATGCGTGACTTATAATTATTGTGCTTGACTTGCAGATGTGGGCGGTTCCTAATTGTGAACAGCTCGTTATAGTGAATGAATGAAAATGGGGGTGGGGGGTGACATATATCTGCAAATGACGTAATTCTGCACGATTTGTGATTATTTTGTAATTGTAATTGTATTTTGTATTTCTTTTATCACAGCAGATTTCTCTGTGTGAAATTCAGGCTGCTCTCTCCCCAGGGAGAGCGCGTCGCTATACACTACAGCGCCACCACTTCTTGATTAATTGTTGTCGACTGAAAGCGTTTATTCAACTGTGAGCTGTGAGCTGTGTCTTATGTTTAATAAATACTCACTTATGTGAGTCCCCCGCCCTCTCTCTCTCTCTCTCTCTCTCTCTCTCTCTGTGCTTGATTTGCTAATAGTCATTTTGCGTTGCTTAATAGGCTGGAGAGCTTAATAGCAATACAATTCTTTCGTTCGTTTGTTCATTATTTCGTTCCTCCATTCCTACCTTCCTTTCTTCCTTCTTTCTTTCCTCAGTTCCTTCCTTCCTTCCTTCCTTCCTTCCTTCCTTTCTTCGTTCTCTCTGCATCAAGCCTTTGAAAGGCGAAGTGAAAGTGCCTTTGAATATTCTGTGTGGATCACTACGTGACTTTCATTTCTTCTTCTTCTCTCTCTCTCTCTCTTTCTCTTTCTCTCTCTGTCTGTCTGTCTGTCTCTGTCTATGTCTCTCTCTCTTTCTCGCTCTCTTTCTACCTCTACCTCTCTCTCTCTCTGTTCACATGTGTGTATGCGTGTGTGGGGTCCGGGGAGTGGGGGGGGGGTTGCGGGGGGGAAGGAAGGAGGGTGCGTGAGTGTATGTGTGTGTGTGTACTTTTGAAATATTTGCTTTCATGGAAATATGTTGAATGGCCTGTTGTTATTGTTGTTGTTGTTGTTGTCCTTTTGTGTATGTGTGTGGAGTTCAAAGAACAAATAATGATGAATAAACTTGTGATACCCAACGGCTGTTGCTTCAGAGTACTGTTCCGTCTGTGCATCCTTCTCTCTGTCTGTCTGTCTGTCTGTCTGTGTTTGTATCCTTCTCTGTCTGTGTCTGTCTGTCTGTCTGTGTGTCTCTGTCTGTCTGTCTGTCTGTCTCCATGTCTCTGTTTCTCAGTCTGTCTGTTTGTTTGTTGCTGTCTGTCTGTCTCTCTCTGTGTCTGTTTCTGTGTCTGTGTCTCTGTCTCTGCCTCTCTCTCACTCTCTCTCTCACTCTCCCACCCTCTCTCTCTCTCTCTCTCTCTCGGAAACAAGCCACGACTTGACCTCGGAAATAAGCCACGACTTGACCTCGGAAATAAGCCACGACTTGTCCTCGGATACAAGCCACGACTTGTCCTAGGAAATAAGCCACGACTTGA
>NC_134903.1:14438327-14448327 GCF_041734735.1 Babylonia areolata
ATTCCCCCACTGACTGGAAATCCCTGGCTGGCTCAGAATGATGTATTATTCAGTGTTGATTAACTCTTTCCCTGCTGTCTGATGATGACCTGGGCCTGTTCATTCACCTCTGTGGTCTCATCGACTTTTCACCAAGCGCTTTACATTATTGTGACTGTGAACAGTCTGCTGGTTGATGTCTTCACGGCACGTGACGTGTTTGTCTAACTGGATGAAGATTACTGGACGCTGTTTGATAAAGATGAGATTCACGTCTTACTGGACAAAGATTACTGGATGCCGTTTTGATAAAGATGTGATTCGTAATGTGATAATGATGAACAGTGGTAATGATGAACAGTCGTAGGAGTGGTGACAGTGATGGTGACGATACGTATTGCTATTATTATTCTTTGCATTATGGACAATATTAATTTATTATTTGTTATTATTGACAATCTTTTTGTTACTCTAGTTTTTATAGTGGTAGTGATGGCGAAGATGAGTGTTGTTATCATTATTCTTTGCATTTTTGACAATACGGCTTTAGATTTCGCATTATTGAGAGGGAAAAAGACAAACAGACAAGCAAAGGGAAAAGGGACAACCCAAGGGACAAAAACAAGAGCAAAGAGGGACAGAGGAAAACAAAACGAGAAAAAACAAAACAAAAAACAAACAAAAAACAACACAGCAGGAGACAGACCAACAACAACAACAAAGGCAGTGACGCAATTTCACGAAGGCCTGATTGACTGAACCAATGATGTTGGGGGAGGGAGGGGGGGGGGGGTAAACTTGACCTCAGTTATCTCTGATGGAGATCTGTAGGTCTTTTTTCAGGAAGACATGTAGTATGCCCCCACACCCAAACCTCCCCGCTAGCGCGCGAGCGGGCGTGGGTGTGCGTGCGCGCCGCGCGCGCGCACATCCCTCTGCCCCCTCTTTCTTTACAGGCGATCCCCCCCCCCCCCCCCTCCCCCCCGGCTGCGGCTGGTGTTCGAGCTACGTGGAACCTTTTTTTTTTTTTTTCTTTTTTTTTTCCAGACGTGCGTTGGTTTTTAATATTATTATTATTATTTTTATATATATGTGTATATATATATGTATATATATATATAGAGAGAGAGATATATGTGTATGTGTGTGTGTATATATATGTATATAAATATATATATATATTTTTTTTTTTTTTTAAACTCGAGCAACTTGAAACGTTTAACGGCAATTTACCTGGAAATCGGATTGACTGAACTGTTTGATTATTGGGAAATGGATGGGGGGGATGGGGTGGGTGTTTGAATTCGACTTATTAATTGTCCACTACTGATAGTGCAATCTACATTTATCCCGCCTCTGGTTTCTGTGAAAGTTTTTTTTTTTTTTTTTTTTATGAAAGACAATGGGTTGTACTCTCTCTCTCTCTGTGTGTGTGTGTGTGTGTGTATCGTCCGCTAATATTAACAAGTGTGCGCGTGCGCGCACGAACAGGCACACACATACTCCCATTGCCCCCCACGCCCCTCTTTATCCCATTTTCTTCACATGCTTTGTATATATACTTGATTCCCCACCCCCAACCCACCCCCTCCTTGCCAGTGGTTTGGTGGCGTCTGGATTTGGTGTGATCCGAGTAGCGTGAAGCGTTTTTCATGTGCAACATGAAAAATGGTCTCTCATGATTCTACATCATTGTGGAGTGAAATGTTACTTTGTGTGTGTGTGTGTGTGTGTGTGTGTGTGTGTGTGTGTGTGTGTGTGTGTGTGTGTGTGTGTGTGTGTGTGTGTGTGAACATTTTCCATTCGATATCCTCCTTACACCGACCCAACCCCCTTCCCACTCTCCTTCAGCAAGCAAGGAATCACCTAGTGTTGTGTCTCACAAGAGAATTCACAAAAGGAAAAAAAAACTCCATTCGAAATCACTCAGTATGATTTGTACATAATTTAACTTTACTGTATGCCACTTTTTCTAGTAAAAGTGTAATATAATATGTCTCGATTTCAGTTTGTATTTCTTGGTATTTTTTCATCTTTTTATTTATCTATTTTTATTTACTTAATTTTTTTTTTTAATTTTTTTTTTATATATAATTATTTCTTACATGTTTTTTCAAAGAAGAAACGTGCTTTTGATGAGTTTACTTAAGCTCACATTTGCCTCAATTTGCAAACTAAGTCGTGTTTTATTTATTCATTTGTTTAATCAGTTATTCATTTTTGTGCAGTTGAGCACAATAACGTCTGTTGAATGCAACCGTGTCAGAGAGAGCGACTGTTCAAGAAAAGAAGGATGAGTGGCCATGTGAATGCAAGAACTGAACGAAAGCGGGCAGGTTTTTTTAATGGGTTAACACTTTATATGAGGTGGCTGAGGAACGCAAGTGACACAAATGTAAAATGTATTTATATTATAATGAAAATGAGTAAAATGATTATTAGAATAATGATACAATACAATGAATAGTCTTACGCTGTCATCTCTCAATTGCCAAGGCCTTGGTAATTTTGCTAAAAGAAGGGATGTCCTTCAATATCTGAGACAAAAACAATACTCTATATACTTTCTACAAGACACACATTTTCTTCCTAAATCTGAACGTCAAATTAGAGCAGAATGGGGATATGAATGTATTTTTTCATCCAAAAATAAGAGATCTAGGGGGGTAGCTATTTTACTTAACAACAATTTTGACTTTAAGATAGAGAAATGCATCAAAGATAGCCAGGGAAACTACATAATTCTTATAATAAATACCATGGGTAAACAAATTGCTCTAGCTAATGTATATGGACCTAATAGAGACGATCCATCATTTTTTAAAGACATCAGTCAAAAACTTGAAGATCTGTTAGTAACAAATATCATAATAGCAGGAGACTGGAATCTTGTTATTAACCCGAATTTAGATTATCATAATTACAAACATATTAATAATACTAAAGCAAGGGATACAGTACTGGATATGATATCACAATTAGAACTAGTGGACATTTGGCGAGAATTTAATCCAGAAATTTTACGATACACCTGGAGAAGAACAAATCCATTTCAGCAAAGTCGGTTAGATTTCTTCCTAGTTTCTGAAACTCTTATCTCTGACGTAAAGAATGCAGACATTTGTTATGGATATCGTAGTGACCATTCCCTCATAACATTAGAAATGATGTTTAAAGCAGAAAAGAAGCATAAGCCTTTTTGGAAATTTAACTCTTCCTTGTTAAAAGATCAGATATATGTAGAACTTGTTAATGAAACTATTGAAAGGGTAAAGGAACAATATGCAGTATTGATATATTCCCGGGATAAAATCAAAGATATTCTAAATAGCGAATTGCACTTCACAATATCAGACCAATTATTTTTAGACACCCTGTTAATGGAAATAAGAGCAAATACTGTAGCATATGCCATTAAAAAGAAAGGAGAGCAAAGAGTAAAAGAAGAAGGTCTGGAACAAGACATACAGGCGATAGAAAAAAATAGTGATAGAAGTGTAAAGGAAGCATACCAGTTAGAGGAAAAGAAGAAACAATTAGAAGAAATAAGAAAAACAAAAATGGATGGGATCATCATTAGATCAAAGGCAAGATGGGCGTCACAGGGAGAAAAAATAACAAAATACTTCTGTTCACTAGAAAAAAGACACTTTGTGAGTAAACAAATGCTAAAATTAGTTACAGACAATGGACAGGTCTTAACGAAAACAGAGGAAATGTTAGAAGAAACTAGGTCTTTTTACCAAGAACTATATAAAGAAAGAAATACACAAGAGGTTGACTTAGGTACTTGTGTCACAAATCTACCACATTTAAGTGAACAAGAAGCTGAGGTACTGGAGGGAATTATTACTAAAGAAGAAGCATCTATAGCATTAAAGAATATGAATAATGACAAAAGTCCAGGAACTGATGGAGTGACAGTCAATTTCTTTAAGTTTTTTTGGAAACAACTTGGGGATTTTGTAGTCCGTTCTATTAATGAAGGATTTTACAAAGGAAGAATGTCTATAACACAAAGGGAAGGGGTAATAGTATGTCTACCTAAAGCAGATAAGCCTAGGGAATTCTTAAAAAACTGGAGACCAATTACTCTTTTAAATGTCACCAATAAAATTGGAACAACATGCATTGCAAATCGAATCAAAGCTGTCTTACCAAAACTGATAAATGAAGATCAAACGGGGTTCATACCAGGAAGATATATTGGGGATAATTTAAGATCTATGTATGATATGATTCATTACCTGGAAAAAAAAGAACCTACCAGGACTGCTCGTATCGATAGATTTTGAAAAAGCTTTTGACTCGATTAATTGGGGGTTCATGAAAAATGTACTGAAAGAATTTGGATTTGGGAAGGATATATGCAACTGGGTAGCCTCTTTTTATAATGATATAAAGTCTTATGTAGTAGTTAATGGAAAGGTATCCCAACACTTTGATATAAATAGAGGGTGTCGTCAGGGAGACCCGATATCGCCTTATTTGTTTGTCCTATGTTCAGAGATACTTGCATGCAAAATTCGTAACGACGAAAAAATAAAAGGTATAAAAATATCCGACACAGAATTTAAAATAAATCAGTTTGCAGACGATACAACATTCACATTAGAAGGAGACAGATGCTCATACGAAAGGTTGTTTGAAACACTAAATGAATTTGAAGATATTTCAGGCCTAAGACTTAACTTTGAAAAAACAATAAATGTTTGGTTAGGAAAAAAGAAAAATTCGCCTGAAAGATACTTAGTTCACAAAGAGATGCAATGGAATCCAACAAAGTTCAAAATATTGGGAATTTGGTTTACTAACGAAATATCAGACATAACAAAAATTAATATTGCAGATAAATTTGTTGAAGTCATTAATCTATTCAAAACGTGGGCAAAAAGAATATGTACGCCTTTGGGTAGAGTGGCAGTACTAAAGTCCTTAATACTTACAAAATTAACTTACTTATGGATTTTACTGCCCAACCCGCCAGAAAACGAACTGAAAAGACTGCAAAAAATGTGTTATGAGTTTGTATGGGACAAAAAAACAGACAAAATCAAAAGACAGTATTCGGTGCAAAACATTGAGCAAGGAGGTATAGGAATACCGGATATAATAACTTTCGTTAGGTCCTTAAAATTGTCATGGGTAAGGAAATTATACACAGGAACCCAAAAGTGGAGGCAAATACTACTTAAACAATGTCCAGAAATAATTAACTTAAACTGTTACGGAGCCAAAAGATTTATCAAAAGTAAATGTAACCACTTCTGGAAAGATGTATTCGTAGCATTTGATGAATTCAACAACCACGTAAAATTACAAAACTACAAAGAACTTGTATCAGAACCTATATTTTATAATGACAAATTTAAAGTAGGTAACGTTGATTTTTGTTTCAATGACTGGGCAAAAAAGAATGTGTATTTAGTAAGAGATGTATTAAGTGAAGACGGAGGCTTTCTGAGCCATGAACAATTCTGTAAAAAATGGAACATAAGAGTTAACTACTTACACTATCAAAGTTGTACACAAGCAATAAAGCAATACATTAAAAAGGAAAGGATAGTAATAATCAACAACGAAAGTAACCAGAACACAAAAGCATTAGACATGATATGTAGAGTTACAAAAGGATCAAGAACATACTATAATATTTTGCTTGAAAAAATAGAAATATATGACATAAAACCGTTCGGTAATTGGGAGAGAAAACTGGATGTTGTAATAGATTGGAAAACTGCTTTAGAGTTAATTAAGAAGACGAAAGAAATCAAACTAAAATGGTTCCAAATCCGAATTTGCTTTATAATTTTAGTCACAAATAGTATTCTTAGAAGAATGGGATTGACAGAAAGTGAAAAATGCAACTTTTGCAATATTGAAAAAGATACTATACATCATTACCTGTGGGAATGCAACTACATACAGTCTTACTGGTTAGAACTGGAAACATTATTGAAAGATAAATGCCAAGGGTGTGAGAGATTATCATTTAATACTGAACTTATTTTGTTTGGAACTGACGACAAAACGAAAACAGACGAAGTACTCAACCTGATTATATTATGGGCTAAATTTTTTATATACAAAAGCAGAATCAATAAAATCAGACCAACAATATCAGCATTCGTGAAGGAAGTACAGTACAACTACCGCACTGAAAAATATGTGTCCAGAATAGAAATGCGCTATAACAAATTTGAACAGAAGTGGTTCCCGTACATGGGAATAATAAGCGATTTAAAGGATTAATATGATACATCGGAATATATAAGAATGGTTAAAGAAACTGGTTTTTGCTGTCATTATCATTGCTGTCTTATTTCTACTTTCGTGTATTTCAGTTTTGTATACAACACTGCCAACCACACGTACAGACATACCGGCGACAGGCGAATATCTGCAACACCATACATATGCTATGCCTCAGTTGCCATTCATGTATTAGTGTTGAATTGAAAACTCAAATGCTTTGGTGCCATTATGCCAACATTCAAGTGTTTGTGTGTAGCCCATTTCGTTTGCCAATGTCTGCGTGTGTGAATGTGCGCGCGAGAGTGTGCGAGAGCGAGCGTTTTGAGCATATGTGTGTGTTGGGAGGGGAGGGAGGGGTGTGTGCGTGTGCGTGTTTGTGTCTGGCTGTTTGCTACTCTGTGTATGTAAGAGAGAAAGAGAATAACATAATGATCGGACTGATGGCTAGCTTAGAATATACACAATATTATGTAACAGGTTTTGATGTTTTCATAACAATAATAATTGATAATATTGTTGTTTTTTTCTTCATGATTATGTTTGTACATTCTAAGAACCTGTTTTAAACTGGATTAATATCGGTGTTCCCTCGATGTCTCAGAAGGAGATTATGTTGCTAGTTTTGTGGTATATTGACCGATGGATTACACGTTGAGTATGGGTGTGTGTGTGGGCCTCACTGTGTGTGGGTGTTTGTTGGGATTGGGGAGATGCAAAAACAAAAACCTTGCAGTTGGATGAATGATATAACTTCAGTGAAGCGAGGGACAGTGTTGATGTGTTTTTCCTTGAAGCAGATTCTATGGTGTAATGCATCATTGTTTTTCTTGGAATCAATGTATTTTGTTATATTGTTTACCCAAAATTTTAATGTGAAATGTGATTACATGTTTCTTGACAAATATAACCTTCTCTGCAAGGGGAAAAAAAAAAAAAGATGTGATTCGCGTCTTACTGGACGAAGATTACTGGACGCCGTTTGATAAAGATGAGATTCACGTTTAACAGGATGAAGATTACTGGACGCCGTTTGATAAAGATGAGATTCACGTCTTACTGGATGAAGATTACTGGATGCCGTTTGATAAAGATGAGATTCACGTCTTACTGGACAAAGATTACTGGATGCCGTTTGATAAAGATGAGATTCACGTCTTACTGAACAAAGATTACTGGACGCCGTTTGATAAAGATGAGATTCACGTCTTACTGGATAAAGATTACTGGACGCCGTTTGATAAAGATGAGATTCACGTCTTACTGGATGAAGATTACTGGACGCCGTTTGATAAAGATGAGATTCACGTTTAACAGGATGAAGATTACTGGACGCCGTTTGATAAAGATGAGATTCACGTCTTACTGAATGAAGATTACTGGACGCCGTTTGATAAAGATGTGATTCACGTCTTACTGGACGAAGATTACTGGACGCCGTTTGATAAAGATGAGATACACGTCTTACTGGATGAAGATTACTGGACGCCGTTTGATAAAGATGAGATTCACGTCTTACTGAATGAAGATTACTGGATGCCGTTTGATAAAGATGAGATTCACGTCTTACTGAATGAAGATTACTGGATGTCGTTTGATAAAAATGAGATTCACGTTTAACAGGATGAAGATTACTGGACGCCGTTTTGATAAAGATGAGATTCACGTCTTACTGAATGAAGATTACAGGATGCCGTTTGATAAAGATGAGATTCACGTCTAACTGGATGAAGATTCATCTCTCTCTCTCCACATTTCTTTTTTCTCTATCTAGAGATACTGAAAACTGAACGCTGAAATGTTTAATGTCATTGGCAAAAAAGCTCTGGTGACATAGTAGGCACTAATCAGAACAAAATGGTGCAAAATAGATAAAAATGGAACAGAAAGGAAAAAAAAAAAAAACAGAATTGAAACAACATAAACTAATAAGAGATTTGCGACACTTTGGCACTTTGTCATTAGCTTAAAGTACATGTGACAGGGGGGTAATGTGTCTTTTTTTTTCAGTCGTTCGTCTCCAAGGTTTGAATAATACACAGAAAACAAAGTACAAATAAATGATCATATAATAAATATTTACGCATGTAACATCGACACACATCATATCAACACAAACACTTACTAAAGTACATGTAAATCCTGAAATAATTGTTTATGCCTCAACATCAAAACCCATCGTATCAATACGAACACATCAAATAATTACAATGTCGAGCTTAACCATCCAAATGTAGCCCTTCCTTTTTTTTTATCTATACTTTTTTCCTCATAGAACACATACTATTTTTTAATTGATTAATGAGTATTTGGGCCCCATGATGGACGTTTTCTGTGTATTTATTGCCTCAGATACATATTTGGCAAGTGAAATTATCGTGTCTTCATTTTCTGTCATCAGTATTTCTCTGCGCTGGAGCTGTATTGAAAAGAGTACCGTTTTTTTTCGCAATTCATCGTATCTTCTGCAGTTAAATATAAAATGATTTTCATCTTCTGGGCTTTCGCCACACACTGGGCAAGGAGATGTTGCTACGTCTGAATTGAACCATCTTCTGTTGGCATTCAGTCCAAGTGCTCTCAGTCTGAGCTTCGCAAAGCAGATTTTATGCCATTTATTTGTTATAATCCAAACATATAATTCTCTGTTTGAAATATTGATTTAACTCTTTCCACACGAACGGCGAAAGAGACGACGTTAACAGCGTTTCACCCCAATTACAATCATCAAAATATTGCAAACGGAAGGCTCTTATACTGAAGAGGTGAATGTTGACAAAGAATACCACAGTTCTGACGACGGAAGCTAAAGGTTGGGTCATTGAGACACCCACTGGACATCCGAGGAGTTTGTGTAGAGGAGAAGAGAGGAGTGGCCGTACTGAGTGAGTTAAAGGAATGAAACTATTTATACCTATCTTTGCTCTCTATTTCTGCGTGCCAGTTTTGTTTGTAACATGCTATAAGTCTATCTTTAAATTCCGATGTAAAGCCGCTCTCGTGCCCTACTCCTTGGCACATCCAAACAAGTTCGAATCATGTTCCGTTAGTGTTTTCTTGATGTGGAATACCCAGTTCTGTTTGCCCTTCTCCTCTTGCAGCAGCAGCATCTCGTGTGCTTGTGTACATAATCATGATGTTGGCAGTCTCGTTAGTATGAGCCAATATATTATGCATTTTACAATTGATCTAATATGCAATGGGTACCTGCCGGGTTCGCATGCATTATAGTGTTTGATGAGAGTTATGGTAAGTAGAGGTAGAGACAGACAGACAGACAAACAGACGATAAAACAGAGAGAGAGAGAGAGAAAAAAAACAACAAAACAGACAGACAGTCAGAGACAGAAAGAGACAGAGAGAAACACAGAGACAGAGAGACGGAGACACAGACACAGAGAGGTAGAGACAGACAGTCATTCAGACAAACAGACAGACAGACAGACAAAGACGGTAAAACAAAGAGAGAGAGAGACAGACAGAGAGACAGAGACAGAAACAGAAACACAGAGACAGAAAACAGAGAGGTAGAGACAGACAGACAGACAAACAAACAGACAGACAAAGACGGTAAAACAGAGAGACAGACACAGACAGGGACAGAAACACAGAGAGGTAGCCACAGACAGACAGACATGCAGACAAACAGACAGATAAAGACGGGAAAAAAGCTGTCTAAATAGGAGTCTGGCTGTCTGGCAGAGAGGAAAAACCAGAACATGGCAGAACTTATACCATAATCATATTAACTCACTGAGCCCCAGCCGCC
>NC_134903.1:14460827-14465827 GCF_041734735.1 Babylonia areolata
CCGAAGCAATCATCATTGGAACTAAACAAAAACTCTCTTCCATCACAACTGACACTATCAAACTTAGCAGTACATCCATCCCTCTTTCCAGCTCAGTCAGGAACCTCGGCGTTGTCCTTGACAACACACTGTCAATGCAAAAAATGTATCAGTCAGACCTGTCAGTCCTGCTGTTGTCAATTGCGATGCATCAGTTCCGTTCGGAAATATCTGTCCACCGACGCAACATCTAGACTTGTCGTTTCTCTCATTCTCTCTCACCTTGACTACCCTGAGGAGGAAGGTGGCAGAATGGTTAAGACGCTCAGCTGCCAATACAGAGAGTCCGTGAGGGTGTGGGTTCGAATCCCGCTCTCGCCTTTTCTCCTAAGTTTGACTGGAAAATCAAACTGAGCGTCTAGTCTTTCGGATGAGACGATAAACCGAGGTCCCGTGTGTAGCACGCACTTGGCGCACTGAAAAAGAACCCATGGCAACGAGAGTGTTGTCCTCTGGCGAAATTACGTAAAATGAAATCCCCTTTCATAGGTACACAAATATGTAAGCATGCACTCAAGGCCTGACTAAGCGCGTTGGGTCATGCTGCTGGTCAGGCATCTGCTCAACAGATGTGGTGTAGCGTGTATGGATTTGTCCGAACGCAGTGACGCCTCCTTGAGAAAGTGAAACTGAAACTGAAACTACCCTGTGTTACTCTCTATTGTCTGGCTTGCCTGCTCCATCCATTCAGATCCTTCAGAGCATACAAAACTCTGCTGCACGACTTGTTCTCAGAAAGAAAAGATCTGAGCACATTACTCCTCTTTTTGCAACATCTCCACTGGCTCCCTGTCTCACACCGAATAAAGTACAAGATCATCACTCTATGTTATAGATGTATTCACAAATCTGCCCCTTCCTAATCTCTGTGGCTGCCTTCACCTTTACACCTCATCTCACTCTCTACGATCGGTTTCGGATCCACTCTGTTTACGCATGCCCAGATTCAAACACTCCACTGTCGGCCGCCGTCGGCTGTCTGTCTCTGGACCTTGCGTTTGGAATGAACTGCCTCTTTCGCTTCGTTAGGTCTCCGCACTCAGCTCTTTCAAGTCTGGCCTTAAAACCCACCTCTTCCCAAAATAACCTCCCTTCCCTGCCTCTTCCTTGTCTTCAGCTTCTCCAGTTTTAGAGTTATGCATGCGTGTGAATGACTGGTGTGAAAGCGCTTTGATTTGTCTCTGCACAAGATTCAGCGCTATATAAATACTGATCATTATCATTATCACGATGATTTAACTACCACAGATTAATTTTCATACAACCATTCTTTCACTCTTTCATTTACGTATTCGTTATTTTGTGAAAAGTATGGGTCATGAAATCCGTTTCTTTTTCTTTCTTTTTTTCTTTTTTTTCTTTCTTTCTTTCTTTCTTGTATTATTGCTTTTATTTAGTTAGTTTGTTAATTATCTATGGACTGAGTGGTTGATTTGTCTTTTTTCTTCTTCTTTATCTATTTAGGCTACTAACTCAATGATATCTATCTGTTTATTTGTTTATCTGTTTATCGGTGTATTTATATCTGTCTATCGACCAATCTGTCTGTCTGTCTGTCTGTCTGTCTCTGTCTCTGTCTCTCTCTCTCTCTCTCTCTCTCTCTCTCTATATATATATATATATATATATATATATATATATATATATGTGTGTGTGTGTGTGTGTGTGTGTGTGGTGTGTGTGTGTGTGTGTGTGTGTGTGTGTGTGTGTGTGTGTGTGTGATTTGGTCTGTTCAGTGTGTTTGGTCTATGTGAAGGTCAGGCATCTTTTTGCCTTTTATTTCGGTTTTGTTGTTGTTGTTTTGTTCGTTTGTTTATTTGTTTTCAGACAGCAGATGTAGTGTAGCGAATATGGATTTGTCCGCACGCTCTGACACCTTGAAACTGAAACCGAACTTGAAACTCTGTACCTACCTGTCTGTTTGTCTGTCTGCCTGTTTCGCTAAACAACACAACATTATTTATTGTGTATGCAATACCAACCCCTTTTATGCATTTTTTTGTCGTTTTCTCAAGAATTTATTTCTTCAGTTCTTTGAATGATCTGGTCAAAGCAATCAACAACAATAACAACAACAAGCAATAACGATATATATTTTTAAAAATAACAATAATAAAGAAGAGGAAGAAGAAGAAGATATATAAACTGTCAATCAATGAATTCCGTCGTTCATATTTTGTTGTTTTAGCCGCATTTATTTGTAATAGTATGTTTCACTTCTTGATCGATCGATCGATTGATTGATTGATTGATTGATTGATTGATTGAACACGTCACTCTATCAACTAAAGGAATAGAATGAGTTTGTGTTGTGTGTGTGTGTGTGTGTGTGTGTGTGTGTGTGTGTGTGTGTGTGAGCGCCTGCCTGCCTATGTGCATAGGTTGTAGACGACACACAGGTTATTTAACGAAGGTATACCTTTTTTTTTTTCTTTCTGGTTGCTTTTACAGTAGCGTTGGTGGAGGAAGGATTTCTTCACTACACAGGGACAAAAACTATCCAAGCAAGAATAACGAAAGACGGCATCTGGCGATTCTGGTGTATCTGGTACCCATTTCCCCCCCCCTGTTTGAACACTGTAAGTATTGAGGCTGAGATTTGGTGTCTGTGTGTGTGTGTGTGTGTGTGTGTGTGTGTGTGTGTGTGTGTGTGTGTGTGTGTGTGTGTGTGTGTGTGTGTTGGGGGGCAAGGGGTGGGGGGAGGAGGGGAGGAGGGGGACATAAAAAAAAAGAAAGAAAGGGGTGGCGCTATACCGTGGCGACGTGATGTTCCCGGAAGAGAGAAAGACAGCAGCCCCAGAATATCATACAAAGAAATGGCTCTGAGGAGAAGAGTGATGGCCTAGAGGTAACGCGTCTGCTTAGGAAGCGAGAGAATCTGATCTGTGGGAACTGGTTCGAATCACCGGCACAGTCGCCGAAATTTTCTTCCCCCCCCCCCCCCCCCCACCCCTATCCCCCTCCAATATATCTTGAGTGGTGGTCTGGACGCTAGTCATTCGGATGAGACCATGAACCGAAGTCCCGTGTGCAGCATGCACGTAGCGCATGTAAAAAAAAAAGAGCTCCACGGCAACGAAAGGGTTGTTCCTAGCAAAGTTCTGAAGAAAAATCTCCACTTCGAAGGGAAGGAAGGAAAACAAATAAAATTGCAGGCAGAAAAAAAATATTCTAAAGAAAAGGGATTTGGGGGGTATGGGGGTGGTGGTGGTGGCGCTCTCAGTGTAGCAACGCGCTCTCCCCGGCGAGAGCAGCCCGAATTTCACACAGAGAAATCTGTTATGATAAAAAAAAAAAGAGTAATACAATACAATCTGCCGTGACAAGAAGCATTACAATACAATACAATACGACACGACACGACACGACACGGCGCTCTCTGTCTGTCTGTCTGTCTGTCTGTCTGTCTGTCTGTCTCTCTCTCTCTCTCTCTCTCTCTCTCTCTCTCTCGTTCACCTGACATTTTTATTCTCATACTATTTTATATGTTGAATTATGCTTCCTTTGGTAATCAGCACCCCCGCCCCTGTTATTGCTATGTGTGTTTTTTTTTATTTGGCTTACTGTTTTATATTCACATTAGTATAGTATTTTTTAACATGCACAATGTGTGCTTATGTGCGTGTAAGTGTGCGTGTGCGAGAGAGAGAGAGAGAGAGAGAGAGTGTGTGTGTGTGTGTGTTCGGGGTTTTTTATGTCGATTATTGATACCATGCTTGTGCCTGTGTGTGTGTGTGAGTGTGTGTGTGCGTGTGTGTGTGGGGGTGTGTGTGTGTGTGTGTGTGTGTGTGTGTGTGCGTGTGTGTGTGTGTGTGTGTGTGTGTGTGTGTGTGTGTGTGTTATTTTTACCATGCTTATGCCATTATGTAGTATAGTATTCGCATTCTATGACCTTACGTAGCATTGTGTAGTGCATGCAATGACACATATAATGTAGTTTTGTGTAGTGTAGACCCTGTTTCAGGGCGGGGGACTGGATGAAAAAAAGCGTGCCAGTGCTTATCTATTATCCTCGATAATAATGAGTTTGTCTTGTTTTGTCTTGTCTTGTCTCTCTGTCTGTCTGTCTGTCTGTCTGTCTGTCTCTCGGTCTCTCTCCCCCTCTTTCTCTCGGTCTGTCTCTCTCTCTCTCTCTCTCTCTCTCTGTCTGTCTGTCTCTCTCTCTCTCTCTCTCTCTCTCTCTGTCTGTCTGTCTCTCTCTCTGTCTCTCTCCCCTTCTCTCTCTGTCTCTCTCCCTCTCTCTCTCTCTCTCTCATTACACCAATTCTTATTCCAAATTGGATGCGAACCCCTCGGGCAATTGCTTTCTGGTCTGGGGGTTTCACCAATATTATTGGTTTGTTTGAGTTGGGTCTCGCACGCAGGCGATGTTTACGTGATGTTTACGGTTGGTGCGATCCACCGTGATTGGCATGGAGGTTTGTGTCGACTGGGACCTGATATTAAGTGTAGACCAGGCCGTGTGCATGTGTGTGGTTTAACACACAGACGTTATCAGTTTGAGAGATAAGAATCTCTTTGTGTCTGTATGTCTGTCTTAGTGTCTGTCTGTCTTCATGTCTGTCTGTTCTCTGTCACTGTCTGTCTGTCTCTATCTCTCTCTCTGTGCCTCTTTTTTCTCTGTCAGTCTGTTTCTTGTCTCTGTTCTCTATCTTTGTCCTGGAGTTGATGAAGTTCACTTTGTGCTGTGTTGCCGAGTATTAACTCTCTCCATACCAACGGCGAAAGAGACGACGTTAACAGCGTTTCTCCCCAATTACCACCATCAAAATATTACAAGCGGAAGGCTCTTACACTGAAGAGGTGAATGTTGACAAAGAATACCACAATTCTGACGACGGAAGCTAAAGGTTGGATCATTAAGACACCCACTGGACATCCGAGGGGTCTGTGTAGAGGAGAAAAGAGGACTGGCCGTACTGAGTGAGTTAAGAGATCTTAGAGAACGATTGATTCCAGTT
>NC_134903.1:14470827-14473327 GCF_041734735.1 Babylonia areolata
AGAGATACAGACAGAGAGAGAGAGAGAGAGAGAGAAGATAATTAGAAAGAGAGAGGGAGGTGGAGACAGAGGGAGAGAGAGGGAGATGGGGGAAATAAAGAGTGGGTAGAGAGAGAGAGGAAGAGAGAGAGAGAAGATAATTAGAAAGAGAGAGGGATGTGGAGACAGAGGGGAGAGAGAGGAAGAAATAAAGAGTGGGTACAGAGACAGACAGACACAGAGAGAGAATATATGTATATACATACATAAATACATATATACGTTAGAGCGAGAAAAACAAGAGAGAGACACAGAGAGAGAGACAGAGAGACAGAGAGAGACGGACAGTTGGAGACAGAGACAGACGGGGACACATGAAAATGGAGAGACAAAGATATAGACAGACAGACAGACACACTAGCAAACAATCAGAAACAAACTGAAGTAGCGAGAGGAGAAAAAGAGAAAGACAGAAAAAGGAGAGTGAGAGACAAAGAGAGAGAGAGGGAGACAGAGAGACAGACAGAGAGAAAGAGAGACAGACAGACAGACAGAGAAAGAGAGAGAGAAAGAGACATATACAGAGAGAGAGAGAGAGAGAGAGAAGGAGAGAGAGACACAGAGAGAGAAATGGAGAGAGAGAGAGAGAGGGAGAGAGAGAGAGGGAGGGAGAGAGAGAGGTAGACAGACAGACAGACAGACAGACAGACAGAAGATAATTAGAAAGAGAGAGGGAGGTGGAGACAGAAGGGGAGAGACAGGGAGATGGGGGAAATAAAGAGTGGGTAGAGATAGAGACAGAGAGAGAGAGGGGGAGAGAGAGGGAGAGAGAGAGAGCAGCGACATAGAACTAAACAAAGAGAGACATACACACACAAATAAACACAAAGAGAGACCGAGACAGAGAGTGCAGGGGGGGGGGGGGGGGGAGAGAGAGATATACAGACAGAGAGAGGGAAAGGAAGAGAGAGGGGGAAGAGAGAAATTCGCACAGAGAGGAGAGGAACGAACGAACGAACGAACGAACGAACGAATCTTTTTAATGAGGGAAGTGAATAAGCATGCATATCCTTTTTTTTTTTTTTTTTTTTACATCCAGCCCTCAGGGCAAAAAGAAATGAAATCAAAATGTTCACAAAAGGTTAAAGAAAAACATACATGAAATTCAAATGCACTCAATTGCACAGTAGCATTTACAAGTACATAATCATGATACCTGCATTAATGACAATAATGTATATGAATATGGTAATGAGAGAGATAGAGTGAGTGAGTGAGGGAGAGAGAGAGAGGATGAATGAATGAAGGAAGGAAGGAATAAATGAATGATAAATGAGTGAGGAAGAGTGAGAGAGAGAGAGAGAGGGGTGGGGGGAAAGAGAGAGATAGACAAATAGGGAGAGAGAGGGGGGAAGAGAGAGATAGACAAAGAGGGAGAGGGAGAGAGAAGAAGAAGAAGAAGAAGAAGAAGAAGAGAGAGAGGGAGAGACAGACAGACACAGACACAGAGATTTTGAAGAGAAGAAGCTGGACAGATGACCAGAGGACGTCAAGACCTGGACTCATCCGAAGATGCCAGAGCTGGTGTGTCAGAGGCTGAGAGCAGACCAGGCTGGAGGAGAGTGACGTCCGTCCGCTGCATTCCATGTGTCCCCAACCCCCCACCCCCCCCCAGCCCCCCACGCCCCCACCCCACCCCCGCGCCCCTGCCCCCTCCCTCCCCACCCCACCCCCCCTCCCCCCCGACGACCCGGTGGGTCACGAGACAAAAGATGAAAGGTGAAAAAGGTCGATTTATTGTATGTACTCCATAACGAAGCGGTAAAACCGGAGGGAAAGGGTGGGAGGGGGGTGAGTGGGGGTGGGGGTGGGGGGTTGGGGGGAGAATTGATGAAGGTTGAGTGGTGGGGGTGGGGGGTGGGGGGGGGGGCAGAGGGGTTACAACTAATTACCACAAGTCTGCAATAATTCCGTGCTTCTCTTCAGGGGCAACCAAGCGTGTCTCCTCTCTCTCTCTCTCTCTCTCTCTCTCTCTCTCTCTCTCTCTCTCTGTCTCTCTCCCTCTGAGGAAAAAAAAACAACTTGAGAACTTTTCCAGTGTATATGTAGCTTTAAGACAGCCAGTGTGTGTGGGGGGGGGGGGGGTGGGGGGGGTGAAGAGGTGTGAGGGGTGGTATGGGGGGGGTTGACTGTCTCTTTTTCCATTATGATGTTTTGATTTCTGGAACTTCAAAAAATGTAATAATCTGGAACTTTCGAAAAGATGTAAAAAATAAAAAAAATTAATAATAAATAAAATCTGGAATGAAAATAGCTTTGAATAAAAGATGAAGAAGAGGAAGAACTACTACTACTACTACTACTACTAATAATAATAATAATAATCATGATGATGATGATGACGATAATAATAAGCAGGAGACAGAAGATGAAGATGAATAAAAAATAAAAAAAATAATAATAATAATAAATAAATAAATAGTAATAATAAAGAGGAATTTTCTAAGGGACACAACCCGCT
>NC_134903.1:14488327-14493327 GCF_041734735.1 Babylonia areolata
CACCGTCTGGGTTAATTAATATAAATAATGATAGAGATGACTTAAAAGCCAGGGGGTCAATTTTAGCTTGGGTGTGTTTTGTCCTGCCACCCTCTGGTTTAGTATAAGCACTCTCAACACCTTCCCCCCCCCCCCCCCCCCCCCACCCCCCCCCCCCTTCACAGTGAAAGCTGACATTGTATTGATCCTGTTGGTTCCGTGATTTGCTTACCGGTCGTTGGGTTCAGAGTGCAGAGCAAGAGAGAGAGAGAATGGAGAGATGGGGGGGGGGGGGGGGGGGGTGGGGGGGGGTGGTTGGGGTGAGAGTGATATTCCGGCATGTAATTCCGCCTCCTGCATGTATTGTCGCCGGCGACAATGCATGCAACTCTCACTGCTACGTATTGTAGCCCCTCTGCACTGGTGCTGATGTAGCAGTAGTTAAAGAAAAAAAGAAAGAAAGAGGGAGAGAAAGAAAGAAAGAAAGAAGAACTCTAAAGAAAAAAAGAAAGAAGAAAACTACTACTACTACGGCGACGGCGACGACCACTACTATTACTACTACGACGACGACGAAGATGACGACTACTACCACGACAACGACGACGATGACGACGACGACTACGACAACGACGAAGATGACGATTACTACTACGACGACGAAGATGACGACTACTACTACGACGACGAAGATGACGACTACTACTACGACAACGACGAAGATGACGACGACTACTACGACAACGACGACGATGACGACGACTACTACGACAACGACGAAGATGACGACTACTACCACGACAACGACGACGACTACTACGACAACGACGAAGATGACGATTACTACTACGACGACGAAGATGACGACTACTACTACGACGAAAACTACTACTACTACGACGACGACGAAGATGACTACGACGACGACGACATCTACTACTACTACTACGACGACGACAACTACTATTACTACGACGACGACTACGACGACGACGAAGATGACTACTACTACTACGACGACGACGAAGATGACTACTACTACGACGACGACGACGATGACGACGACTGCTAATACTACGACAACGAAGATGACGACGACGACGACGACTTCTCATCCTCTTCTACACCATGTATTTCTGCTGCCAGCGCCAGAATTTGTCTGGGGGTTAGGGACCATTGAGGGTTGTCACCGTGTGGTTGCCATGACGAAGGAGGAAGGAGATGATGATGATGATGAAGAGGCTGTCTAAGGACGCCTGCTCCTGGCCGTCTGAGTATGGAACCAAGTGGTGCCAGCCTGTGACAACACATGCGATGGGTGACCCTACCCACCACAAGATGACACCCCCTACCTCCCGCACTCCCCACACCCACCCCCAATCCATTTTTGGGGTTAACTCTTCTGTATGTCTGTCTGTCTGTCCCTCTCTCTCTCTCTGCCTGTGTCTCTCTCTGTCTGTCTCTGTCTATTTGTCTGTCTGTCTCTCCCTCTCTCTCTCTCTCTCTCTCTCTCTCTCTGCCTGTGTGTCTCTCTCTGTCTCTGTCTATTTGTCTGTCTGTCTATCTGTCTCTCTGTCTGTCTGTCTCTCTCTCTCTGTCTCTCTCCCCCCCACCCTCTCTCTCTGACTCTCTCCTCTCCCTCCCTCCCCCTCTCTTCCCTCTGTCTGTCTGTCTCTCACTCACTCTCTTTCTCTTTCCCTCTCTCCCCCTCTCTCTCCCCCTCTCTCTCTCTCTCCCTCCCTCTCTCTTTCTCTCCCTCCCCCCCCCTCTCTCTCTCTCTCTTTCTCGTTACTGTTTTTGTTGTCACAAGGACGTATTGGAAGACTAGGCAATGCCTAAAATCTCTATCCTTGAGTTATAAAGTTTTTGAATCTTGAATCTCTCTCCCTCTTTCTCCCCCGCTCTCTCTCTCTCTCTCTCTCTCTCTCTCTCTCTCTCTCTCTCTCTCTCTCTCTCTCTCTCTCTCTCTCTCTCTCTCTTTCCACCCTTTCTCTTCAATCAATCAATTCATCTCAGACTTTCCCGATTCTGTTACAGGATGCAGACATGATGTACTTAAGTCACAGTGTTCTTAATGTAAGCTAACAAAGGATGCGTTTGCGCTTCATGATAGTGAAATAAGTGAGAAAGGAACAGTTTATACAAGTGCAACCGTGCCCCAGTGGTATTTGTATTTGTATTTCTTTTTATCACAACAGATTTCTCTGTGTGAAATTCGGGCTGCTCTCCCCAGGGAGAGCGCGTCGCTACACTACAGCGCCACCCCCTTTTTTTTCCTGCATGCAGTTTTATTTGTTTTTCCTATCGATGTGGATTTTTCCACAGAATTTTGTCAGGAACAACCCTTTTGTTGCCCTGGGTTCTTTTACGTGCGCTAAGTGCATGCTGCACACGGGACCTCGGTTTATCGTTTCATCCGAATGACTAGCGTCCAGACCACCACTCAAGGTCTAGTGGAGGGGAAGAAAATATCGGCGGCTGAACCGTGATTCGAACCAGCGCGCTCAGATTCTCTCGCTTCCTAGGCGGACGCGTTACCTCTAGGCCATCACTTCACAGGGGTGAAAGGGGATACAAAAGAATCAATTACTGCTCTCATGGTGACCTCAATTTCGATACCGCTCCACTTCTGTGCTTGGGGTGAGTCCTTTCAATGTCTTCAGTGTCGGCAGATTCATGGGGGGGGGGGGGGGGGGGGGGCTGTTGTTTGAGGGACTCCACTCTGGGAGGGGACGCTCACTCAGTCTGGCTCCGCGACTAAGCCATTATTGTCGTTAGTAAGTGGTGTGTCCTAAGTACGTTGAATCAGAACAGGCGCCACTGAACACCACCGAAGTGACTCAGCAGCAGTGCAGGGTCTCCTCTGGTGTGTGTGGCCTACTGGCGACCTAACATCGATGGTTCCCTGCGGACTGCCGACGCTGGATACTGTGACGGACGAACCCGGGTGTGGCCGTGTATGGGGAAATCTAAATGAGCGGCGTGGGAGTAATGCCACTGAAACGGCGCAGATGATGGGGCAGCACAAAAAGAGAGAGAGAGAGAAAGAAAAAGAAAAAAGAATCAATTACTGAGGCACTGAGCTGATTGTGTGCGACAGTTTCAGTTTCAGTTTCATTAGCTCAAGGAGGCGTCACTGCGTTCAGACAAATCCATATACGCTACACCACATCTGCCAAGCAGATGCCTGACCAGCAGCATACCGCAACGCGCTTAGTCAGGCCTTGAGAAAAAGAAGAAAAAAAGATAAATACATAAAAAAGAACTACTACTACAAATAATAATAATATGTATAAGGCGCAAAAACTTGATGAAGTCAACTATAAGCGTACAAAATAAAATAAAATAACTAAATAACTAAATAAACAACTAAATAATAATAATAATATAATTAAAATGAATAAATAACTAAATAAATAAATGAATTAATAATAATAATAATAATAATAATAATAATAATAATAATAATAATAATAATAATGTGTGCGACAACTGAGCGCGTGTTCCAAAGCAACGCTGTGTGAAGACTGACAGGCCGGAAGTCCTAACAGCTTTCATTTCAAATTCGAATTTGTGTTGCGCGCGCCGGCCACGCGAATGACATCAACAGGTCAATGGTTGGACACCATCACTGTAGTAAAACTGTCATCCGCTTCACGGCAAGTACTATGAGTTGAACTATGGTTATCGTAGCCAGCTGAGCGCTTGGCTACACAAGCACTAAGGAATTCACACAAGGTCCAAGAAAAAAAAAATTTAATAAATAAAAAAATAAACCCAAGCCCAGGCATTTCTGTGACATTTCAAACACTAAAGTTTTCCAAATAATGTCCATTCATAGCAAAATAGACATACTCTGGAACAGAGGGTCATTTTTTTCTTCTTTTTTTTTCTTTTTGTCAATGGAGAAAGTTAGAAAAGCAGTGTGAAGCACCCAAAAACGAAAAATAAATAAATAAAAGAATGAAAGAAAAAAAGAGAAAAGAAAAGGAATGACGGGCGCAATAGCCGAGTGGTTAAAGCGTTGGACCTACAATCTGAAGGTCCCGGGTTCGAATCTCGGTCACAGCGCCTGGTGGGTAAAGGGTGGAGATTTTTTTTTTCCAATCTCCCAGGTCAACATGTGTGCAGACCTGCTAGTGCGTGAACCCCCTTCGTGTGTATACGGCAAGCAGCAGATCAAATACGCACGTTAAAGATCCTGTAATCCATGTCAGCGTTCGGTGTGGGTTATGGAAACAAGAACATACCCAGCATGCACCCCACACACACACACACACACGCACAACCCCTCTCCCCCATCCCCCACCCCCCACACCTCCTCCACCCCACAAATTGGAGTATGGCTGCCTACATGGCGGGGTAAAAACGGTCAAACACGAAAAGGCCCACCCGTGTGCGTACGAGTGAACGTGGGAGTTGCAGCCCACGAACGCAGAAGAAGAAAAAGAAGGAAAGGAATACAGAAAAAAAAAAAAAAATTTAATGAAAAATAAGGATGCTCCGTTATCTGAGGACCCGCTCTTTATCTAAAAGAAAAAAAAATGATGCGTTGTTCTGGAAAATAAACCTGTAAACGTCATCACAGACAGGTTTGAAGTGTATTTTTCAGAACAATAAGTGATTTTTGCGTGTAGTCAACATCGATCTTGTATTTGGGGAGGTGTGGGGGAGGGGGGGTGGGAGGAAAGGTGATGGAGGGAGCGGTGGGGGGTGGGGAGAGGCGAGGGGAGGTATGTGGTTTTGTTTGAATGTGCGTGTGAATGTGTGTGTGGTTCGAATGGGGAAAGGTGGGGGGTGGGGGGGGGTGGGGTGAGAGGGGATATGTGGCTTTGTCTGATTGTGCGTGTGAATGTGTTTGGTTCCAAGGGGTGGGGTGGGGTGGGGGTGGAAGCTTTGTGTGTGTGTGTGTGTGTGTGTGTGTGTGTGTGTGTGTGTGTGTGTATTATTGAGCGTTAGTGTCATTGTGTGTTTGTGTTAGTGTTAGTGTGTGTTAGTGTTAGCGTTAGTGTGTGTGTGTG
>NC_134903.1:14495827-14500827 GCF_041734735.1 Babylonia areolata
TCTCTATTTCTCACCGTTTAACCCCCCCCCCCCCAACCCCCCCCCTACCCCCCCCCTTCCACTCACTTACCATCCCGCTCACCCAACCACCACTACCGCCACCACCACCACCACTACCACCACCCGTTACACAAACACGCTGCAATGCTACAAAAGTTTTCACCCACAGTGGCGATAATGACGTGGAACATTTACCGGAGCATAGAAAAACACCACGTCAATGTAATTGGTTTGTAGTCCAGGATCCAGGATCGTTGCAAGTCATTTCTCTGATGATGCTCACTATCCCCACCCCCACCCCCCACCCCCCACGAACATGTAGACCAGTCACGCGTGGAAATGTCAGTCAAATCGTCACAGGAAAAATGATTTACTGGGAGACAGAACCCCCCCCCACACACACACACACCCCACCCCCACTCCCGACCCTGCCCCCTCACGCCCCCCCCCCCCACCTCCGCCCCCCACCCCCACCCCTCCACCCAAAGAAAGCTGAGGGGAAAGGGGGTGTGGAGGGGTGAAGGGGGGTGGGGGTGGGGTTGAGGGTGGATCGGAGAGGACTGGGCCCCGCCTTCCTATGCCGAGCCCAAGACGCGGTGGGTATGAGTTCACTGCCCCCGATGGTCCGTAACAAGGTTACGGGGATCTTTAACTTTTTTCTTCTTTTTTTATTAATCTTTAACCTTTGACCTAAAAGAAAAGGCGCCATGGCTGAATTATATTTTGTATTTGTATTTCTCTTTTTTGTCACAACAGATTTCTCTCTGTGTGAAATTCGGTCTGCTCATCCCCAGGGAGAGCACGTCGCTACACTGACAGTGCCACCTTTTTTTTCTTTTTTTTTTCTCTGTGTGTGTGTGTGTGTGTGTGTGCGCGCGCGCGCGCGCGTTTCCTGCCTGCAATTTTATTTTGTTTTCCTATCCAAGTAGATTTTTTTTTCTACAGAGTTTTGCCCAGAAACAACCCTTTTGTTGCCGTGGGTTCTTTTACGTACGCTGAATGCGTGCTGCACACGGGACCTCGGTTCATCGTCTCGTCCGAATGCGTTGACTAAGGGCTTGGACTTGTGTCTGATCCGATGATCAGGCTGTGAGGCTTTGTTTTGTTCATCGTGTGGTGCTGGTCCTTTGGAGAGTCACTCCTCTCAGTTTCCTCACTCTCACCACCCAGCTGCGAACTTCGGTCGGGGGGAAAGCTGGTTTTCAGCTATGTTCAAGCTCCTAACATCTACTAGCCGGCCAAGTCAGCTGCACAGTACAGCTGAAAACCAGCTGTGCAGCAGAGCAGCCAGTGGGAATGTGGGGTACTCGGGTTTGGGGTTTTTTTGGGGGGGGTTTTTTCGCCATGTGGCACGAACTCTTCTATCGCTGTCAGCAGCAAAATCATTTTCTGCCAAATGCCTTGCAGTTTGCTGTTCCTGTATAGTGTGATCTAAAGCGAGACTGCTGGTTACAGTCTGAACCGGTTGAAGAACTCGCCATCGTTCAAACTAAGTTAAAAAAAAAATAAATAAATAAAAATAAAAAATAAAAAAATCCGCTGAAACTCTGTTCAAACCGCACGGGAGTTGGCTTAACAATGATGGCCGCAATAGCCGAGTGGTTAAAGCGTTGGACTTTCAATCTGTGGGGTCCCAGGTTCGAATCTCGGTCAAGGCGCCTGGTGGGTGAAGGGTGGAGATTTTTCCGATCTCCTGGGGTCAACATATGTGGAGACCTGCTTAGTGCCTGAACCCCCTTCGTGTGTATACCACAAGCAGAAGATCAAATACGCGCGTTAAAGATCCTGTAATCCATGTCAGCGTTCGGTGGGTTATGGAAACAAGAACATACCCAGCATGCATATCCCCGAAAAACGGATTATGGCTGTCTACGTGGCGGGATAAAAACGGCCGTGCACGTAAAAGCCCACTCGTGTACATGTATACGAGTGTTCGAGCGTGGAAGTTGCAGTCCACGAGCGAAGAAGATTGATTGATTGATTGAATCTTTAATGGGTAAAGAATTAGGCACAGTAAAGGCCTTTTTACAATTCTGCCCATTTAACGACACAAAACATTAAAAAAAATAAAGAACGACACAAAACATAAAAATAAAGAAATAAACTGAAATAAAATAAAAATAATAAGAACGACGAATAAGAATAGGAACTTGAATAGTCTATTAAAAGTAACAAAGCGATGAAAACTTGAACAATTGGTACATTACAAGAAAGAAGAAGAAAAAGAAGAAGAAGGAGGAGAAGAAGAAGAAGTATAGAAGAGGTTTAACACGGAGAAGGAAGTCTCCTCTAAATGTAGCAGGAAGTGCTGACCTGTTTCTTTGCTGAAAAAATTATACCAAGCGATAGGACCAGTGAAAATGACCTCTGTATTCTAAAACAGTATATTGACTCAAAGAAAATTCATGTTCTATTTAGTCTTCAACCAATGACTGTCTTGGATGTACGTCAAAGCCTATCACAACTAAAACAATCTGGCACACGAGATTTGGACGGGTTAGGATGGATAGATATTAAAGCTTTCTTCCCCTGTTATTGTAGATACTCTGACATGTCTTTATAATTTGTGCATCGATAAGAAATGTTTTCCTTCTAAATTCAAGCAGGCTAGAGTCATTCCACTGTACAAATCAGGTGATTCTTCTGATCCATCTAACTATAGGCCAATTTCTGTCTTGTCTGCTCTGTTTAAACCCACTGAAAAACATTTGCAAAAATGTATACATTCTTATCTCTTTGACAACGACCTAATCCATGAAGACCAGTCTGGTTTCCGTGAAAATCATTCTTGTCATACAGCCCTCATACAACTCACTGACAGTCTTCTACATAACATAAATGAAAATAAATTCACGTCTCCTTTTGATAGATTTTGAAAAAGCTTTTGGTGTAATCAATCACTCCTTGTTACTACGTAAATTAGAAGCTTATAAATTACCACAAGAGTATATTCACCTTATACAATCTTTGCTTTCTGATTCTTTCTCATTCCCTCGACCGCTGGGGTCGTTGGGGGGACATGAGGAAGATGTCATAGCTCGCCACGCCGTTCTGTTGGCAGCTGTCGTGAAGAGATCTGGCATCGTCATTTTGGTCCATTCCTTGACGTTGTCGGACCAGCTCTTTCTCTGCCGCCCCCGTCTGCGCCCTCCCTCTACAGTCCCTTGCAGGATGGTTTTGGAGAGGGTGTTATGTCGTATGACGCGACCAAACCATGCCATCTTCCGTCGTTTGACAGTCGCCAGCAGTGGTTCTTGGGGCCCTACAAGGTTGCTGACCAGGTTCCGCACATAGTCATTGGTCTTGTGCTTCTTGTAGGAGATGTGTAGTAGTCTCCTCAAGCACTTGGTTTCGAATGCTTGGATTCTTCTTTCTGTTTCTGCCATCAGTGTCCATGTCTGACATCCATATAAGAGGATGGAGACCACCAGTGACTTGTAGAGCAGAAATTTTGTGTGGAATCTGATCCGTTGCAGAATTAATCCTATTTCGGATTTCTGCTGTGCAGGTGCCGTCTTTGGACAGGGTTGCTCCCAGGTACTTGAAGCTGGTCACTTCTTCCAAGGGCTCACCATTCATGGTTATGTTGGCACTGATGTTAGTTGTGCTGTTGACCATGACCTTTGACTTTCTCTGTGCTGACCTCCATGCCGTAAGCACTTGCTCTTGTAGTAAGTCTGTTTGTTAGATCCTGGAGCTCGGTGTTAGTGCCCCCCATGAGGTCGATGTCGTCTGCGAATCTTTCTGATAGGAAGCAGTTAATAACAATAAATAATCAAACCTCAAATTTTACATCTATTTAACATGGAGTACCACAGGGATCCATCTTAGGGCCAATTTTATTCTCTGCTTATGTTAATGACTTACCTTGTTATATGAAATGTAAATGTGAAATGTTTGCAGATGACACATCTTACATTCAAGCAATTCAAACGCCAGTAAACTAACTAATGACCTCCAAGATGATATTCAGAAACTTAATGACTGGACACACTTGAATCACATGTCATTGAATGCTCAGAAAACGAAGTGCATGTATGTATGTCAATGACAAAAAAGACAAAAAATGAAATATAACTTCAAACCACTATTCACATAAAATTCTGGGTGTCATTATTGATAAGGATCTATCTTGGACTGATCATACGAAATACATAAGTAAACGTCTTTGAAATAGAATACTTCAACTAGCAAAAATCAAAAAGATCCTTAATGTTCATTCACGAAAGTTCTTCTTCTGTGCACATATTCTGCCAGTAATCGATTATGCGTCAACTTTATGGGACAGCTGTAGCCTCTCAAACTTGAAGTTTATTCACCGTATGTATAAAAGAGCACTGAAAATAGCATACTCCCTGACCCCAATGGACTATAAACAACTTAATATATTATCTTTTCACAACAGGCTGTACTTCACCAAAGCTGTTTGCATGCATAATGTTATGTATGGAAATGCTCCAAAAAAGATTGCAGACACTTTTAATACTAATGAACACAGACACAACCACATGCTGTGCATACCCAGACCAAGAAACAACCTTTACAAGTCCAGCTTTCTGTATTCTGGTGGAAATTTATGGAATAATCTCCCACTCACTCTGAAAAGTATCGTAAATAAAAACGTGTTTAAGAAAAATCTGAAGAATCACATCATTGAAAATAATTAAAAGTAATAAAAATTTTGATCTGTTAGTCTAATATTCCTATTATTTGTGAAATGTTTTGTATATGCTTGTGTTGGCAAGGATTTTGCACTATATGGGGTAACATGTGCATGCGGATGGGATGGGCATGGTGTAATTGTGTCCGAAAATTTGTGTTCAGTGGTGTGTGCGTGTGTGTGTGTGTGTGTGTGTGTGTGTGTGTGTGTGTGTGCGTGCGTGCGTGCGCGCGTGTGTGGGTTTGTGTGTGTGTGGGTGTGTGTACGTGCGTGTGTATGTGTGTGTCAAGTCAAGTCAAGATTTTATTTCATGATGGTAAATTGAGTAAGCAACAATTGC
>NC_134903.1:14515827-14525827 GCF_041734735.1 Babylonia areolata
GTTGTTGTTCTTCTTCTTCTTCTTCTTCTTCTTCTTGTCCTCCTCCTCCTCCTTCTTCTTCTTCTTCTTGTCTTCCTCCATCTCCTCCACCTCCTCATCATCCTTCTCCTTCTTCTTCTTCTTCTTCTTGTCCTCCTCCTCCACCTTCTTCTTCTTCTTTTTTTTTTTCTTTCTTCTTTGCTTTTTTCTTCCCCCCCCCCCCCCCCCCCCCCCCGACCCTCTCCCCCCCCCCCACCCCCGTTTCCCTTCTCCTTCATCGGTCTCCTCCTGTATTCTTTCTCATATCCACGTCCAGATTCGATCCCAGAACCTCTGTAATTCTTAACTTTTTATCTTCCAGAGTTTTCAACGGATCTAAACGATGCTTGTCGCTAATGAAGATATTATCGGAACTGACAGACAGATTAAAAAAAAAGACCTACAAAAAGAAATTGATAGAACTGAGCTTTGATAATGAGGAGGTTATGAAACGAAACAAAACATTCATGATCCGGAAATACGGCTCAGTCCAGAAAACCTCCAGTCTGTCAGTGATATAAGGTAAGATAAGAATAACTTTATTATCTCCAACTAGAGAAATTTGGTCAGTTACATTATCACAGCATAGACAAGTAAACAATATGAGCTGAAAGGTTGTGTTTCCCCATGTTTAATCCGAATTTGGTAATGACAAAGTATTTCCAGAGAAAACGAATTTGTTAAAGGATACCAACACACACAGGGATACTAACACACACACACACACACACACACACACACACACACACACACACACACACCGAAACAGAGGGTTGTTACATAGACTCACCTTGTGTGTGAGCGCACAGGGGGACCAAGTCTGAACAAATGAAGCAGAGTGACACTGATACCTCTAATGCAAGGATCTCGTGGCATTGACCTGTCCATTCTGTGGGTGTTCACTCCGATTTCCTTTGACCTGTCGGTGTGTCCTGCCAGTAGCAGTCCTCATATTGACCATAGTGTCCAGCAGCAGGCCAGGCTAATTGACTGGAATGGAAGGGGACGGGGGGAGGGGGGGGGGGGGGGGGGGGGGTTGGGGGGGGGGGTGGAACTTTGGGCTGGATGGTAGGGGAGGGGTGAGAAGGAAAGAGGGTTGGATGATAAGGGATTTGGCTGATATGAAGTCTGAGGGTTGAATGACATATATCTTATATACATATATATATATATATATATATATGTATATGAATATGTGTATGTATGTATGTATATATATATATATATATAGAGAGAGAGAGAGAGAGAGAGAGTTGTACATAGATGTATATATGTATGTGTATATATATATATATATATATATATATATATATATATCACACAAAAAGAAGAAGATGATGATATGATGATGATGATGATAATGACGACAGCAACAACAACAACAACAACGACATCAGCAAGTGTCTGTTTATTTCGAGCTTTTGAAAAGGTGGTGGTGGGGGGGGGGGTTGTTGTTGTTGTTGTTGTTTGTTTGTTTGTTTGTTTGTTTGGGTTTTTTTTTTCAAACTTTAGTTTATGACTTCCAAGTTCATTGGTCACTCGGTTGGTTATTCTGAATCCAGTCACGGAGGAATGACTGGCGTTTAAATTGTTCACACAACCATCAGCTGGTCACTCGCTCACTCACTCACTCACTCACTCACTCACTCACATATTCATTCCTTTGCTCATTGGTTCATTGTTTGTCCCTCCTTTCCTTACTCCTTCCCGTCATTTATTCCTTATCTCCTCTCTTCCTCCTTTCCTTCCTTCCTTCCTTCCGTCATTTTCTTCCTTCGTTCATTCCATCCTTCCCTCCTCCTTTTCTTTATTCCTGCCGTCAGTTTTTTTTTCTTTTCTTCCTTTCCTCCCTCATTCTTTCCTTCCTTTCTTCACTCTTTCATTTGGAAGCACATATATTTTACTCGATTATTCGATCACTCCTTCCCTCCTTCCTTCCTTCGTTTCTTCATCCCTTTCTTCCTTCCTTCCTTCTTTCCTTCCTTCCTTGCTTTGACAACTCTTTTTACTATTCCATTTTGTCATTCCGTAAGCCATACGCATGATATTGTATGACTTTTTCAACTCCTTGTTAAATAGCCCAGTTGGTTCGCTGTTATATTTGTTAGTTTTTCATCAGAAATATGTTATATTGTTATGTTTTGTTTTGTTGTTGTTGTTTTGTTTGTTTTTTGTTCTTTTTAAACAAAACTTAAATCAGTCATTTTCTATATGTAACACACACACACACACACACACACACACACACACACACACACACACACACACACACACACTTTCACTTATTCACATGCGTACACAGTAATTGCCCCCTCCCCCTCCCCCTCCTCCCACGTCGAATATCTTTTTTTTCCTACCCTCGTCTAATATCACTTACAGTGAAAAGACGTTAAACTAAAGAACGAACGAACGCATGATATTATTTACTCAACCATTTGGTGAAAGAAACATCACGTTTTCAACGTCAGTTCGACCTCTCACATTTAACGCAGTAAAAAAAAAAAATGGCAACGACCCCACCCGCCTATATAAACAGTAGGTGTTTCCATCGTTGTGTCCACACGGCCGTCCACGCAAACCGATTGCGAAATTAGTATTGAGCCTTGCTGCTGCGTAGATAGCCACAACGCGACGGGCACATTCGTATTCAGAAGAAAGGGCAGGCAGTGAATGAGTTCAGCGTTTGATAATTTGCTTTGTGGGTTGTTGTCTGAAATGACCGTAGAGGGATTTATGCCTCTGTTTTTGTTTAATATTTCGACAGCAGTTTTGCGCACTGAATTTTTTTCGTTTGAAGCCGTTGGGGTGGTTTAGTTCCAGTTGAATGGATGTTAATGTTCTGGTCGCTGCTACTGCGAATGCTTCCGTTGATGCGATGGTGTTGGTGTTTATAATGTAAGACAGTCTATGTTCCCGGGGTGGCCAATGTCAGGGATTCCTTTGTTGTTGTTGTTGTTTTGTTTTTGTTGGGATTTTTTTTCCTCTTTCTTTATTTCTTTCTGGTTTAAAAGGAAATCATTTTCGTCATCAGGGGTGGTGAAACTAAACTGTCCATCCGTATTGTGTTGTGTCTGCGGTGTTTTTAATGTATTTCTCATTTGTATTTGTATTTCTTTTTATCACAGCAGATCTCTCTGTGTGAAATTCCGGCTGCTCTCCCCAGGGAGAGCGCGTCGCTACACTACAGCGCCACCCTTTTTATTATTATTATTATTATTATTATTATTATTATTATTATTATTTCGTGCGTGCAGTTTTATTTGTTTTTCCTATCGAAGTGGATTTTTCTACAGAATTTTGCCAGGAACAACCCTTTTGTTCCCGTGGGTTCTTTTACGTGCGCTAAATGCATGTTTCACACGGGACCTCGGTTTATCGTCTCATCTGAATGACTAGCGTCCAGACCACCACTCAAGGTCTAGTGGAGGGGGAGAAAATATCGGCGGCTGAGCCGTGATTCGAACCAGTGCGCTCAGATTCTCTCGCTTCCAAGGCGGACGCGTTACCTCTAGGCCATCACTCCACATACTTGGCTGTGTATGGGTTCTTGTCTGTTAATGGTTCTATGCTGATTACCTGCTCGCGGCCCTGGCACGGCGTCAAATCAAATCAAATCATGGTGTTTAGAACCTTGTTTGCCGACCACAATGGCTATCTCAAGGCTATCGCCACGTTAACATCTTCTTCAAGGGTAAAGTGTGTGTGTTTTTGTTTTTGTTTTTTTGTTTGTTTGTTTGTTTGTTTTTAACGAGAGAGAGAGAGGGGGGGGGGGGGGGGGAGAGGGAGGGAGAGAAGGAGAGTAAAGACGCGAAAACAGTGAGAATTAAAATATCAAATCACGCCGCTCACATGAAAAATCTCTTGACAAACCGCAGCATCAGCTCATCAGTGACTGAAACAGTGTACATGACTAAAAAATGAGCGATCGTTTTGAGCGACGTAAATGTGTGACGCTGCAATCCCCAACGCCAACTATAATGACGTTGTAATTCTTCGGAATCGGGAAGGGGGAGGGGAAACAAAACTTCCTGAAGAGGGGAAGACAAAATCTCTTGTCATGTTGAAGCAGTTGTTGAGTGTTGACGGCTGCTTCCTCTCAGTGACGTAAATACATGAATCTGAAAGTGACGTAAAAACTACGAGGGTCTGTCCAAAAAAAAAAATTAATTAAAAAAAAAGAAAATTCCTGTGAATGACGTAAAAACACTGAATGACGTAAACTATCCTTGTTGCTATTCATGGCACTGGGAACTCGACCAATGGATGCAGCCGAGCCTTTCCTACTCAACAGCACCATCATGCAGAATCGGAACGGCGAGAAGATCGGTCTGTCCGACTTCTCCAACACCAGGGGTAGTAACATGGGCATGGGGCTGGACTATTCCGCCGGCAAAGCCGCCAGCGACGACCCCTACTCGGACCAACAGCAACAACGAAACAGGAAGCGGAAGAAGGGCCCGCCATCTTGGAGGGATTCGTGGCTGGAGTTCACCCAGAACACCACCATTCACGGCCTGCGTTTCATCTGGATGGAGCACGCCTTCCTGGCTAGAAAGTCAGTTCTGATTGGTCCAGTGCATTTTTTTTCTTTTCTTTTTTTTTTTGTTGTTGTTGTTGTGTGTGTGTGTGTGTGTGTGTATGTGTGTGTGTGTGTGTGTGTCAAAGTCGAAAGTTTATTTTCATGTGTGTGTTTGTGTGTGCGTGCGTGCGTGTGTGTGTGTATGTGTGCGTGTGTGTGTGCGCGCGCACGTGTGTGTGTGTGGGTGTGTCAAAGTCGAAAGTTTATTTTCTTTTGTGTGTGCGTGCGTGCGCGTGTGTGTCTGTGTGAGTGTGTCTTTGTGTGTCTGTCTGTCTGTCTGTGTTAAAAGTCAAAGTCGAAAGGCGAAAGTTTATTTTCATTGTGTGTGTTTGTGTATGCATGCGTGCGTGTGTTTGTGTGCGTGCACGCGCGCGCGCGCATGTGTGTGTGTGTGTGTTTTGGGCGAGGACAGCATCACTATGCTGAAATGGCACTTCCAACCCTGATCACTGGTGAAAACTAGATCTGAATTCCAACGGCCCAGGCAGTTGGCCACGGCACCCCAAGTTGAAAAAAAAAATGAAAGGAAAAAAAAAAAGAGAAACAAAGGGTCAGATAAGAGTGCGAAGAAAATCGGAAAGCAGAAAAGGAAAGCGAAAAGAAGGGAGAGAAAAGAAAGCAAATACTCACAGTAAAATGAGGACAAGACTGTGAAGAGAAAACGTCAGAAAGAAAAGAAACAATCATAACGATATACATTAATAACAGTACTTTTTTTTCCCCTAATAAGAAATCTGAATCCACGGAGAGAGTAAAAAAGGAGAATTTTTTTTTTTTATTAACACACACACACACACACACACACACACACACACACACACACACACACAGGTGCTCACATTTACACACACTTGCATACACACACACACACACACACACACACACACACATACACAGGTGCTCACATTTATACACACTTGCATACACACACACACACACACACACACACACACACACACACACACACACACACACACACACAATCGTTTTAGTCTTTAATTGCATATTGAATTCTAAGAGAAAACACTTTTCTTAGTCTTTAACTGCATATTGAATTCTAAGAGAAAACACGTTTTTTAGTCTTTAATTGCATATTGAATTCTAAGAGAAAACATTTTTTTTTGTCTTTAATTGCATTCTGAATTCTAAAAGAAAACACTTATTTAGTCTTTAATTGCATATTAAATTCTTAGAGAAAACACTTTTATTTAGTCTCTAATTGCATATTGAATTCTAAGAGAAAACAATTTACTTGAGTCTTTAATTGCATATTGAATTCTAAAGGAAAACACTTTTTTTAGTCTTTAATTGCATTCTGAATTCTAAAAGAAAACACTTTTATTTAGTCTTTAATTGAATATTAAATTCTTAGAGAAAACACTTTTATTTAGTCTGTAATTGCATATTGAATTCTAAGAGAAAACAATTTACTTTAGTCTTTAATTGCATATTGAATTCTAAGAGAAAACAATTTACTTTAGTCTTTAATTGCATATTGAATTCTAAGAGAAAATACTTTTTTAGTCTTTAATTGCATATTGAATTCTAAAAGAAAACACTTATTTAGTCTTTAATTGCATATTAAATTCTGAGAGAAAACACTTTTATTTAGTCTGTAATTGCATATTGAATTCTAAAGGAAAACACTTTTTTTTAGTCTTTAATTGCATTCTGAATTCTAAAAGAAAACACTTTTATTTCGTCTTTAATTGCATATTGAATTCTGAGAGAAAACACTTTTTTAGTCTTTAATTACACATTGAATTCTAAGAGAAAACACTTTTATTTAGTCTGTAATTGCATATTGAATTCTAAGAGAAAACAATTTACTTTAGTCTTTAATTGCATATTGAATTCTAAAGGAAAACACTTTTTTTTTTTAGTCTTTAATTGCATTCTGAATTCTAAAAGAAAACACTTTTATTTAGTCTGTAATTGCATATTGAATTCTAAGAGAAAACAATTTACTTTAGTCTTTAATTGCATATTGAATTCTAAAGGAAAACACTTTTTTTTTTTAGTCTTTAATTGCATTCTGAATTCTAAAAAAAAAAAAAAACTTTTATTTCGTCTTTAATTGCATATTGAATTCTAAAAGAAAACACTTTTTTAGTCTTTAATTGCATATTGAATTCTAAGAGAAAACAATTTACGTTAGTCTTAATTGCATATTGAATTCTAAAGGAAAACACTTTTTTTTTGTCTTTAATTGCATTCTGAATTTAAAAAAAACACACACTTTTATTTCGTCTTTAATTGCATATTGAATTCGAAGAGAAAACAATTTACTTGAGTCTTTAATTGCATATTGAATTCTAAGAGAAAACACTTTTATAGTCTTTAATTGCATATTGAATTCTAAGAGAAAACACTTTTATTTAGTCTTTAATTGCATATTGAATTCTAAAGGAAAACACTTTTTTTAGTCTTTAATTGCATTCTGAATTCTAAAAGAAACACTTTTATTTAGTCTGTAATTGCCTATTGAATTCTAAAAGAAAACACTTTTATTTAGTCTTTAATTGCATATTGAATTCTAAAGGAAAACACTTTTTTTTTAGTCTTTAATTGCATTCTGAATTCTAAAAAAAAAAAACACTTTTATTTAGTCTTTAATTGCATATGTTTGTCATGCAGGCTGCTGTGGCTGATGTTGGTGTCGACGTGTGCCGGGGTCATGGGTTATCAGATCATCGACCGCATCATCTACTTCTACTCCTTCCCAGTCACCGTCAACGTCAACGTCAACTTCAACAAGACCCTCGTCTTCCCTTCCCTCACCATCTGCAACCAGAACGCCTTCAGGTGAGAACGGACCGCCTTCAGGTGAGAACGGACCCCTTTCAGGTGAGATCAGCGCCGCTTTCAGGTGAGATCATTCCGTATTCAGGTGAGAACGGACCGCTTTCAGGTGAGAACAGCGCCGCTTTCAGGTGAGATCATTCCGTATTCAGGTGAGAACGGACCGCTTTCAGGTGAGAACAGCGCCGCTTTCAGGTGAGATCATTCCGTGTTCAGGTGAGAACGGACCGCTTTCAGGTGAGAACAGCGCAGCGCCACTTTCAGGTGAGATCATTCCGTATTCAGGTGAGAACGGACCGCTTTCAGGTGAAAACAGCGCCGCTTTCAGGTGAGATCGGACCGCTTTCAGGTGAGAACTGAACGCCTCCAGGTAATAACAGAACGCTAATAGAACGCTTTCAGGTGATAACTGAGAAAAAAAACTCTTTCAAGAACGATTTCAAGTAGTGCCAGACCATCTTCAGATAGGAACAGAACGCGTTTAGGTTTCGAATCTGGTGATGTATGATCATATGGATTTGTGATATGATGTTTTGTTTTGGTTGCTTATAGTCCAGCCGACCGCACAGGCCCACATCAGGACTGTTGTGATATGATAGTCAGTCGTTTTCAACTATGACCATCAGAACAGCAGAGGATGTAACTGCTGTCTCGACTATCTGGGCTAGAATTTTGATTATAGTGGAGAGTGTCTTGCCCAAGTTACATCCCCACTCTCTTGGCCATGAGGGTTCTAGGACAGTCGGCGTTGGGATGGTTCCCAAAGGCCAACTAGCCCCTAAGGCTGCAGCACTAAAAGCCCAGTGTAATCTTGCCTCCTAATTTGAGAGTCATAGTCCTCCACAAAAGACTGAGCTGTAAATGATTTCCCATTGCAATAGAAAATCCATTGATAATACAACTCTCACCTTGCTGTTTATTGATCTGTACGAACATTACATTTCTCTCGATCATAGCAGGATATTTTTTTCAATTTGTCTTGTCCTAAGTATTGTGTTGTCTAATACGTCAGTTTTTATAACCGGATATATAGAACCAATTGCGATGATTTAAGAATCTTATTCCTCCATTTTGTGTTGCTGTTGTTGTTATTGTTCACAGGTCCAACGCTCGGTTTATATCACAGATTGACATGAGTTTACATGACAACAGCAAAGAGTGGGAGCTGCATGATGAATGGTTTCCAATAATAAAAAAAAAATTAAATTAAAGGTAGTGGAGGAATGGGAAGAGTTGCATGGTGAGCTGGGAAGCACAAACAAGTCATTTTTGTTTGAATGTTCTCCAGTTCAATGAACTAGAGATGTTCGTTTCTTGTTTGTTTGTTTGTTTGATCGCTTTTTTTTTCCACCAAATTCGTTTCATGTAATACATCATGGCACTGTGAGTCAACTAATTCCGTCTCGGTTTCATTCCTATCATAGAACTTTCCCCGTCCCAAAATACAAAAGAGAAAATCACGGTGCTCGAGCTTTTTCATCATCTCTTGTTCAAATATGGAACTCTTTGCCTCACCACGTCTGTCACAGCCCCTCACTGCCTTCCTTTAACTCACTCAGTACGGCCAGTCCTCTCTTCTCCTCTACACAGACCCCTCGGATGTCCAGTGGGTGTCTGAATAACCCAACCTTTAGCTTCCGTCGTCAGAATTGTGGTATTCTTTGTCAACATTCACCTCTTCAGTATAAGAGCCTTCCGCTTGCAATATTTTGATGATGGTAACTGGGGTGAAACGCTGTTAACGTCGTCTCTTTCGCCGTTCGTATGGAGAGAGTTAAATCTAACCTCAAGACTTTCCTCTTCCAGCAGCATTTCCTCTAGACCCTCTGTCATACAGGAAAGTAGTTAGTTGATTGTGTAGGTATATTTGTAACGCTGTATTGTGTGTGCGTCAAATGTATGTATGCATGCATGCATGCATGTATGTATGTATGTATGTAATGTACGTACGAGTTTGTAAGTGCATATATATGTTTATTGAACATGATTGTGAGTTGAGGGCTGAGTGTGTTTCGTATGTGTGTGTGTGTGTGTGTGGATTGTAAAGCGCTTTGTGCAGTGTGGAAAGCACAAAGCGCAGACAAATGTCCAGTTATTATTATTAGTAGTAGTAGTAGTAGTACTGTCATTATTGTTGTTCCACAGAGCGACGAAGGCAACAGGCCTAGGTCGCTACCGTCTGCTGGAAGCCATGTTTGCAGGATCGGAGAACCATAATGCCACATTTCTGGAGAACTACAATGCCTCTGACGTCACTCTCGACGAGCTCTACTTGTCGACGTCACATTCCAAATATGACCTCATCGTGGAGTGAGTGTTGAAAGTGATGTGTAGTGGGTGTGGGTGTGCACGTGTGTGTTTGTTCTCTGTGTGAGTGTGTGGGTGGGTGGGGTTGGGGGGAGGTGGGATTGTGCGTGTGTGTGTGTCTGTGTTTGTGTCCGTGTCTGTACGCCTATGTATGCCTGCGCGTGTATGATAGAGAGTCTGTGTGTGTGTGTGTGTGTGTGTGTGCACGCGCGCTAGATCTCTCTCTCTCTCTCTCTCTCTCTCTCTCTATATATATATATATATATATATATATATATATATATATATATATAT
>NC_134903.1:14535827-14538327 GCF_041734735.1 Babylonia areolata
AATGACTGAAAAGGAAGAAGAAGGAGGAGGAGAAGGAGGAGGAGAAGAAGAAGAAAAAAAAGAAGAAAAATCCAAACAGACTCGGAAGACAGAATGAGCAGTGTTCACAACAAGGCGTGGACGTTCCACTTCGTCCGTCAGTCATTCACACAGAGAGAGAGAGAGAGAGAGAGAGAGAGAGAGGAGTGGAAGGGGAAGAAGTGAGGAGGATGTTGCTGGGAAAAAAAACCAAACTGAAACTGACCAGCCGCCGTGGCGAAGTGGTTAGCGTCACGGACTGACGGCTGGGAGGACGCGGGTTCGAATCCCAGCGGAGGTGGGTTTTTCGGCCCGTGGCCGGCTCTTACCCAAAGTTGAGTGTGCATTTTAATAATTTGGGTGTGTTGCTCAAATTACCTGACTAACACTGCAAGTGTCTGTATCTCTCGGGCCTGGTTAACGCCGGGATATCATTATGAAAGGAAGCGTAGAGTACAACCTTGTCACGTAGTCCCAAACCAAAATGGACCTCCATAGCAGCATCGTCATCGTCATCGTCATCCTCCTCCTCCTTCATCATCATCAATATAAACAAAACAGTCTCAAAAGTCTGTAGCCTTTCATGCCCTGCTCTCATGGTGATCTCAGTTTTGATACCCCTCCACTTTTGTGCTTGGGGTGATTCCTGTCAATGTCTTCAGTGTCGGCAGATTCATTGGGGGCTGTTGTTGGAGGGACGTGGTGGCGGTGTCCACTCTGGGAGGGACGCTCACTCAGTCTGCCTCCGCGACTAAGCCATTATTGTCTTTAGTAGGGGGCTTAGTAGGTGGTGTCCTAAGTACGTTGCATCAGAACAGGCACCACTGAACACCACCGAAGTGACTCAGCAGTAGTGCAAGGTCTCTTCTGGTGTGTGGTCTCCTGGCGACCAAATATCGATGGTTCCCTGCGGACTGCCGACGCTGGAACTGTGACGGACGAACCCGGGGCGTAGCCGTGTATGGGGGAATCTAAATAAACGGCGTGGGAGCAATGCCACTGAAATGGTGCAGATGATGGGGCAGCAAAAAAAAAAAAAAAAAAAACAACTGAAACTGTGCCTCAGGTTCAGAGTACGGGCTGAAGCTGACCCTGAACGTGGAGCAGTATGAATACATGCCCGGGCCACACGACGCCGCAGGAATCAAACTCCTACTCCACGACGGGAAAGAGTACCCAGGAGTGGCGGAGCTGGGTCTGGCCATACCCACGGGTACCCATGCCTACGTTGGAATACAGGTGGTACAGGTGAGTTGTTTGTTGTGGGAGGTAGGCGGTGGGGTGGGGGGGGGGGGGTGAGGGGGGTTGTGTAAGTGTAGACTTTGTGTGGGGGGCGGGGGGTGGAGGCGTGTGTTTGGGGGGGGGAGGGGGGGGTAGTTTGTGTTGTTGTTGTTGTGTGTGTGTGTGTGTGTGTGTGTGTGCTGTTTTGCTTGTTGTTGTTGGTGGTGGTGGTGTGTGTGTGTGTGTGTGTGTGTAGTTTGAGTGTGTGTGTTGGGTTGGGTGTGGGTGTGTGAGTGCGTTATGTGTGTGTGTGTAGTTTGAGTGCGTGTGTGAGAGTAGTTTATTGTTGGGTGTGTGTGTTTGGGTGTGTGTGTGTTGTATATATATATATATATATATATATGTATGTATATGTATATATATGTGTGTGTGTGTGTGTGTGTGTTTCTCTTTGTTAACGCCTGGTTGTAACGTTGTGTAGTGATGAACAGCAACAGCCTTATAATATATATCATAAGAATACACGTATCTTAAGGGTTGTGTTGTCGTTGTTGCTGCTGCTGCTACTGCTGCTGCTGCTGTTGGTTTTCCTTGTTTTGGTCTTAATCTTCCTTGGATGGAGCATCAGTTATCTACATGCTGTATGTGAAATTGACACAAGGCTTTTCATTCGTTTGCCCAGAGCCTGCCAAAAAAAATCGATAGCAACTGGCACCAGTCGTCAGCTTATTCAGAGAGAGCGTGTGTGTGTGTGTGTGTCGATGGCAACTGGCACCGGTCGTCAGCTTATTCAGAGAGCGTGTGTGTGTGTGTGTGTGTGTGTGTGTGTGTCGATGGCTTTGGTCGTCAGCTTATTCAGAGGGCGTGTGTGTGTGTGTGTTTGTGTCTGTGTATGAGTGTGCGTGCGTGTGTGTCTGCCTGCGTGCGTGCGTGTGTATGTGTGTGTGTGTGCTTCGCGCGCACGCGCGGGCGCGCTTGCTTGCAGATCGAAAACCTGCCTAAGCCTCATGGGGACTGTGCCAGCCTCAGCTCTCCGTACTACAGCGACTACTCCCCAGACAACTGCCAGCTGGCCTGTCTCACCGATTACGTCACGCAGACCTGCGGCTGTCGTCATCACCACATGCCTCAGAAGGGAGGTAAGTTTTGGTGTGACGTCACGCAGACTTGTGGATATTGTCATCACCACATGCTGCAGAAGGGAGGGGGGGGGGTAAGTTTTGGTTTTGACGTCACGCAGACCTGTGGCTATCGTTGCGTC
>NC_134903.1:14543327-14548327 GCF_041734735.1 Babylonia areolata
AATGGTTACGACGCTCAGCTGCCAATACAGAGAGTCCGTGAGGGTGTGGGTTCGAATCCCGCTCTCGCCCTTTCTCCTAAGTTTGACTGGAAAATCAAACTGAGCGTCTAGTCTTTCGGATGAGACGATAAACCGAGGTCCCGTGTGCAGCACGCACTTGGCGCACTGAAAAAGAACCCATGGCAACGAGAGTGTTGTCCTCTGGCGAAATTACGTAAAATGAAATCCACTTTCATAGGTACACAAATATGTAAGCATGCACTCAAGGCCTGACTAAGCGCGTTGGGTTATGCTGCTGGTCAGGCATCTGCTCAACAGATGTGGTGTAGCGTGTATGGATTTGTCCGAACGCAGTGACGCCTCCTTGAGAAAGTGAAACTGAACTGAAACTACTACTACTACGCTACGACTACTACTACTACTGCTGCTGCTACAACAGCAACAACAACAACAACCAGAAGAAAAATGATGATGATACAGATGCTGTTGCTAATATTACGACGACTTCTACTACTACTCGTCAGACCGTTACAGTGACAATGAATGTAACGACTACTACTGCTTTTATACACATGACGTCTAATAAAGAGGGTAACTAGTTATTTACAGCATCCACAGGACGTCTAAAAGAGAGGGTAACTGATTATTCTTATCATCCAGAGGACGTCTAAAAGAAAGGGTAACTAATCATCATTCCTATCATCCTCAGGACGTCTAAAAGAGAGGGTAACTAATCATCATTCCTTTCATCCTCAGGACGTCTAAAAGAGAGGGTAACTAATCATCATTCCTGTCATCCTCAGGACGTCTAAAAGAGAGGGTAACTAATCATCATTCCTATCATCCTCAGGACGTCTAAAAGGGAAGGTAACTAATCATCATTCCTTTCATCCACAGGATGTCTAAAAGAGAGGGTAACTAATCATCATTCCTATCATCCTCAGGACGTCTAAAAGAGAGGGTAACTAATCATCATTCCTTTCATTCACAGGATGTCTAAAAGAGAGGGTAACTAATCATCATTCCTTTCATCCACAGGACGTCTAAAAGAGAGGGTAACTAATCATTCCTATCATCCACAGGACGTCTAAAAGAGAGGGTAACTAATCATCATTCCTATCATCCACAGGGCGTCTAAAAGAGAGGGTAACTAATCATCATTCCTATCATCCACAGGGCGTCTAAAAGAGAGGGTAACTAATCATCATTCCTATCATCCTCATGACGTCTAGAAGAGAGGGTAACTAATCATCATTCCTATCATCCTCAGGACGTCTAAAAGAGAGGGTAACTAATCATCATTCCTATCATCCACAGGGCGTCTAATAGGGTAACTAATCATCATTCCTATCATCCACAGGACGTCTAAAAGAGAGGGTAACTAATGATCATTCCTATCATCCACAGGACGTCTAAAGGAGAGGGTAACTAATCATCATTCCTATCATCCTCAGGACGTCTAATAGGGTAACTAATCATCATTCCTATCGTCCACAGGATGGCTAATAGGGAAACTAATCATCTTTCCTATCATCCTCATGACGTATAGAAGAGAGGGTAACTAATCATCATTCCTATCATCCTCAGGACGTCTAAAAGAGAGGGTAACTAATCATTCCTATCATCCACAGAAAGTCTAAAAGAGAGGGTAACTAATCATCATTCATATCATACACAGGACGTCTAAAGGAGAGGGTAACTAATCATCATTCCTATCATCCGTAGGGCGTCTAAAAGAGAGGGTAACTAATCATCATTCCTATCATCCACAGGACGTCTAAAAGAGAGGGTAACTAATCATCATTCCTATCATCCACAGGACGTCTAAAACAAAGGGTAACTAATCATCATTCCTATCATCCTCAGAACGTCTAATAGAGAGGGTAACTAATCATCATTCCTATCATCCACAGGACGTCTAAAACAAAGGGTAACTAATCATCATTCCTATCATCCTCAGAACGTCTAATAGAGAGGGTAACTAATCATCATTCCTATCATCCACAGGACGTCTAATAGAGAGGGTAACTAATCATCATTCCTATCATCATCAGGACGTCTAAAAGAGAGGGTGACTAATCATTCCTATCATCATGAGGACGTCTAAAGGAGAGGGTAACTAATCATCACTCCTATCATCCTCAGGACGTCTAAAAGAGAGGGTAACTAATCATCATTCCTGTCATCCTCAGGACGTCTAAAAGAGAGGGTAACTAATCATCATTCCTATCATCCACAGGACGTCTAATAGAGAGGGTAACTAATCATCATTCCTATCATCATCAGGACGTCTAAAAGAGAGGGTGACTAATCATTCCTATCATCATCAGGACGTCTAAAGGAGAGGGTAACTAATCATCACTCCTATCATCCTCAGGACGTCTAAAAGAGAGGGTAACTAATCATCATTCCTATCATCCTCAGGACGTCTAAAAGAGAGGGTAACTAATCATCATTCCTATCATCCACAGGGCGTCTAATACAGAGGGTAACTAATCATCATTCCTATCATCTACAGGACGTCTAAAAGAGAGGGTAACTAATCATCATTCCTATCATCCTCAGGACGTCTAAAAGAGATTGTAACTAATCATCAGTCCTATCATCATCAGGACGTCTAAAAGAGAGGGTAACTAATCATCATTCCTTTCGTCCTCAGGACGTCTAAAAGAGAGGGTAACTAATCATCATTCCTATCATCCGTAGGACGTCTAAAGGAAAGGGTAACTAATCATCATTCCTATTATCCACACGGCGTCTAAAAGAGAGGGTAACTAATCATCATTCCTATCATCCACAGGGCGTCTAAAAGAGAGGGTAACTAATCATCATTCCTATTATCCACACGGCGTCTAAAAGAGAGGGTAACCAATGAATCCTGTCATCCACAGGACGTCTAAAAGAGAGGGTAACCAATGAATCTTGTCATCCACAGGACGTCTGAAAGAGAGGGTAACCAATGAATCCTGTCATCCACAGGACGTCTGAAAGAGAGGGTAACCAATGAATCCTGTCATCCACAGGACGTCTGAAAGAGAGGGTAACCAATGAATCCTGTCATCCACAGGACGTCTGAAAGAGAGGGTAACCAATGAATCCTGTCATCCACACGGCGTCTAAAAGAGAGGGTAACCAATGAATCCTGTCATCCACAGGACGTCTAAAAGAGAGGGTAACTAATCAACATTCCTGTCATCCACACGGCGTCTAAAAGAGAGGGTAACTAATCATCATTCCTATCATCCACACGGCGTCTAAAAGAGAGGGTAACCAATGAATCCTGTCATCCACAGGGCGTCTAAAAGAGAGGGTAACCAATGAATCTTGTCATCCACAGGGCGTCTAAAAGAGAGGGTAACCAATGAATCCTGTCATCCACAGGGCGTCTAAAAGAGAGGGTGCGAGACGAGTGCTCCTGCCCCATCCCCTGTTCCTTCCTCATCTTTGACCCCGCCATCTCCTTCGCCACCACCTCCGTCTTCGCCACAGACCGTCTCCTGGCGGCGGCCTCGCGCACCAATGACCTGGGTACCAGGTACCTGGATGCCCTGGAGATCACCAACCGGATGGAAGCCATCAAGTTCAACAGGTATCTCGCGGGTTCACTTTCAGTTTCATGTTTCGGTTTCTCAAGGAGGCGTCACTGAGTTCAGGTGTGTCGCTGGCGCACTTTCAGTTTCAGTTTCAGTTTCTCAAAGAGGTGTCGCTGCGTTCAGATGGATGACGGGCGCAGTTTCAGTTTCTCAAGGTGTCGCTGCGTTCAGGTGTGTGACAGGCGCACTTTCAGTTTCAGTTTCTCAAGGAGGTGTCGCTGCGTTCAGGTGTGTCGCTGGCACACTTTCACTTTCAGTTTCTCAAGGAAGTGTCGCTGCGTTCAGGTGCGTCGCGGGCCCACTTTCAGTTTCAGTTTCTCAAAGAGGTGTCGCTGCGTTCAGGTGCGTGACAGGCGCACTTTCATTTACAGTTTCTCAAAGAGGTGTGGCTGCGTTCAGGTGTGTCGCGGGCGCACTTTCAGTTTCAGTTTCTCAAGGAGGCGTCAATGCGTTCAGGTGTGTCGCGGGCGCACTTTCAGTTTCTCATGGAGGTGTCGCTGCGTTCAGGTGGATAATGGACGCAGTTTCAGTTTCAGTTTCTCAAGTAGGTGTCGCTGCGTTCAGGTGGATGACGGGCTCAGTTTCAGTTTCTGAGGGAGGTGTCGCTGCGTTCAGGTGTGTCGCTGACGCACTTTCAGTTTCAGCTTCTCTAGGAGGTGTGGCTGCGTTAGGTGTGTGACAGGCGCAGTTTCAGTTTCAGTTTCTCAAGGAGGCGTCAATGCGTTCAGGTGTGTCGCGGGCGCACTTTCAGTTTCAGTTTCTCATGGAGGTGTCGCTGCGTTCAGGTGTGTGACAGGCGCAGTTTCAGTTTCTCAAGGAGGTACCGCTGCGTTCAGGTGTGCGACAGGTGCAATTTCAGTTTCAGTTTCTCAAAGAGGTGTCGCTGCGTTCAGGTGTGTGACAGGCGCACTTTCAGTTTCAGTTTCAGTTTCTCAAGGAGGTGACTTGGGTCCCTTCTCATGAAGAGATCGTGGGAAATGAGCGGGTGGATCGTTGTGCGAAAAAAGGCGCAATGAATATTTACAATGCCACAGAAATTCGTATTCCATACTCATTGCAAGAAGGTTATTCTCTATTGGGGAAAGCTTGCTGGAACCATGATAATAAACTAAAACAGGAGTCTGACCCTGACAGAGAAAATACTGATGATAGCTCGCGAAAAAGTGATCGCATGTTTTCTTTTGAAACAAAAGGACATCACAGTAGCAGAAGGCTCACCAGTCAAAGAAACAGACTACGACTGGATGCCATAAAAACAATATATACTTCTAATGTGACTTGCATCTGCGGTAATGAAGTTACCTCTGTGCATATCATCCATAAATATGAACAGTTAAGACCATATTTACCTATGTCATTTACAAAATCTGCAGTCCCATCTGCTTCCATTAGAAATGTTTTATGTGA
>NC_134903.1:14553327-14580827 GCF_041734735.1 Babylonia areolata
TTGAGTGGTGGTCTGGACGCTAGTCATTCGGATGAGACGATAAACCTAGGACCCGTCTGCAGCATGCATTTAGTGCACGTAAAAGAACCCATGGCAACAAAATGTTTGTCCCAGGCAAAATTCTGTAGAAAAATCCACTTCGATGGGAAAACAAATAAAACTGCAGGCAGATAAAATACCAAAAAATGGGTGGCGCTCTCAGTGTAGCGACGCGCTCTACCTGGGGGGAGAGTAGCCTGAATTTCACACAGAGAAATCTGTTGTGACAAAAAAGAGTTAAACAATACAACACAAGAATGTTGTTTATTTTGTACGGTCGATCAAACGAACGAACGTTTGGCTTTTCCATGGTACTGAGAGGAGCACAATGACAGGAGTATTGTTTGTACGATCGATATCAAACGAACGAACGAACAACATTATGGGTTTTCCATGATATTGAGATAAGCACAATGACAAGAATGTTGTTTGAATTTGTTGTTTTGTTGTTGTTGTGTTGTTTTTTTTACCCAGCTCTGGTGCACAAAATTGAGAAAGTAAACCACCAGAGAGAAAAAATGAAGAGAGAAAATTGAAATAGGAAGAAGAGATAGAAGAGAGAGTGAGGTGGGGGCGAGAGTGAAGGCAGTGAAGAAGAGAAGAAGAGAGAACAGATGAAACGAGAGACAGACAGACAGACAGAGACGGAGACACAGAGAGAGAGAGAAGGTTTAAGAGGAAGCTGGCAGAATGACTAAAACGCTTATCAGAGAGAGAGACAGAGACAGAAAAAAAGAGAAAGAGTTTAAGAGGAAGCTAGCAGAATGACTAAGACCCTTATCAGAGAGAGAGACAGAAAGAGAAAGAGAGAGGGGGTTTAGGAGAAAGCTGGCAGAATGACTAAGACGCTTATCAGAGAGAGAGACAGAGACAGAAAGAGAAAGAGAGAGGGGGTTTAGGAGAAAGCTGGCAGAATGACTAAGACGCTTATCAGAGAGAGAGACAGAGACAGGGGGTTTAGGAGGAAGCAAGCAGAATGACTAAGACGCTTATCAGAGAGAGAGAGATGACTAAGACGCCTATCAGAGAGACAGAGACAGAAAGAGAGAGAGGGGGTTTAAGAGGAAGCTAGCAGAATGACAAAGACCCTTATGAGAGAGAGAGAGACGGAGAGAGAAAGAGAGAGAGGGTTTAAAAGGAAGCTGGCAGAACGACTAAGACGCTTATTAGAGAGAGAGACTGAGAAAGAGAGAGAGGGTTAGGAGAAAGCTGGCAGAATGACTAAGACGCTTATCAGAGAGAGAGACAGAGACAGGGGGTTTAGAAGGAAGCAAGCAGAATGACTAAAACGCTTATCAGAGAGAGAGACAGAGAGAGAAAAAGAGAGGGGGGTTAGGAGGAAGCTAGCAGAATGATTAAGACGCTTATCAGAGAGAGAGACAGAGAGAGAAAGAGAGAGGGGGGTTTGGAGGAAGCTAGCAGAATGATTAAGACACTTATCAGAGAGAGAGACAGAGAGAGAAAAAGAGAGGGGGTTTAGGAGGAAGTTGGCAGAATGACTAAGACGCTTATCAGAGAGAGAGAGACAAATAGAGAGAGAAAGAGAGGGGGTTTAGGAGGAAGCTGGCAGAATGATTAAGACGCTTATCAGAGAGAGAGAGAGACAGCTAGAGAGAGAAAGAGAGCTAGAGAGAGGGTTTAGGAGGAAGCTGGCAGAATGACTAACGCTTATCTGAGAGAGAGAGAGACAGAAGCAGAGAGAGAAAGAGAGACAGAAAGAGAAAGAGAGAGAGGGTTTAGGAGGAAGTTTGCAGAATGACTAAGACGCTTATCAGAGAGAGAGACAGAGAGAGAGGGTTTAGGAGGAAGCTGGCAGAATGACTAAGACGCTTATCAGAGAGAGAGACAGAGAGAGAGGGTTTAGGAGGAAGCTGGCAGAATGACTAAGACGCTTATCAGAGAGAGAGACAGAGAGAGAGGGTTTAGGAGGAAGCTGGCAGAATGACTAAGACGCTTATCAGAGAGAGAGAGAAGGTTTAGGAGGAAGCTGGCAAAAGGACTAAGACGCTTATCAGAGAGAGAGAGAAGGTTTAGGAGGAAGCTGGCAAAAGGACTAAGACGCTTATCAGAGAGAGAGAGACAGAGAGAGAAAGAGAGAGAGTTCAGGAGAATGACTGAGACGCTTATCAGAGAGAGAGAAAGAGAGAGAGATTGTTTAAAAGGAAGCTAGCAGAATGACTAAGACGCTCATCAGAGAGAAAAAGAGAGAGAGGGTTTAAAAGAAAGCTGGCAAAATGACTAAGACCCATATATGCCAGTACAGAGTCCCAGCAGGTCTGGGTTGGAATCTGGATCTGACTTGGAAAAAAAAACCAAAAAAAACTGTGCGTCTAGTCATTCGGGTGAGACGATAAACCGAGGTCCCGCGTACAGCAGGCACTTGGCGCACTGAAAAAGAACTCTCAAGGCAATTAAAAAAAAAAAAAAAAAAAAAAGATTGTCCTCTGGTAAGAATTCTATGGAAGAAATTGACTCTGACACACAAATAGGTACACAAATATCAACGCATGCACTGAAGGCCTGACTAAACGTGCTGTGTTTGGTCAGACGGCATCTATCCCCCCCCCCCCCCCCACCCCCACCCCACCCCACCCACCCCGAGGAGATGGTGGTGTAGGATATATGGATTTGTCCGAACGCAGTGAACGACGCCTCCTTGGAAACGGAAACGGAAACGGAAACATATACCAGGTTGTTGTTGTTGTTATTTTTTCCAGGAATACGCCAACCTCACGGAGTCGCGCATATGGACACTGGCCGACCCCAATATCACCACACCAGCTGTGAGGGAAAGCCTGTACAAGATTGTGATGACCACCTTGAATGCCAAGATGGACTTGGCTGATCGGGCTTTTCTCAACTACACTGACCTGTACAGCGCTTACTTCAATGGCACGCCCGTTTTCAGGTAACGCAGGCTTCATCTTATTATCATTATTATTATTATTATTATTCACCTTGCTTTTTTGACTCACTTGTGTAAACAATGAGAGTCTATGTTTTAACCCGGTGTTCGGTTGTCTCTGTGTGTGTGTGTGTGTGTGTCTGTGTGTCTGTGTGTCCGTGGTAAACTTTAACATTGCCATTTTCTCTGCAGATACTTTGTCAGTTGACACCCAATTTGGCATAAAAATAGAAAAAAATTCAGTTCTTTCCAGTCATCTTGTTTAAAACAATATTGCATCTCTGAGATGGGCACAAAAAAATAAAAAAAGAAGCCAAATTTGGTGTCAACTGACAAAGTATTTTCTTCTTCTTCTTCTTCTTCTGCTTCTCCTTTTCCTTATTCAATCTTTCTTCCCCCACCCCCCCCCCCTGCCCCCCCCTCGTCCTCCTCCTCTTCTTCCTCCTCTTTTTCAACTTGCTTTATTCATTCTTCTTCTTCTTCTTCTTCTTCTTCTTCTTCTTCCTCTTTTTCAACATGCTTTATTCATTTTCTTCTTCTTCTTCTTCTTGATGCTGTTGTTATTGTTCATGTTGTTGTTATTGTTCATGTTATTGTTATTGTTCATGTTATTGTTATTGTTGTCCTCCTCCTCCTTCTCCTCCATCTTCTCTTCTTCTTCTTCTCCTCCTCCTCCTCTTCCTTCTGATTTTTCTTCTGCGTTCGTGGGCTGCAACCACCCACAATAACACGTATATACCAGTGGGATTTTACGTAGTTTTTAACCCCACCATGCAGGCAGCTATGTTCCGTTTTCAGGGGGTGTACTCCAGTGCAAGGAATGTTGGTGTTTCCATGACCCACTGATTGCTGACATGAAGAACAGGAGTTTTAAAGCGCGTATTTGATCCGGGGATGGTGGAGGGGGGGGGGGGGGTTAATTAACGTTCGCATTTGATCTCCTGCGTTCGTGCACACACAGGTGCAGATCTACACACCTGCTGACGTGGAAAAAATTCTCCACTCTTGACCCCCTCTTGGCGCCTCGACCCGGGTGTTCGAACCCAGGACCCGTAGACTGATTTTCCAACGTTTTATTAACCGCACCGTTGTTGCGCCTTTCATATTCAGTTCAAAAGGTATAATTAATAGGGTAAATAATCACATTCAATTGTCTGATTTTGAGTAAGAAAGACATACGTGTAAGATATATATATATATATATATATATATAAGGGAGAGGGATACCAATATATAAATCTATGGGTAGGGGGAGAGGAGAGGGAAGGGGGAAGAAACATTTAAAATAATAAAAACATTCCAAGAAGAGTGTGACTTAATAACATTGTATTGGGTTGACATATTGACTGTAGCTGCAATAAACTGTTTTCAGTGTGTTTATCTGCGTATGCGTGTGTGTGTATGCGCGCGTGCGCATGTGTTCCTTGTGTGTGTGTGTGTGTGTGTTTGTGTGTGTGTGTGTGTGGGCATGTGTGTGTGTGTGTGTGTGTGTGTGTACAGGTACAAATTCCTCAAAGAACCCCGCAAAGACAACGTCTACATCACCCCCAAACCTTTGCTCAAAGAATCCCTCTTCCACTCCAGCTACGCCACCAGATACAGCAACAGAGTCGGTGACGACATCCTCAAATTCAGAGCAGCGGTGGAGAGATTTGCTGAGCTGGCCATGGGCGCTTACGAGAACGGGACTTTGGACAAAGACGACATGTATTACGCCGATGTGGAGTTCCTCTGGCGGGGCAGGCGATACCTTCACAGTAAAAGCACGTTCTACTTTGAGTCCATTGAGTATCCGCTTCGAATAATTCAAGAACGGTTGGCGACCTTCGAGAGAATGTGGAGAACTTACGAAACTGCCGTTCGGGAGAGTTTAAACAACATCGTCAGCCTGAAGAGCTCGCTGTTCGACCTGGAAAATTCCATCCTGAAACGTCTCCATTACAGCATGCTGATGGCGCGGGGTTACGTCATTCACGGAAACGTCACCAAGCTAGAAATTGCCAAAGAATTGACGTCACAAAATATTTACATCGGCATCAGCGACTTGAAAGTGTTCTTCCAATCCTTGAGGCTTCGCGGGCAGAAGATCTTCGACAACTGGGACAAGATTAAGATGGCGACTGCCAGTATTTGGGAGGCCGTGGTCAATGATGAAGATATGCTGCTTTACTACGAGTACAAAAACATGTCGGCGTTTCTGCGGAACATGTCGGACATTGTACAGGAAATGGACGATGAGTTTAACGACTACCGACAACGGTTCGACTTCCGCTTCCTGGTAGGAAGCGCCGATAGCCTGTTTCTGAAGAGTCTGCAAGACCTGATGGCCGACCTGGAGAACTACCTCAAGGTCAGCAACATCGAGACCGACTTCATCAGGTGAATGATTCTCATCATTGATCATCTGTTCAGTTTTTTGCTAGTTTGTGTTCAGATGAGTGGGTATATTTCTTGTGTTGAGAATAGCTCGAAATCATGTGCTATATTTATTTATTTTCATGTGAACAGCGACGAGCTGAGGGGAAAATTGCATCCCGTAGAGGGCCCATCACATTCGGTGGCAGATTCTGTCCAGGGATCAACATTTCTGCGTTGATTTGAATAATTTTTTTCAATAAGTTCAGTACATATTTCTTATAATGATTATGTGTCATAACACCATACTTATGTAAGTGCTGTTCGAACTACTGAAAATTTAGGATTCATGGGGGTGGGGAATGAATGAATGAATGAATGAATCTTTATTTTCCAACGGTGAAGATATTAGCACTTTGGCCGACTTACACATCTTCCGTTGTTCTAAGAGACACACAAACATGTACGCATATAAATGTAGTTATACTGAATACTTAATACATGTATAATGTACGAGTATAACACAGCGTCAAACTGAGAGACAACATCACTCACATCTGTACGGAACGGAAGCGAGTAACACACACACGCACACACGCACACACACACACACACACACACACCAAGGGAAAAACAACAACAAAACCCTAGCATGAATGCTACACATGAATGATTCAAGTGAAATTAACACAGAAAAATAACGATAAAATTTTAAACACAGATGTAAGAGACATAAAAGGCAGCAAATAAGGCGACGGGTAATAGGGATATGGACAGATAGACACATTATGTGAAAGACAGAGAGAGGGAGAGACAGAGGGGAGAGAGAGACACAGACAGACAGAGATGTAAAGATATGTCAGTGTGGGAAAAAAAAAAAAGAGTTGGGTGAGGGTGGTTCACAATTTGTAATACATGTAAGTATACAAAATCGTAGACGTGACCAGACTAGAATTTTATTTCGTTTGTTTGTGTCCACTGTAAAGAGAAAATCTCTGAAATAATATTATATCGCGTGATACGTTATAAGCAACTGATTGACGCATTTCGACATAGTTTGTAAGGATTGTCAGTGACAATATTATACCAGATTTTCGGTCTGGCTTTCGGTAGGAGGGGGGAGAGGGTCAGGCAGGGGAGGGGGAATGAAGTAAAAAAAAAAAAAAAAAAAAAAAAAAAAAAATTGAAAAAAAGAAGAGAAACAAAAATGAAAAAGAGTTGGGTTTTTTTGTTTTTTGGTGGGGTTTTTTGTTTTGTTTTTTGCCAATGAAAAAGGCGCGGGAAGCACTCAAAAAAGAAAGAAAAAAAGCGGGTGCTCCATGACCTGCATGCAACTGAGAACTGCAGCCACCAAAAAAAAAATTAAATAGAATAATATAGAATAAAATATATATTTAAAAAAAAGATTGGATATATTTCTGCTCTTATGTTTTCATTATCTGTCTGTTTTGTATTTTGGGTCTTATCCATACTGAACACCAGTTCATTTAGGGTTGTTATCTTCAGTTGTTGTTGTTGTTGTCGTTATCATTATTATAGTTTCAGTTTCAGTAGCTCAAGGAGGCGTCACTGCGTTCGGACAAATCCATATACGCATTAATTATAGTAGCAGTAGTAGTAGTAGTAGTAGTACTACTACTACTACTACTAGTAGTATCATTATTATTATATTATTATCATTATCATTATTATGATTAATAGTAGTAGTAGTAGTATCATCAATGTTGTTGTTGTTGTTATTATTATTATCAGTAGTAGTAGTAGTAGAAGTGGTAGTAGTAGTACTTGTAGTATCATCATCATCATCATTATTGTTATTATTATTATTATTATTATTATTCTCATTGATGTTGTTGTTGTTGTTGTTATCATTTCATAGTTGTTGGTGTGTTGTTGGGTTGTTTGGGTTTTGTTGTTTTTTTGTTTTGTTTTGTTTGTTTTTAATTAAGAAATTTCAAAAGATTAAAGGCCTCATAGCCTTAAACGGCCATCGAGGACAGTGATTCCATATATCCACAGTGTCCACGAGCCAGTTGCATTGCCTGGTTCTAACTTTTTTGACAGTTACACGTGACTAAATGCCTACGTTGACCGAACTACGTGATTGGTCAGTTCCATACTACATACAGTTAGTAGTAGCGGGTTACGACCACACTAAGCTCTTCCGTCCGAGCAATGCAACTGGCTCCAGCGCTCGGCACAGGAAGGCGGGGCCCAATCCTCTCCTTTCCGCCATCTTGTTTGATTAACCATCCCCGACCGAAGTTGGGTAATAATAATAATAATAATAATGATAACAATAATAATAATGTACATTTATATAGCGCCCTTTCTCTCTAAGAGCTCAGGGCGCTTTACATGAAAGAAAAATATTACAAGTTACATAAAACATTCATGACCACTCTTTTCTCAAAAACCTCTCGCCCCCCCCCCCCCCCGCCCCCCCGCCCCCCCCACACACACACACTCTCCCTTTCCCACTGTACACACATCCAAAGTGAGCTGATATGCACGGTGTTGGAGAACAAGGAAGCTGAGGCTGAGATAGGTTTTAAAAAGATATGTTTTTAGTGATTGAGCGAAAAGCAGAAATAGAATCAGATGCACGGATATGATGAGCAAGGTTGTTCCAGATGTGAGGAGCAGCAAAGAAGAAAGAACGTTCACCATAGGTTCTTGTACTGACACGAGGAAGTTTCAAAAGGTAACAGTCAAGAGGAAGAGCGGGGATTTCTTGCGGGAGTGTAAACACTGATAAGGTCAGAAGGTACCCATTCTTACATTGGTATACTGAGGAAAATGGGAGTAAAGTACCTTCCCCAAGTACACAACACCATGCCGAAACGGGGCCTCGAACCCCTGATCCTTGGTGGAGATTGGAGCAGAAGTCCAACGGCCAACTGATACAGCCAATGCACCCCCCCATTGAGAAATGCTCAATGGGACAAATCGTGTCATGTCGTGAAATAGTGCACCTGAAACATGTGAGTGTAGATTCTCACATCTGCACGTGTGTGTGTGTGTGTGTGTGTTTGTGCGTGCGCGCGTGTGCTCGGCCATGTAGGTGTGCAAGTGAGTGAGAGAGAGCGTGTGTATCTGACTTTGTCTTTCTGGTTCACTGTTTCTTCTGTTAGCCTATTTCCTTCTTTTAATTGTTCCCAGTTATCGCCAAAAAAAAAAAACCAAAAAACGATAGATACGATGATGACAAGAATGGCCAATAACCACTGTTGTCTGTTGGTCGGTCGGTTGGTTTCCGGACATGCGCAGAGAGAACTTCCTGCAGCTGGACGTGTTCTACAGAGAGAAGAGCTATGAACAGATCACCCAACAGATCGCCTATGACCTGTTCGCCCTTCTCTGTAAGTTCCGCTCCGTTTGTCCTGTCTGCTGTTGACTTTGATTTAATCTTCTTCTTCTTCTTCTGCGTTCACTCGTATGCACACGAGTGGGCTTTTACGTGTATGACCGTTTTTACCCCGCCATGTAGGCAGCCATACTCCGTTTTCGGGGGTGTGCATGCTGAGTATGTTCTTGTTTCCATAACCCACCGAACGCTGACATGGATTACAGGATCTTTAACGTGCGTATTTGATCTTCTGCTTGCATATATACACACGAAGGGAGTTCAGGCACTAGCAGGTCTGCACATATGTTGACCTGGGAGATGGTAAAAATCTCCACCCTTTACCCACCAAGCACCGTCACCGTGATTCGAACCCGAGACCCTCAGATTGGCAGTCCAACGCTTTAACCACTCGGCTATTGCGCCCGTCTTTGATTTAATCAATTCAGCTTCACTTTCTCAAGGAGGCGTCATTGCGTTCGGACAATTCCATACACGCTGCACCACATCTGATTGGCAGATACCTGAGCAGTAGCTAAAAACCCGAACGCGCTTAGTTAGGCCTTTAGAGTATGCATATACATTTTTGCTTGCCTATCGGAGCTGAATTTCTTCTTCTTCTTCTTCTCCTGCAGAATTTTGCCGGAGGACAACCACTTTTGTTGCCATGGGTTCTTTTTCAGTGCGCCAAGTGCCTGTTGCACACGGGGTGACCTCGGTTTATCGTTTCATCCGAATGACTAGAACCTCACCATCATCATCATCACCATCAATATCATCATCATCACCATCACTATCATCATCACCATCATCATCATCACCATCACCACCATCATCATCGCCATCACCATCAACATCATCATCATCACCATCAACATCATCACCATCAACATCATCACCATCACCACCATCATCATCGCCATCATCATCATCATCATCACCACTATTTTCATCATCATCATCACCACCATCATCATCATCATCACCACTATTTTCATCATCATCATCACCACCATCATCATCATCATCACCATCATCATCATCACCATCACCACCATCATCATCACCATCAACATCATCACCATCACCATCAACATCACCACCATCACCATCAACATCATCATCACTATCATCATCATCATCATCATCACCACTATTTTCATCATCATCATCACCACCATCATCACCATCATGACTATCCGGCTGACATAGGGGGGTCCATGGAGCTGTCATCATCATCATCATCATCATCATCATCATCATCATCACCACCATCATCACCATCATGACTATCCGGCTGACATAGGGGGGTCCATGGAGTTGTCATCATCATCATCATCATCATCATCATCATCATCACCACCATCATCATCAGCATCATCATCATCATCATCATCAGCATCATCATCATCATCATCATCATCACCATCACCACCATCATCACCGCCATCATCATCACCACCATCATCACCATCACCACCATCACCACCATCATCACCACCATCATCATCACCATCAACATCATCACCATCAACATCATCACCATCATCATCATCATCATCACTATCATCATCATCATCATCATCACCACAATTTTCATCATCATCATCACCATCAACATCATCATCATCACCATCATCATCATCATCATCATCATCATCACCACCATCATCACCATCATGACTACCCGGCTGACATAGGGGGGTCCATGGAGCTGTCATCATCATCATCATCATCATCATCACCAGCATCATCACCATCATCATCATCACCATTATCACCACCATCATCACCGCCATCATCATCACCACCATCATCATCATCACCACCACCATCACCATCATCATCATCACCATCAGCATGACTGTCTCCAAGTGACATTATGGTGTCCATGGGGCTGTCATCATCATCATCATCACCACCATCATCATCATCATCACCATCATCATCATCATCACCATCATCAGCATGATGACCTGTCTCCAGGTGACATTGGGGGGTCCATGGGGCTGTTCGTGGGGGCCAGCGTGCTGTCCATCGGAGAGCTGCTGGACCTGCTCTTCCACCAGAGCATCTACCGTCTGACGCACCGAGCTAGGACCTGAGCCTCCAGCCTCAGTTCAGCCTCCAGCCCCGCCCTGCCCTGTGCTAGAACTCACCCTGCCTTGGGCACGTGCAGTCCGTGAAGCTCGTGCTGCACGCCCCTCTTTGTGTCTGTGTGTGTGTGTGTGTGTGTGTGTGTGTGTGTGTGTGTGTTTTGCTTCTCTGTCTGTGTATTCGTTTGTCTGTTTGTTTGTTAATTCGTTTTGTCTGTCTGTCTGTCTGTCTGTCTGCCTGTTTATATGTTTGCCTGTCTGTCTGAATGTTTATTGTTATGTCTGTCTGTCTGTCTGTCTGCCTGTTTATTTGTTCGCATGTCTGCTTGTTTTTCGTTTCTCTGTCCGTCTGTGTATTCGTTTCTCTGTCTGTTTATTCGTTCGTCTGTCTGTCTGTCTATTCGTTTCTCTGTCTGTCTGTATGTCTGTTTATTCATTTGTCTGTATGTCTGTTTATTCGTTCGTCTGTCTGTCTGTTTATTCGTTCGTCTGTCAGCCTGTTCGTTTGTCTGTCTGTCTGTCTGTCTGTCTGTCTATCTCTTTATTCGTTTGAGTGTATCTGTTTGCTTATTTGTCTGTGTTTGTTTGTTTGTCTGTGCGAGTCTGTTTGTTTGTATTTGTGTGTGTGTGTTTGTCTGTGTGTGTCTGTTTGTTTGTCTGTGCGAGTCTGTTTCTATCTGTGTGTGTGTGTGTGTTTGTGTTTGTCTGTGTGTGTCTGTATCTGTGCGTGTGTTTGTTTGTCTGTGCGAGTCTGTTTGTTTGCATCTGTGTGCGTGTGTTTGTTTGTGTGTGTGTGTGTGTTCAGTTGTCTGTGTATGTCTGTTTGTTTGTTTGTCTGTGTGTGTGTTGGTTGTCTGTGTGTTGGTGTGGGTGAGGATAGCCAGTGTCCAGGGAAGAGGTGTGTGTGTGTGTGTGCGTGTATGTCTTCTCTGTGTGTACGTTATATCGTGTCTGTTGTGTTGTTTTTGTTTGATGATGTGTGTGTGTGTGTGTGCGTGTATGTCTTCTCTGTGTGTACGTTATATCGTGTCTGTTGTGTTGTTTTTGTTTGATGTGTGTGTGTGTGTGTGTGTGTGTGTGTGTTCTCTGTGTGTATTCCTTAGACGCTATACCGTGTCTGTTGTGTTGTTTGGTTTGATATCTTTGTGTGTGTATGTGTGTGTGTGTGTGTGTGTGTGTGTGTGTGTGTGTGTGTGTGTCTTTTCTGTGTGTATTCCTTAGACGCTATACCGTGTCTGTTGTGTTGTTTGGTTTGATATCTGTGTGTGTGTGTGTGTGTGTGTGTGTTTTCTGTGTGTATTCCTTAGACGCTATACCGTGTCTGTTGTGTTGTTTGGTTTGATATCTGTGTGTGTGTGTGTGTGTGTGTGTGTGTGTGTGTGTGTGTTCTCTGTGTGTATCCCTTAGACGCTCTATCGTGTCTGTTGTGTTGTTTGGTTTGATATCTGTGTGTGTGTGTGTGTGTGTGTGTGTGTGTTTGGGGTTTTTGTGCGTTCGTGTGCGAGAGTGTTTATTGGAGTATTTTCATGAGTGTTTCTCTCTCTCTCTCTCTCTCTCTCTCTCTCTCTCTCTCTCTCTCTCTCTCTCTCTCTCTCTCTCTCTCTCTCTCTCTCTCTCTCACAGAGAAAGATTTTGAACGAAAATGTGATGATTGTCAACAGCAAGATGTTTGAACGAAAACGATGCTATGATGTTTTTAACCCAGAGAGATATTGAACAGAGGAATGACTGTCGTGTTGTATTTGTATTTGTATTCCTTTTTATCACAACAGATTTCTCTGTGTGAAATTCGGGCTGCTCTCCCCAGGGAGACCGCGTCGCTACACTACAGCGCCACCCTTTTTTTTTCTTCTTTTTTTCTTTTTTTTTTTCCTGCGTGCAGTTTTATTTGTTTTTCCTATCGAAGTGGATTTTTTTTAACAGAATTTTGCCAGGAACAACCCTTTTGTTGCCGTGGGTTCTTTTACGTGCGGCTAAGTACATGCTGCACACGGGACCTCGGTTTATCGTCTCATCCGAATGACTAGCGTCCAGACCACCACTCAAGGTCTAATGGAGGGGGAGAAAATATCGGCGGCTGAGCCGTGATTCGAACCAGCGCCCTCAGATTCTCTCACTTCCTAGGCGGACGCGTTACCTCTAGGCCTTCACTCCACAGGATACGTTGGGTCATAGACATGAACTTTCGATAGCCACACATGAAAATGAAACATCGTCACTGAAGTACAGATTCACTTTCAGCTTCTCAAGGAGGTGAAACTGCGACCCGGCAAATCCGCATGCGCTACACCACATCTGCTGGGCAGTTTCAGTTTCAGTTTCAGTAGCTCAAGGAGGCGTCACTGCGTTCGGACAAATCCATATACGCTACACCACATCTGCCAAGCAGATGCCTGACCAGCAGCAGTAACCCAACGCGCTTAGTCAGGCCTTGAGAAAAAAAAAAAGATAAATACATAAAAAAAAATATTTTTAAAAAAAAGATAAATACATTAAAAAAAGAGAACTACTACTACTAATAATAATATGAAAAAGGCGCCAAAACTTGGTGAAGTCAACTATAAGCGTACAAAATAAAATGAAATAAATAAATATATATATAAATAAATAAATAAATAATGATAATATAATTTTAAAATAAAATCAAATTAATTAATTAATAATAATAATAAATAAATAAAAAAAGACAACAATGATGATAAATAAACAAATAAATGTAAAAAAAAAAAAAATGCAGACACACATTCACACATACACACACATATGCATAACAGATATGCACCAAACATGCAGTTTCACAGATATGAAAGCACAGTCAAATACACATAAACGTACATGAGCCCCAACACACACACACACACACACAGATGTCTGACAGTAGCATAACCCAACGCGCTAAGTCAGGCTTTGAGTGCATGCATGCATGTATATTTGCGTACCTGGCAGAGTGGATTTCTTTCAGTCAATTTTGGCCAGAGGACAGCGCCTGAGTTATCATGTCTTCTGGGCTTTAATTTCAGTGCGCCAAGTGCGTGCTACTGCACACAGGTCCTCGGTTTATCGTCTCATCCGAATAACGCGACCAGACGCTCAGTTTGGTTTTGGGGGGATGGGGAGGGGGGTTGGGGGGGGGTGGGGGGGGGCGACAGGAAGGGCGAGAGCGGAAATCGGTCGCAGACACTGACGGACACTGTGTTACCAGATGAGCGTCACCTTCCTCCTGTTATAATAATAATAATAATAATGGTACTTATATAGCGCTGAATCTTGTGCATAGACAAATCTAAGCGCTTTCGCACCAGTCATTCTCACGCACGCATAACTCTAAAACTGGAGAAACTAAAGACAAGGAAGAGGCAGGGAAGGGAGGCTATTTTGGGAAGAGGTGGGTTTTTAGGCCAGACTTGAAAGAGCTGAGTGTGGAGACTTGACGAAGCGAAAGAGGAAGTTCATTCCAATTGCAAGGTCCAGAGACAGAGAAAGAACGGCGGCCAACAGTCGAGAGTTTGAATCGGGGCATGCGTAAGTGGAGTGGATCCGAAGCTGATCGTAGTGAGCGAGATGGAGTGTAGAGGTGATGAAGATGAAGTGCAGCGTTGACCCGGTGGGGTATCGCGTCATGCTAAGGAAGCCAGTGTGCTCAGCTTCCATTTCCATATACGAAGAGGGATCTTTTTTTTTTTCTTTTTTTTTTCCATTCCCTTCCTCCACTAGACTTTGAAGAGACGATAAACCGAGGTCCTGTGTGCTAGCATGTACTTAGCCGCACGTAAAAGAACCCACGGCAACAAAATGGTTGTTCCTGGCAAATTTCTGTGGGAAAGATCCACTTCGATAGGGAAAACAAATAAAACTGCACGCAGGAAAAAATACAAAAGGGTGGCGCTGTAGTGTAGCGACGCGCTCTCCCTGGGGAGAGCAGCCCGAATTTCACAGAGAGAAATCTGTTGTGATAAAAAGAAATACAAATACAAAAAAATAGCCATTTGGATGAGATGATAAACCTGGCCCGAGTGCAGAGCGCACTTTGCGCACGTGAAATAATTCACCACGGCAAGAAAAGGGTTTTCCTCTGCGAAAATCTGTAGAAAAATCCGCTTTGATATTAAAGCAAATACATTTGAAAAAAAAGAAAGATATATATATATATATCGGGTGTCCCCCAAAAAAGTGAACCGCAGTAATAGAGAAACCGAATTCATTGAGAAATTCCACACAGTAACTTGAGGGTATCACACACACGCACACACACACACACACACACACACACACACACACACACACAAACACAAAACAAACAAACAAAAACAAAAAACGTCCTCGTCCACAGCACAGATAACGTTGCTGCTGACAGACTGGGACGTTGGAACATGAATCAGCGTGCAGACGGGCGTTATTAGAAACGTTCTCTATTATCAGGGTTTTGTTGTTTGTTTGTTTTTTTGTTGTTGTTTTTTCTGGCTGTTGTTCTTCTCCTCCCCTCCCCCCTCCTCCCCTTCCCCCGCACCTCCCCCCCACCCCCGCCCCACCCCTCACGCCCCTACAGTTCCTGGCACAATTCGCGGTCTGTGTTCATCACGACTAAGACAAAACGGTGTGCGTTTGAATTTGTGGTGTGCGTCGCTAGTATGATTACGATTTTGTGTTAATTTGTATTGTATTGTACTGCATTATATTGCGTCATTTTTGTTTGGGTTTTTTCTTTGTATTCGTTGTCTTTTTTCTTTTTTCTTTTTTTTTTTTTAAATACTGCTAATCCTTTCTCGAATATGGAACCTGTTCAAAGATATGTCAGTGTAATTTGATGCGATCCCTTTGATTAAATAATTGAATACGTAGGCGTCTCCTAATAAGTGTTTGTGTATTCATCATCATACTTGTATGATGTTGTGATAATAATGTTGTGGGCAAGTGTATATGCAAAATGTGTGCGTGGGTGCACACACACACACACACACCTCTTTCGGATGCTTGTTTTATGTTTTGTATTGCGAGCTTGAGCAACACATGGCCGTTTGTGAATTTTTACTTTTGGGGATTAATGAATTAAAGTTGACTTGACTTGTGATAACGAACTTATTATAATTATTGTGAGTGACTCGACTGTATAACGATTCACAGGACTGCGCTGCGACTGTGAACAGCATTCAGTAGGTTTGGGTTCGTTTCGACCGTCTTGTTTCTTTGGCTTTCCGTTCCTTTTTTTTTTTTTTTTTTTTTTTTTTCGTTTTTTGGGGGTTTTTTCGCAATGCTGTGTTGTATTTGTAAATTTAATGGGTGTATTTGTATTTGTATTTCTTTTTATCACAACAGATTTCTCTGTGTGAAATTCGGGCTGCTCTCCCCAGGGAGAGCGCGTCGCTATACTACAGCGCCACCCTTTTTTTTTCTTTTTTTTTCCTGCGTGCAGTTTTATTTGTTTTTCCTATCGAAGTGAATTTTTCTACAGAATTTTACCAGAAACAACCCTTTTGTTGCCGTGGGTTCTTTTACGTGCGCTAAGTGAATGCTGCACACGGGACCTCGGTTTATCGTCTCATCCGAATGACTAGCGTCCAGACCACCACTCAAGGTCTAGTGGAGGGGGAGAAAATATCGGCGGCTGAGCCGTGATTCGAACCAGCGCGTTCAGATTTTCTCGCTTCCTAGGCGGACGCGTTACCTCTAGGCCATCACTCCATCGTAAGATGTCTCTGTGTTTGCGTCGTGTCACATATGTGATAGTATTGTTCTGCATTACGTCGATTCATATTGTTTTGCGTCGGTTTTGTAATGAATTGTAGTACATTGTTTTGTATTCTATTGTAATGCATTGTATTGTATTGTATCGTAACGTATCGTACCGTATTGCATCGAATTTCGCTGTGTGTTCTACTGTATTGTGTACTATACTGTATTTTGTTGTATTTTTCTACACTGTGTCCTGTTGTGATGTGTTGTAGGGCCTAGATGATGGTGATGGTGTTGGTGATTGCGGTGACATATAAGTAGAATAATGACTGTCATCTGTGTGTGTGTGTGTGTGTGAGTGCGCGCGCGCGTATGTGTAAATTCATTTGTTGTTTGTTTTTTTCGAATCTTACATCTGAACCCATATGCCCCAAATCTACGTACAAATAATAATAATATGTACTCTATTTTGAGTAGTTTGAATTTGATACTGTTTTTTTTTTTTTACCTGCCTGTAAGAATGTTGGTGAAATATTTGACATTGGTGTCGTTGTCTTGATCTTTTTATTCACGTAAAAACGTAAAACATTTGTTGACGTTGCTGAAGTTTTACAGTTCTAAATGTGAATTGGGATTATCATGCAAGGCTTGATATGAAACTGTTATGTATTACCATAATCATTTCATGTAAAATTTACCAACTAGAACTGCTTAATGTGTGTGTGTGTGTGTGTGTGTGTTGTGTATGACTTTTTTTCTTATCGGTTTGCTATTCACGATTTATGCAAAACTAATGAAGTGCATATTGAAATATATTATAGTAGAGTACTACACTGCTTCTGTCATTATCGTAACTGAAACAAGGTTAGCTGCACGTTAGAATGACTGACTCATTTCTATCAGAAACCAGAAGCAATATGACATGTAGATAGTTGTATTTGTATTTCTTTTTATCACAACCTATTTCTCTGTGTGAAATTCGGGCTGCTCTCCCCAGGGAAAGCGCGTCGCTACACTACAGCGCCACCCATTTTTTTGGTATTTTTTCCTGCGTGCAGTTTTTTGTTGTTGTTTTTTTCATTCGTTTTTCCTATCGAAGTGGATTTTTCTTACAGAATTTTGCCAGGAACAACCCTTTTGTTGCCGTGGGTTCTTTTACGTGCGCTAAGTGCATGCTGCACACGGGACCTCGGTTTATCGTCTCATCCGAATGACTAGTGTCCAGATCACCACTCAAGGTCTGGTGGAGGGGAGAAAATATCGGCAGCTGAGACGTGTGATTCGAACCAGCGCGCTCAGATTCTCTCGTTTCCTAGGCGGACGCGTTACCTCTAGACCATCACTCCACCTCCAAATATGGCTACAGAGTTAGATTTCAATGTTCGCTGGGTTGATTCTCAAAGATATTCAGCTTCTTCCTTTTTCTTTTTTTTTTTTTTTTTTTTTTTTTTTACAAAACAGATGTTTTCACACAGAAACATTGGGTTGTTTTGTTGTTGTTGTTTGTTGTCGTCTCTGTTGTTGTTTTGTTTTGGTTGGTTGGTTGGTTGTTGTTTTTTGTTGTTGTTGTTGTTTGTTTTGTTTTGTTTTTGTTATTGTTTGTCTACCTAACCTGATAACTTACATCATTTGTGTGCAAAAAAAGGCCCTTCCTGGAATAACTGAGTGGGTGTTCAAATGATTGTTTTTCGTAGTTCACACACACACACAAGTTTCAAGTTTCAAGTTTTAATTATCCTTTCACTCCTATTGGAGTATGGAGGATTACTGCAAAATACTCATTTTCGTGCCCATAACAAACATTTCCAAATACACAACAATGTCACATAAAGTTGAGAAAACACAAATGTCTTTTAACTCCAAAAGTATAACTAGGCAACACTTGCAAATCTAATCATCTTACTTACAGCTAAAATGACTTTTTTGCCTCCTTTGAGCATATTACAAAAATTAAAAACCGATTTTGGAGACAAATATTTTTTAGGAACATATCTATTTCGTAACTGATCATAATTGGGACATTCCATTATAAAATGAAACTCATCACCAATCACAGACACACACACACACACACACACACACACACACACACACACACACACACGTGCGCGCACGCACGCACGCACGCGCACACACACACACACACACACACACACACACACACACATGTATAGAAAATCTTTCCCTGAGCTTTTGTCACATACATTTTTAACTCACTCAGTACGGCCAGTCCTCTCTTCTCCTCTACACAGACCCCTCGGATGTCCAGTGGGTGTCTGAATGACCCAACCTTTAGCTTCCGTCGTCAGAACTGTGGTATTCTTTGTCAACATTCACCTCTTCAGTATAAGAGCCTTCCGCTTGCAATATTTTGATGATGGTAATTGGGGTGAAACGCTGTTAACGTCGTCTCTTTCGCCGTTCGTATGGAAAGAGTTAAATAAGAAGACATGATCGTGATTATAGCGGGTCGCAACAGCCGAGTGGTTAAAGCGTTGGACTTTCAATCTGAGGGTCCCGGGTTCGAATCTCGGTAACGGCGCCTGGTGGGTAAAGGATGGAGATTTTTCCGATCTCCCTGGTCAACATATGTGCAGACCTTCGTAGTGCCTGAACCCCCTTCGTGTGTATACGGCAAGCAGTAGATCAAATACGGCACGTTAAAGATCTTGTAATCCATGCCAGCGTTTGGTGCGTTATGGAAACAAGAACATACCCAGCATGCACATCCTCTAAAAACGGAGTATGGCTGCCTACATGGCGGGGTAAAAACGGTCATACAGGTAAAAGCCCACTCGTGTACATTCGAGTGAACGTGGGAGTTGCAGCCCAGGAAGGAAGACGAGGATCTTGATTACCTTTTTTTTTCTTTTCTTTTCTTTTCTTTTTTTTTACGTTTGAATCGTTGTACTTCAGGGTCAATAATTATTTGTAGTTTACAGTTATTAACATGTCTAAAAAAAAAAAAATTAAAAAAAAGAAAAAAAAACACATCGTGACGAGAGTCCTGTGTGTTGTGTAATTCAGCAAGAGTTTTGTTGTTTGCAATTGGTTTTTTGTTTCTTTTTATGGAGGTGTGAAGGTTATGAATATATATATATATATATATATATATAAAGAAAAAATATATATGCTCCTTTCTTTGTTTCTTCTCTCTCTCTCTCTCTCTCTCTCTCTCTCTCTCTCTCTCTGTGTCTCTCTCTCTCTCTCTCTCTCTCTCTCTCTCCGTCTCTGTGTGTGTGTGTGTGTGTGACTCTCTCTCTCTCCGTCTCTCTCTCTCTCCCTCTCTCTGACTCTCTCTCTCTCTCTCTGCATCTCTCTCTCTCTCTCTCTCTCTCTCTCTCTCTCTCTCTCTCTCTCTCTCTCTCTCAGTTTGACGCTGTGTTATACTCGTACATTATACATGTATTAAGTATTCAGTATAACTACATTTATATGCGTACATGTTTGTGTGTCTCTTAGAACAACGGCAGATGTGTAAGTCGGCCATAGTGCTAATATCTTCACCGTTGGAAAATAAAGATTCATTCATTCATTCATTCATTCATTCATTCATTCATTTTCTCTCTCTCTATCTATCTATCTATCTCTCTCTCTCATCAGTCGCCATTCTCGTTCTTGTTGAAATTGCGTGTGTGTTTTACCTTTATACTTCATTTCATTACACTGTGTGGTCTTCGCCGCTTTTTTGAGAGGGTGTAGGTGGGGGTGGGGGGGTGTTCTTCCCTCCCCCCCCCCCCCCCCCACCTCCCCCCCCCACCAACTTCCACACCTATCCTCTCCCTCACGCCCACCCTTTCTAACACCCACTGCCAGATTTTTTGGATTTTTTAAAAATTTTATATGAGCATTTTGTTGTGTGTGTAAGTATGTGTGTGTGTGTGTGTGTGTGTATTTTGACGTGTATTCATCTGTACCTATACCAAAACAAATTCGCGTGCAATAAAATACGTGTTTAAAAGAAAGGAAAATAAATGTTTTTTCTTGTGTATACGTGTGTGTGTGTGTGTGGTATAGAAAGTGTGTGCGCGCGAACGTGTGTGTATATATGAATGTTTTAATGCGCGCGCGCGTGCCTGCGTGTGTGTGTGTGTGTGTGTGTATGTGTTATGGCTATTTCTGTAAATCATTGCTGCTTGAGTTTCATCAATATCAGTACGTGATGGTTTATACAAAAGAAAGTGTCTAGAAAAAGAAAAACTAAGAGCGCTGACTGTACAAGTAGTGTCTTACTCTTCTCTGTCACAACAGATTTCTCTGTGTGAAATTCGAGCTGCTCTCCCCAAGGAGAGTGCATCGCTACACTGAGAGCGCCACTCCTTTTTTTTTTTCTTCTTTTTTTTTTTTTTCCTGTCTGCAGTTGTTGCTGTTTTGGTTTTGGTTTTTTGTGTGTGGTTTGGGTTGTTTTTTTCCCCCCTATCGAAGTGGATTTTTCTTACAGAATTTTGCCAGGGACAACCCTTTTGTAGCTGTGGGTTCTTTTACGTGCGCTAAGTGCCTGCTGCACACGGGACGTCGGTTTATCGTTCCATCCGGATAACTAGCGTCCAGACCACCACTTAAGGTCTAAGTGGAGGGGGAGAAAATACTGGCGACAGTGCCGGGATTCGAACCAGTGCGCTCAGATTCTCTCGCTTCCTACAGGCGGACGCGTTACCTATTGGCCATCGCGCCACTCCGATGATGGTGATGATGATTGTGTTGGTGATAGTGCTGGTGAGAATGATGGTGGTGATGGTAGTGGTAGTGTTAATGGTGATGGTGGTAGTGGTAGTGGTGATTGTGATGGTGATGGTTTTGGTGATGATGATGGTAGTGGTGGTGATCATGATGATTATCATGATGATTATGGTGGTGGTGGTGCTAATGATGTTGATTGTGGTGATAATTGTGGTGATGATGATGATGATCGCGGCGGTGGTGGTGATAACGATGATGATAGTGGTGGTGATGATGATGATGATTACATGATGATTATGGTGGTGGTGATGGTGGTGGTGATGGCAATGATGATAGTGGTGATGGCGATGGTGGTGATGGTGTCGTGATGATCATTGTGCTGGCGATGATGATTGTGATGATGATGGTGATGATCGTGGTGGTGGTGGTGGTGGTGATGATGGTGATGATGATGTTAGCGATGAGGTGGATGAGACGATAAACCGAGGTCCCGTGTGCAGCATGCACTTAGCGCACGTAAAAGAACCCACGGAAACAAAGGGGGAAACAAAGGGGTGGTCCCTGGCATCATTCTGTAGAAAAATCCACTTCGATAGGAAAAACAAATAAAACTGCACGCAGGGGAAAAAATGGGTGGCGCTCTCTCTCTCTCTCTCTTTTTTTTTCCATTAAGAACCCACGGCAACAAAAGGGTTGTCCCTGGCAAAATTCTGTAGAAAAAATCCACTTCGATAGGAAAAGCAATTAAAAAGACTGCAGGTAGGAAAAATACCAACAAAAAAAAAGAAGAAAAAAAAGAAAAAAGGTTGACGCTCTCAGTGTAGCGACGCGCTCTCCTTGGGGAGAGCAGCCCGAATTTCACACAGAGAAATCTGTTGTGATAAAAATTATTAAAAAAAGAGAGAGAGAGAAATACAAATACAAATAAATAGTATACTCGTAACATGACAATGTCTGGATAAAAAAAAAAAGGGGGGGGGGGGATGACAGACGAATCGTCCTTCATCCTCTCCTCCCCCTCCCACTCTCCCCCCTTCTCTCTCCCCCACCCCCACCCACTCAACCACCCTCCCTTTCCTTCCTCACACCTCCCACACCCATACCTACCTCATTAACCCAACCCTCACATCCTCGGAAACAAACACACACACACACACACACACACACACACACGCACACACACACACACACACACACACACACGCACACACATACTAAAACATGCAAACACACACACACACACACACACACACACACACAAGCCGTGTCACTATGGAAACGCGAAAACATGCGACACTGAGTCCACAAATCGCTATGTAAACTCACACTGCATGTGTCCGGAGAGACACATCCGGTGCAGACAGACAATGCTGTGTACAAAACACGCACCTGCTATCCACGGTCGGCTCACACTGAGCATGCGCGAAATTGTTTTGCAGAAGCAGTGGAAATGGAGGAGTGAGTTTCGCCCATTCATTTCCACGTAAGTGATAGAAATGAGTGCGATAAAAGTGTGTGGTATGTGCATTCTATGAATTGTATTGCATTGTATTGTATTGTATTGTATTATTCTTTTTTGTCATGACAGATTTCTCTGTGTGAAATCCGGGCTGCTCTCCCCAGGGAGAGCGTGTCGCTACAGTGAGAGCGCCACCCTTTTCTTTCTTCTTCTTTTTTTTTTGTATTTTTCCTGCCTGCAGTCTTTTTAATTGTTTTTCCTATTGAAGTGGATTTTTCTACAGAATTTTGCCAGGGACAACCCTTTTGTTGCCGTGTGTTCTTTTACGTGTGCTAAATGCATGCTGCACACGGGACGTCGGTTTATCGTCTCATCCGAATTACTAGCGTTCAGACCATCACTAGTGGAGGGAGAGAAAATACTGGCGACTGCAGGTGTGATTCGAACCAGTGTGCTCAGATTCTCTTGCTTCCTAGGCGGACGCGTTACCTCTAAGCCATCACTCCACATAATCGTTTCATAGTGTATTATCAAAATAGATGCCAAGGTTTCTAACAGACTGTGGGAAAATGGTATGGTATGTCACAGCCAGTGATGGATATATGGAGATAGACGTGACATGGTTAATCTTTAATATCATGGCAGTCGCAGTTAACTCGGCTTTATCATCATCCATCTTCAACTTATTTTCACTCATCCACTAAGCCGAATCCTCATAACGTTTTTTGTTGTTGTTTTTTTTTTCAAACTACAGATTAGAGTTGGAAAGTCTGAGGGAACAGTAGGGTTGTGGAGCTGGGAATCGTCTGCAAAGAAACGGTATGAGTGACATGATTACGAATCACAGAATGGAGAGGCTGTGTGTATACAGCAAATATAACAGGACCCTGGACTGAACCCTGTGGCACTCCATGATTTTAAAACAGAATAGGTTCATGACCAACAAGGACAGACTGGAAGCGACAAATCAAACATGAGATAAACCAATCCAGGACCGAACTGGAGCAACTGAAAGTGGAACGTAACCGTGTAATTAAAATATTTTGGTCCGTGATGTCGAATGCTGCTGACAGGTCAAGCAAAAACAAAATAAGACACACGACCACTTTCAGAGGCCAGAAGTAGGCCGTGTCTTCAACAACGCACGCCAGAAGCAAATCACCCGCTCCACTGCGCTTTTCCCACTGTGTATGACAACGATAGTTTCCTCCGACAACACCCCATCTCATTTCCCAACTCCCCTTGGGTAGAAAACTTGTGTTATGTACTTCCTTGCTTCTTACCCACTTACCGGCTGCTCTGTGCTAGGCTGTTAACTCACTCAGTACGGCCAGTCCTCTCTTCTCCTCCACACAGACCCCTCGGATGTCCAGTGGGTGTTTCAATGACCCAACCTTTAGCTTCCGTCGTCAGAATTGTGGTATTGTTTGTCAACATTCACCTCTTCAGTATAAGAGCCTTCCGCTCGCAATATTTTGATGGTGGTAATTGGGGTGAAACGCTGTTAACGTCGTCTCTTTCGCCGTTCGTATGGAGAGAGTTAAGCGGACTGTTTATCGGTTTGACACGTTCAACGGTAACTGGCCTTGTCAGGCGGACGAGTGGTTAACATACAGCCCCTGGTGTGCTGACCTGAGTCTTTCTTTCTTTCTTTCTTTTCTTTCTTCCTTTCTTTTTTCCCCCCTTTCTTCTTTCCTTTCTTTCTTGGGTTCACTCAGGAGAAGCACAATTGATTAATTTCGCAAGGTCCATAAGGACTAATTCTCCCCATAATTCTGTGAAGGGTCTCTATCTCTCTCTCTCTCTCTCTGTCTTGTATTAAGTATAACAACATTTATATGCGTATATGTTTGTGTCTCTTAGAACAACGGAAGATATGTAAGTCGGCCAAAGTGCTAATGTCTTCACCGTTGGAAAATAAAGATTCATTGATTCATTCATTCATTCGTTCGTTCATTCATTCATTCGTTCATTCATTCATTCATTCATTCATTCGTTCGTTCGTTCGTTCATTCGTTCATTCATTCATTAATTCATTCATTCTCTCTCTCTCTCTCTCTCCCTCCCACCCCCTTAAAGAATCATGACCACAACAGCCCTGGAGGCCAGTTACTGTTGAACGTGTCAAACCGATAAAACAGTCCCGCTTAACAGCCCAGAAGGACTGTTCACCAGATCAGTTTCCTCCAGCAGGTCTGTCAGTTGTGTTTCAGAGCCTGGATCTCCGCCAAATGGCTTTCCCGTCAATTCATGTGAGGACTAAAAGGCGTGAAATTGCACAGCCCCCCCTCAGCCCCCCCCCCCCCCCCCCATCCCCCCCATCCCCCACACATACACAGCCCCACCCCTCCCCACCAATTAACAAAAACGAACTGAAAGATTAACCAGAAGCAGCAGGGAAGGAGGGAAAATGAATCGTTGTAATGATGGGGGGGGGGGAGGGGTAAACAGGGTCGTCGAGGTAATGTGTTTCTGGCGTGTGTTGTAGTCATGATTCTTTAGGGGGGGTGGGGGGGTGGAAGGGCGACAGAGAGAGAGAGAGAACTCAGAACTCAAAAACTTTTTTTTTTATGCGCGTGCACAGATTGACCAAAGGATGAGGGAGGAAGAGAGAGACAGAGAGAGACAGAGAGAGAGAGGAGAGATAAATGCGTCATCAGTATCGACAACCGGATGACCAAAGCCACATTGTTGTTATCATCATATCCACCTACGACAGTTGTAATTAATAACTAAATGACTACTACCATCACCAACATCACTTATACAACAGCTATTGTCATCATCATGCTGAAATGAAATGAATAAATTCATGCATGCACACAAAATAGAAGAAAATGCAAACAAAACAAAATGAATGAAAAGAAAATAGGACATGATAAGAACAAGACCAAAACAAGAACAATTAAGGAGAAACAATAAAAACGGATCCAATAAGTTAGACATATAAATGCTCTCATTGTTACTGCCAACGGTCGCTGAGAGAGAGAGGGAGAGAGACACACAGACACAAACACAGACACAGACAGACAGAGACAAAGAGACAGAGATAGAAACAAAAAGAGAGCGAGCGAGAGAGAGACAGAGAGCAAGAGAGAGCGGAAGCTAATCAGAGCGACAGAAAGCGAAAGAAACCGCGCGGCCCCAGTTCCAGTCTCAATTTCTCAAGGAGGCATCACCGCGTTCGGAAAAATCCATAATCATACACTACACTACATCTGCTCGGCAGATGTCTGACAAACGGCATAAGCCGGCACCCAGAGATGCCTACGAAAGATCCTCGGCAAAAAGTGGCGAGACAGGGTCTCCAACCTCCAGGTCCTAGAGAGGAGCGGCCTGCCCAGCATCGAAAGCCTGCTGATCTAGTGCCAGCTACGCAGGACAGGACACGTTGTCCGCATGACAGACAGCAGGATCCGGAAGATGCTATTGCATGGCCAGCTGAAGGAAGGCCACCTCAAACTTGGAAGACCCTGCAAGCGCTTCAAGGACACTGAAGACAAACCTCAAAGCCTGTGACATAGAAATCGCTTCCTGGGAAAGTGATGCCCTTGACCGCTCTCGCTGGAGAACACTGGCCATTAAGGAGAAGCGTGAGCGACGGAAGCAGGGCTCAACTTCTGGAGACGTTTTCCCTTGCAACACCTGTAGGAAGCGCTGCGCATCCAGAATCGGCCTCTTCTCCCATTTGAGGACACACACCGACAGATAAGCCTGCCTGCCTACTCGTCCGTCGGTCCGACGGGAGACTCCATTATCATAACCCAGCGCGCTAGTCAGGTCTTGATAGATGCATACATTATATTCGTGTAATGATCAGAGTTGATTACTTCTGCATGGTTTTTGCCAAAGGACAAAACGTGTTGCAATGGGTTCTTTGTTTTTGTGTGCCAAGTCACTGCTCTAAAAATACATAGATAGCTTATTGGCCAGGAAAGCCGAAGCCAACTGGACGCCATATCATTTCTCGTATCCGACCGTCAGTCCGTTAACAAGTCGTCTGCTAACTGGTGGTAGTTTCTGAACTGTAACCGTGTATCTTCGAATAAATTGTGTTATGCTTGCCCCCACGACATGCCAAATGTTGTGTCTTGATTGAAACCTGCCAATGGTTTATCTACCAAAGTTATTACAGGAAAATAGTGCAGTGACACATGGCGCAAACTTGCAGTGGAGGTACACACACACAGGAATGTCAGTTCACTTCCGCCGCGAGCAAGTGAAAGCTTGCCGTGAAGCCAGCTGAGCGCTCGGCTACACATAATTTATGAAGTCACCGCTTCGCGCTATACTGACACGAGAAGCAAAATGGCTGATTGAACACTTCCACTGGCTTCAGTTAGCAACGTGGCTCAAAGAAGGCATGCGCTACCCATGTGTTTTTTTTTTTAGATCTGTAGTGCCAAGTGGTTTACCATCTCATCGGAATGACTAGTTGCTCAGTTTGATTTTTCAGTCAAACTTGGGAGAAAGAGGTGAGTGAGACAGGGACCATTCGAACACAGACCCACAGGGACACTGTGGTGGCAGATAAACGTTTAATCCATACTGACACCTTCCCCGAGCGAGCTTGCGAGAGAGAGAAAGGGGTGGAGGGGGAGAGAGGGAGGAGAGAGAGAGAGATAAAGGGGTGGAGGGGGAGAGAGAGGGGGGAGAGAGAGAGATATAAAGGGGTGGAGGGGAGAGAGAGTGGGGAGAGAGAGAGAGAAAGGGGTGGGGGGGAGAGAGGGGGGAGAGAGAGAGAGATAAAGGGGTGGGGGAGAGAGAGGGGAGAGAGAGAGAGAGAAAGGGGTGGGGGAGAGAGAGGGGGAAGAGAGAGAGAGAAAGGGGTGGGGGGAGAGAGGGGAGAGAGAGAGAGAGAGAAAGGGGTGGGGGAGAGAGAGAGGGGAAAAAGAGAGAGGGGTGTCGGAGAGAGAAAGACAGAGACAGGGAGAGTACACAAAAAAGACC
>NC_134903.1:14590827-14593327 GCF_041734735.1 Babylonia areolata
TACAAATTCAGATGATGATGATGATGAACAACAACAACAATAACAAGATTTAGATTTTGCGTGAACTGAACGATAAGTGGGTTAATTGGTCTTCATAAATTTACTTCATTCGACTTTCCGATTAACCGTAAACAGCCCCAGAAAATAAATGGTTTGTTTTTGCCGTCATCTGGCCTGAAAGCAACTTGATTCGATTTGACTCGATTCGACTCGTTCAGTCGTTATAGTATATCAAAAATTTAACACTACTTTTTTTTTCTTTTTTTTTTACCTTGTTGGAAGAGGACGCCAATACTAACGTACCAAGCAGTGTTTGGGCCTATCGCTGCAAGTCAGGTGCTTGCTGTGTATGCTCGTGCACTGAGACTGAAAACGAGGCTGGTGTGTTTGTGTTTGGGCTCGTGTGGGTTAAAAACATTTTCCCCCCATCGGGAGGAGCGCTGATAAATTTTCGATCTGGCGAAGCTGCCTTTGATTCTGTAGTCCCGCCCAGGAACCACGTACTCAGAGTGGGGGGATGTAGGGGTGGTGGTGGTGAAGGGTTAGGGAAGGGGGTGGGTGGGTAAGAGGGGTGGGGGGTGGGGTGGGGGGAGTTTGATTAACTGAGAGCGTGTATGGTGGTGTGCTGTGGGTGAGATTTTTTTTTTTTTTTTTCGGGGGAGCGTTTGCTTGTGATGTGTGATTTTGTGTGTGTGCGTCTCTCTCTCTCTCTCTCTCTCTCTCTCTCTCTCTCTCTCTCTCTCTCTTTCTCTCTGTATGTCTGTTTGTTTGTTTGTCTTGTCTGTGTCTCTGTTTGCTTGTCTCTTGTATCCTATATCTGTCTGCCCTTTGTTTGAATTTCAGTCTCTCCCTCTATCCCTCTCTCTCTCTCTCTCTCCGTCTCCATGTCTCTGTTTCTCTCTCCCTTTCTCTCTCTGTGTCTGTGTGTCTGTGTGTCTGTCTGTGTGTCTGTCTCTCTCTCTCTCTCTCTCTCTCTCTCTCTCTCTCTCTCATCTCTGCCTCTCTTTCTAAACCTGTTTGTGTGTTTTTGTGTGTGGAATATGTGAGTTTGTGTGAATGTATGCATGCGCGCGCGTATTTGTGTAGTGTGTGTGTGTGTGCGTGCGTGCGTGCGTGTGTGTGTGTGCGTGTGTGTGTGTGTGCGTGCGTGTGTGTGTGTGTGTGTGTATGTGTGTGCTAGCCACCAACCACTGCCTAACCACTGCCCATGAACCCCAACCCCCAAAACACTGACACCTAACACCCCTAACTCCAAACCCCTAACCCTAACCCCTAAAATATGAACTCCTAACTATTAACCCCCTAGCCACTGATTCTTACCCCCCCCCCCCCCCCAAACCCTAACCGGTGAGAACCTAACCAAACATTCTTAATCATCATTAACTCCTAATCATTAACTTCTCTAATTACTAACCGCTAACCACTAGCCCCCTAAACCGCTGACCCCCCAAAACTGCAAAGTCCTATCCAATCATTCCTAGCCATTAACCCTTAACGATTAACTCCCAAGCCCTGACCCAAATGAGTGCCCAGATTTATCATCCTTGTCACGGGTGAACAGTGATGTGGACTGACTAATGAGTTTATGGCGTGTTGTAGAGGAACGGAACTAATGATGAAATGATACGATGTGTACACAGAGAACCCATCAGCCCATTCCCAAGGAACCGGAGCAAGGAACAGATGGGGAACAGATGCGAAACAGATAAGGAACAGATGGGGGAAAAGATGGGCTACTCAGATGGGGAACTCAGATGGGAAACAGATGGGGTAATCAGATGGGGAACAGATGGGAAACATAGGGGAACTCAGATGGGAAACAGATGGGGAACATATGGGAAACAGATGGGGTACTCAGAGGGGAAACAGAGGGGAACTCAGATGGGGAACAGATGGGGAACTCAGATGGGGAACAGATGGGAAACAGAGGGGAACTCAGATGGGGAACAGATGGGGTACTCAGATGGGGAACAGATGGGGTACTCAGATGGGGAACAGATGGGAAACAGAGGGAAACTCAGATGGGAACAGATGGGAACATAGGGGATCAGGGGGGAAAGAAGGGGAACAGATGGGAACAGATGGGGAATCAGATGGAAGATAGGGACTCAGATGGGGAACAGAGGGGGAAACAGAGGGGAACTCAGAGGGGAAAAGAAGGGGAACAGATGGGAAACAGATGGGGTCTCAGATGGGGAACAGATAGGGTACTCAGATGGGGAAACAGATAGGGTACTCAGATGGGGAACAGAGGGGAACAGAGGGGAACTCAGACGGGAAAAGAAGGGGAACAGATGGAAACAGATGGGGAAACTCAGATGGGGAACAGATGGGGTACTCAGATGGGGAACAGATGGGGAACTCAGATGGGGAACAGATGGGAAACAGAGGGAAACTCAGATGGGGAACAGATGGGGAACTCAGATGGGGAACAGATGGGGTACTCAGATGGGGACAGTAGGGTACTAGATGGGGAACAGAGGGGAAACAGGGGGTAACT
>NC_134903.1:14600827-14605827 GCF_041734735.1 Babylonia areolata
GTTTCGGTGTTTAAGGAAGTGCTGATTTTGATGTGTGGCTTTCGCTTCTTTTCCCATGTCCACGGAATGACCAAGCTGTGAGTTGCACGAGAATTTGTGTCAGTTTGTAGAGTGAATTTGATTCAAAAAGATGAAGTCTTTCATTTTTGCGAAATGCTTGAGCACTGTGTGTTGAGAACGTCCATTGACGAACGTCGTTGTCTCCACCTGTCAAGGTCGTGAATTGCCAGTTTATTCGGTGAGTGAAGTAAGAATATTTTTGGGTGTCATGGATCGTATAAGAAAACCTGTGTTTTCTAAACGAGCTCAGTGATTGTATTCAAAGTTTATCAATTCAACTTTCAGTTTATTAAAAAAAAAATTCACCAAGTCACAATTGGAAAAATGTGCGGTGAATCAAAAACAGTAAAAATTTAATGATTGAGATTTCGGTTTCGAACCCAGCCAGTAGAAATTAAGTTTGATTCGGGCAGACAACCTTTGTTATTTCTCTTTGTCTCAGGTAAGCTTTTTCCCTTTTTCCCTCCCCTTTAGAAGGGGTGGGAGATGTGAATGAATGGAGGGCTGGGTGAAACTGGGCAAATGAGGGTGAAATGTGGGTGAAATTTGAAAAAAAGAAAAAAAAATTCTAAATACAATTACAGGAAATTACTTAAAGGACTTCGTAAAAGAGAAGTCGTTAAACTGACAAGCGAAACAACTGATAATGAATGCAAAAAGTCAAAAACATCAACGTTCTCAGTCACTTGTGAAGACACACTTTCGTGTACATAAGGCTTCATCAAGCTACAGTCAAAAATTATATGCTCAATTGTCAGGTTACTAAAGCATATGCACTTGACATTAGAACAATACTTGGTCCGTAATGAATTTGATAATAGTCTGTCACCAATGTGATAATAGACGTCAAGATGATATGAGGCATTGTTCAGCCTGAGGCTTTTGATGTGGAGACACTTCCCTTAGTCTTCGGAAGGACAAGGAAACCGGACTGTTGAACTTGACAAAATCAGTGTGTAGGCCTTTCTGGCCTTTACAGTCCATACGCTCCTACTGTTACTGTGTCATGCGTGGGTAGTGTAAAGGTCCGTTTATACAGAGCGCGAACGCGAACGCGTCCAACGCGAACACGAACGCGAACGCGACTTTTGAGCAGTTTTGCCATTCAAATAGAGCACGAACCCGAACGCGGAAAACTGTCGACGGCTTTCGAGGCGGCTCGTCTTTTTCTTGCTGTGAGAGATAAAATTTGGTCATTTGGAATCATGGCACAGGTAGAGTCAGACACGGAGGAGATCATAGTACTGTATTTGTAATCTTTGTCTGCTTTGTCATACAGTACACGATTCTTCTCAATTTCAAGAATCATGGCTTCTGTCTTGTCCATTGTCTTGTCCATTCCTCTCCAAACTTCACAAGCAAAGTAGACTGACGCTAGTGCCTAGCTTTTTCTTGGAACGGTCAGGCGTACAAGTTTCTATTTGTGGAAATGATGCAAGGGAAGTACCTGCTGATTGGTTGATAGCAAAAAAGCCGCGCGACCTTCTGAGAAAATTCGCTCTGGGGGCAATCAAGGCGGTCGTTCGCGCGAACAAAAGTTTGTTCGCGTTCGCGTTCGCACTCTATTTGAACGGTTCCTCTACAAATGACTAAAATATTCCAGGACGAAAAACCGCGTTCGCTTTCGCGCTCTGTATAAACGGACCTTAATGCCGACAGGCTAACAGAGACAAACTGGATCGTAGACAGTTGAACTGCCTTTCCAAAAAGCGTCGAGCCTGCTTTTGTTCTGTTCCTGTTCCGTTCTGTATTTCTTTTGATCACAACAGATTTCTCTGCGTGAAATTCGGGCTGCTCTCACCCCAGGGAGAGCGTGTGGCTATACTATAGCGCCAGAGACTCAGCGTGAATGGAACCCGGCAGATTCTCACGGACGCTGTGTCGGTCGGTGACACAAGAGGAGTATCTCAGCCACCTCAGCCACTTTTTCTCTCTGACAGTCAAACCACCATTCTCTGCTAGAATCCCATTTCCGGTGGCATTTGGAGGGCAGTGTGACGGGGTAATGTCTGTAAGTGGACAAACGGTTTCGTAGACACACCACACACGCACACACACGCACACACGCACACACACGCACACACACTTAACCACCCACGCACGCATACATACATACACACACATACATACATGCACATATGCATGCACACGAACACACGCACGCACGCACGTACGCCTGCACGCACACGCACATACACACACACACACACACACACACACACACACACACACACACACAACATAACACACACACACACACACAACATAACACACACACACACACACACACACACACACAAAACATAACACACACACACACACACACACACACACACACACACACACACACACACACACACACACACACACACACACACACACACACACACACACGAGTTGTGTGACTGGTCACTTCATGTACTGGCCGAACTTAGTGACGGGGGTTGGCGTTGAGGTGATCCTGTTGGGGGCATGGGTGTGGGTGGCGGGTATGGGTGGTGTTAAGGGGTGGGGGGTGTGTGGTGGATAGGGGCATGGGGGATGGGGAAAGGGGGTGATGGAGGCAACGGATGCTTTGGAGGATATAGTGGAGTGATGGTCTAGAGGAAACGCGACCGCCCCAGGAAGCGAGAGAGAATCTGAGCGCGCTGGTTCGAATCACGGCTCAGCCGCCGATATTTTCTCCCCCATCCTACAAATACAAATACAAATACAAGTGATATGTTGTCCAGGGAGGCGCAGTGTTCGGAGGTGGTGGGTGGTGGCGGTGGTGGTGGTGTGTGTGTGTGTGTGTGTGTGTGTGTGTGTGTGTGTGTGTGTGTGTCTTTCTTTCTTTCACAGTTTGGGTGCGAGTGCGTCTGTGTGAGTGTGTGTGTGGATGCGCGCGTGTGTGTGTGGCGTCAGTGGTATCTCTCTCTCTCTCTCTCTCTCTATATATATATATATATATATATATATAGAGAGAGAGAGAGAGAGAGAGAGAGAGAGAGAGAGTGTGTGCGTGTGTGTGTGTGTGTGTGTGTGTGTGGGCGCGTGCGTGCGCGCGCGCTTCTGTTTGTCACATTCCGAACCAGAGCGATATTATTTTCCCATTAGCTTAGCCATAAACACAAAACGAAGTTCTGTCACATGCATTAGTGAAGGCATTCCAAAATATTGTATTTTGTAATGTATTTCTTTTATCACAACAGATTCAACACATTTCTCTGTGTGAAATTCGGGCTGCTCTCCCCAGGGAGAGTTCGTCGCTACACAACAGCGCCACCCTTTTTTTTTTCTTTTTTTTTTTCCTGCGTGAACTTCACTACACACTACACCCCACCCCCACCCACCCATCACCACACACCCACACCCACCCACCCCTGCTCCCCCCACCCCCAACACACACAAGCACAAACACACACACACACACACACACACACACACACACACACACACACACAATTGGAGTGATGGCCTAGAGGTAATGCGTCCACCTAGGAAGCGAGAGAATCTGAGCGCGCTGCTTCGAATCACGGCTCAGCCGCCGATATTTTCTCTCCCTCCACCAGACCTTGAGTGGTGGTCTGGACGCTAGTCATTCGGATGAGATGATAAACCGAGGTCCCGTGTGCAGCATGCACTTAGCGCACGTAAAAGAACCCACGGCAACAAAAGGGTTGTTCTTGGCAAAATTCTGTAGAAAAATCCACTTCGATAGAAAAAAAAAACAAATAAAACTGCACGCAGGAAAAAATACAAAAACAAGAGAGGCAAGGCCTTCAAGACTCACTTGTGACATGCACTTTCTACAACACTGAATCAAAACACACACAAAAAATCAACTGCAAAACAAAAGTCATGTGCACCTCCCAACATAGAAATATAGAACACATAAAGTTGTGTTGGATTTCACATTGAATTTTTTTTTTGTTTGTTTGTTTGTTTGTTGTTTTTTGTTTGTTTTCTTTTCACTGTTTTTTTTTTCAAAATTCAAGTCACAAAGGAAAGAAAATCTTTTCTAACTCACGCTTGCTTTTGTTTAAATGAAAGGGGAAACGCACCAAAGTGTGACCAACATGTACAGACACACACAAGATAGGTTATAAAGTTAAGTATGTATAAATATATAAGATGTAACTGAACTTTTTGTTTAACTATCATGTCATGCATTATAAGCTTAATCATAGAGAAAACAATTAATACAATGTGAAAAAAACTCAATATGGGTATTAACAATGTGCCTGTCTGCTTTATGATTACAATAAGTATTAGAGAAAATGACATTCGCAAAACATTTTCATCATATCACAGCTTTTTGTGATAAACCTGATTCAGTAAGACCCAACATATATATATATATATATATATATATATATATATATATATATATAATGGCCATGAAAGTCAAAATTCAAATGATAAATATAGTTCAGTTACATTTTATACATGTATTTATATAAATACATAAGATGTAACTGAACAGTGAGCTTTTTACTATGTATGAAAAACAAAAACTGTTAATTACTGAATTATAAGTTTATAATTGTTGAGAAAAAGTGTAATACAGTGTGAAAAAAAATAAATATAGATATTAACAATGTGCATACCTATTTGTTTCAAATGATTGTTCAAACTCAAATTTGCTTTTGTTTAAGTGAAAAAGGATTCAACTTCATATAAGAAATAAAGTTCAGTTACATTCCATACACAAGATGGTTCTTCCCCCCCCCCCCCGCCCCCCCCCTTTCATTTAATACATATCTATGTATCCTCATGTATAAAGATTTTTTCTTGTAATCTCTCTCTCTCTCTCTCTCTCTCTCTCTCTCTCTCTCTCTCATGCACCTCTAACTCAGTAAATAATTCCACATTTGAACCCTATTTTGTGCTCAAAACATGTGTACACAAATACATGATATTACAAATCGTATTACAGTAATGTCACTATACTGGAACAC
>NC_134903.1:14618327-14628327 GCF_041734735.1 Babylonia areolata
TTGCTGTACACCTATGACTTATGGCAAGGGATTAGTTCCTATCCAGAAACCATGGGTGTCTGTACACCTATGACTTATGGCAAGGGATTAGTTCCTATACAGAAACCATGGGTTGCTGTACACCTGTGACTTATGGCAAGGGATTAGTTCCTATACAAAAACCATGGGTTGCTGTACACCTATGTCTTATGGCAAGGGATTAGTTCCTATACGGAATCAATGGGTTGCTGTACACCTATGACTTATGGCAAGGGATTAGTTCCTATACAAAAAAACCATGGGTTGCTGTACACTTATGACTTATGGCAAGGGATTAGTTCCTATACAGAAACCATAGGTTGCTGTACACCTATGACTTATGGCAAGGGATTAGTTCCTATACGGAATCAATGGATTGCTGTACATCTATGATTTATGGCAAGGGATTAGTTCCTATACAGAAACAATGCGCTGCTGTACACCTATGACTTATGGCAAGGGATTAGTTCCTATACGGAATCAATGGGTTGCTGTACATCTATGACTTATGGCAAGGGATTAGTTCCTATACAGAAACCATGGGTTGCTGTACACCTATGACTTATGGCAAGGGATTAGTTCCTATACAGAAACCATGGGTTGCTGTACACCTATGATTTATAGCAAGGGATTAGTTCCTATACAGAAACCATGGGTTGCTGTACACCAATGACTTATGGCAAGGGATTAGTTCCTATACGAAAACGATGGGTTGCTGTACACCTATGACTTATAGCAAGGGATTAGTTCCTATACAGAAACCATGGGTTGCTGTACACCTATGACTTATGGCAAGGGATTAGTTCCTATACAGAAACAGTGGGTTGCTGTACACCTATGACTTATGGCAAGGGATTAGTTCCTATACAAAAACCATGGGTTGCTGTACACCTATGATTTATAGCAAGGGATTAGTTCCTATACAGAAATAGTGGGTTGCTGTACACGGGTTTCTTGAGTCCGATTCCCGGTTTCGGGGCACATGGTGGGTTCTATTTGTAGTTGTATTTGTATTTCTTTTCATCACAACAGATTTCTCCGTGTGAAATTCGGGCTGCTCTTCCTAGGGAGAGCGCGTCGCAACACTACAGCGCCACTCTTTTTTTCCTTTTTCTTTTTTGTATTTTTTCCTGTTTGCCGTTTTTTATTTGTTTTTCCTATCAAAGTGGATTTTTCTACAGAATTTTGCCAGGAACAGCCCTTTTGTTGCCGTGGGTTCTTTTACGTGTGCTAAGTGCATGCTGCACACGGGACCTCGGTTTATCGTCTCATCCGAATGACTAGCGTCCAGACCACCACTCAAGGTCTAGTGGAGGGGGAGAAAATATCGGCGGCTGAGCCGTGATTCGAAGCAGCGCGCTCAGATTCTCTCGCTTCCTGGGCGGACGCGTTACCTCAAGGCCATCACTCCACTTGGGGTGGGGATTTTTTTTTTTTTTTTTTTTCTCGATCTCCCAGGTCAACATATGTGAATATATATGAACACCCTCCCGTGCATATACGCATGCAGAAGGTAAAAATACGCACGTTAAAGATCCTGTAAATCAATGTCAGCGTTCGGTGGGCATTGGAAACAAGAACATACCCTGCATGAACACCCCCGAAAATGAAGTATGGCTGCCTACATGGCGGGTGGCAAAAAACGGTCGTACACGCCAGAAGCCTGCTTGTACACACGAGTGAACGTTGAAGTTGCAGCACACGAACGAAGAAGAAATGGTGGGTCCTTTGCAGTCGGCTGCGGTTTTAACGTCATAATTTTGTTTGATTTGATTGGACAATACAGGGGCTATGATGCTGACGTCAAACATTTATCATGTATGGTATGATTGATTACCACACTGTCTTCTTCTTCTTCTTCTTCTTCTTCTTCTTCTTCTTCTTCTTCTTCTTCTTCTTCTTCTTCTTCTTCTTCTTCTTCTTCTTCTCTTCCTTCTCCTGGAATATTTATTATCAACAAGTCGTCCGGTAATAGGAATCTTGTGATTGAAATCATTAAGTCTCATATTACGCTTTTGTCTGCTGCCCGACTCGTCCTCAGAAAGAAAAGATTTGAGCATATCACTCTTCTTATGCAACATCTCCACTGGCTCCCTGTCTCACACAGAATAAAGTACAAGATCAGCACTCTAGGTTATAAATGTATTCACACATCTGCCCCGTTCTATCTCCGTGGCTGCCTTCATCTCTACACTCCATCTCGCTCACTACGATTGGTTTCGGATCCACTCTTGTTTATGCATACCCAGATTCAAACACTCCACTGTTGGCCGCCGTTCTTTCTCTGTCTCTGGACCTTGCAATTGGAATGAACTTCGCTTCGTCAAGTCTCCACACTTAGCTCTTTCAAGTCTGGCCTTAAAAACCACCTCCCTTTTTATGATAGCCTCTCTCCCCTGCCTCTTCCTTATCTTCAGTTTTAGAGTTATGCATGCGTGTGAATGACTGGTGCGAAAGCGCTTTGATTTGTCTCTGCACAAGATTCAGCGCTATATAAATACCATTATTATTATTATTATTGTCGTTGTTGTTCTTGTTGTTGTTATTTCTGTTGGAAACGTGTGGCTGACCAGACGTTAATATGTCATCTGGTTTGGTTTGGTTTTTCTAGGAACAAAGTTGGGTATCTCCAGTTGACCACAGATCCACAGCAACCTGCTTTGGGCGAAAAGTTCCAGCGCAACCACCCCCCCTTACCCCTCAACCCTCACTCCTCACTCCTGTCCCTTTTGTTTCCGTAAGTCTGTGCTCTCTCTTCACACGTGCACATAGACATACATGTGTCGAGAAGACTGAGAAAGATAAACCGCACGTGACACTCTGACACAGACAGAGAAAGATATAGATATATATATATATTATGAGGCAGGTGCAAGGAGAAACGGAATAGTATGACTGACATCTGGAAATACAAGTGATGTAGAGTTCTACACAAACAGCCAGCAGAGACTCGCGTATCCACCTGCTTTTTATTCGCGCACACGTGCACGTGATACTCGTACCTTTATACGGCTAACAGATGCTCAGCAGTATTCAGATTCAATCCTAAACACACAGTACAGACGCTTCGAAGGCGTGCGCGCGCACACACAGACATAGACACAGACACACGCAGACACACACACACACACACACACACACACACACAACGATGGTCAAAGAAGACCTCGCTCTCTCCCCGCGAAACCTGGACCTGGATTTCTTCCCAATGGAACAACAACAACAACAAAACTCCCCCAGTAAACTCCACCTCCACCCCACCACCGATTCCCCCACCCACCACCACCACCACCACCACCAACCCGAGTGGGGGGATCAGAACGGAGGAGGAGGAGGGGGAAGGAGGAGGAGGAGGAAGAAGACGGTGATGATTCGGGAGTGCTGCTGCAACGGAACTTTCGTGGAGTTCACAGAGAACACCACACTGCACGGCCTGCGGTACATCTGGATGAGAGAGGCTGTTGTCGGCAGAAGGTCAGTAATGTTGAGAGACGATGGATGGATGGGAGGATGGATGGATGGATGGATGGATGGATGGGAGGATGCAAGGATGGATGGATGGATGGGAGGAAGGATGGATGGGAGGATGGAAGGATGGATGGATGAATGGGAGGATGGATGGGTGGGAGGAAGGATGGATGGGAGGGAAGATGGATGGATGGGAGGAGGGATGGACGGATAGATGGGTGGGAGGAAGGATGGATGGATGGGAGGATGGATGGATGGGAGGATGGATGGATGGATGGGAGGAAGGATGGATGGGAGGATGGAAGGATGGATGGATGGATGGGAGGATGGATGGGAGGATGGAAGGATGGATGGGAGGATGGATGGATGGATGGATGGGAGGATGGATGGGTGGGAGGAAGGATGGATGGATGGGAGGATGGATGGATGGGAGGATGGATGGATGGATGGGAGGATGGATGGATGGGTGGATGGGAGGAAGGATGGATGGGAGGGAAGATGGATGGATGGATGGGAGGAGGGATGGACGGATGGATGGAAGGACGGATGGAAGGATGGATGGATGGAAGGATGGATGGATGGATGGGAGGATGGATGGATGGGAGGATGGAAGGATGGATGGGAGGAAGGATGGATGGATGGGAGGATGGAAGGATGGATGGATGGATGGGAGGAAGGATGGATGGGAGGATGGATGGATGGATGGGAGGATGGATGGGAGGGTGGATGGATGGGTGGATGGATGGGAGGATGGATGGGTGGATGGGAGGATGGATGGATGGATGGGAGGATGAATGGGAGGATGGATGGATGGATGGGAGGATGGAAGGATAGAAGGATGGATGGGAGGATGGAAGGATGGATGGGAGGAAGGATGGATGGATGGGAGGATGGATGGGAGGAAGGATGGATGGGTGGGAGGAAGGATGGATGGATTGATGGATGGATGGATGGTAGGAAGGATGGATGGATGGATGGGAGGAAGGATGGATGGATGGATGGATGGGAGGATGGATGGATGGATGGGAGGAAGGATGGATGGGAGGATGGATGGATGGGAGGATGGATGGGAGGATGGATGGATGGATGGGAGGATGGATGGATGGATGGGAGGATGGATGGAAGGATGGATGGATGGATGGGAGGAAGGATGGATGGGAGGATGGATGGATGGATGGGAGGATGGAAGGATGGATGGATGGATGGGAGGATGGATGGGAGGGTGGATGGATGGGTGGATGGATGGGAGGATGGATGGGTGGATGGGAGGATGGATGGATGGATGGGAGGATGGATGGATGAATGGGATGATGGATGAATGGGAGGATGGATGGTAGGAAGGATGGATGGTAGGAAGGATGGATGGGTGGGAGGAAGGATGGATGGATGGATGAATGGGAGGATGGATGAATGGGAGGATGGATGGATGGGAGATGGATGAATGGGAGGATGGATGGTAGGAAGGATGGATGGATGAATGGGAGGATGGATGGGTGGGAGGAAGGATGGATGGGAGGATGGATGGGTGGATGGTAGGAAGGATTGATGGATGGGAGGATGGAAGGATGGATGGAAGGATGGATGGGAGGATGGAAGGATGAATGGGAGGATGGATGGTAGGAAGGATGGATGGATGGATGGGAGGATGGAAGGATGGGAGGATGGATGGGTGGGAGGAAGGAAGGATGGGAGGACGGAAGGATGGATGGATGGATGGGAGGAAGGACGGATGGATGGATGGATGGGAGGATGGATGGGAGGATGGATGGATGGATGGGAGGATGGATGGGAGGATGGAAGGATGGATGGGAGGATGAATGGGAGGATGGATGGATGGATGGGAGGATGGATGGATGGATGGGAGGATGGATGGATGGAAGGATGAATGGATAGGAGGATGGATGGATGGATGAATGGGAGGATGGATGAATGGGAGGATGGATGGTAGGAAGGATGGATGGTTGGGAGGATGGATGGGTGGGAGGAAGGATGGATGGATTGATGGATGGATGGATGGTAGGAAGGATGGATGGATGGATGGAAGGGAGGATGGATGGATGGATGGGAGGATGGATGGGTGGGAGGAAGGATGGATAGATTGATGGATGGATGGATGGTAGGAAGGATGGATGGATGGGAGGATGGATGGATGGGAGGATGGATGGATGGGAGGAAGGATGGATGGATGGTAGGAAGGATGGATGGATGGGAGGATGGATGGATGGGAGGATGGATGGATGGATGGAAGGAAGGATGGATGGATGGGAGGATGGATGGATGGATGGGAGGATGGATGGATGGATGGGAGGATGGATGGATGGATGGTAGGAAGGATGGATGGATGGGAGGATGGATGGATGGGAGGATGGATGGATGGATGGGAGGATGGATGGATGGATGGATGGATGGATGGTAGGAAGGATGGATGGGTGGATGGATGGGTGGATGGATGGGTGGGAGGAAGGATGGATGGATGGGAGGATGGAAGGATGGATGGATGGATGGGTGGGAGGAAGGATGGATGGATGGGAGGATGGAAGGATGGATGGGAGAACGGATGGATGGGAGGATGGGTGGGTGGGTGGGAGGATGGATGGATGGATAGGAGGAAGGAAGGGTGGATGGATGGACAGATGGATGGGTGGTTGGATGGGAGGAAGGATGGATGGATGGGAGGAAGGATGGATGGATGGATGTATGGATAGGAGGAAGAAAAGATGGATGGATGGATGGATGGATAGGAGGAAGAAAGGATGGATGGATGGGAGGGGAAAATGATGGATGGATTGGTGGAGTGATGGGAGGAAGAAAGAATGCATGGATGGGAGGAAGAAAGGATGCGTGGATGGACGGATGAATGGATGGGAGGATGGGTGGATTTGTGGTTGGATGGATGGGTGAAAGAAAGAAGGAAGAATAGATAGAACGGAAGAAGGATGGGAGGAAGGAATAATGGATAGACGGAAGGAAGGAGGGGAAAAGTTTGGAAAGAAGGGCAGGAGAAAGGAAGGAGGAAGGAAAGAAATTAGAAAGAAAGGAGAAAAGGAGGGAACAAGGGGGGAGAGGAAGGAAGGAAGGAAGGATCGGAAGAAAGAAAGGAAGGAGGGAAGGAAGGGAAAGATGGAAGAAATGGAATGAAGGAAATGAAAGGAGAAAAGAAGGAAGAAAGGGAGGAAGGAAGGAGGGAAAAGAAGAAAGAAAGAAGGAAGAAAGAAAGAAAGAAAGAAGGAAGAGAAGTGAAAGAAGACAGAGTTGACAAAGAACACCACACTGCACGGCTTGAGGTACATCTGCATGAAACAGGCCGTGATGAGCAGGTCAGGTAACAGTAGTAGTAGTTTTAGCAGTAGTAGTAGTAGTGGACGTGTGTTTGTGTAAGAGAGAGAGGGGGGAGGGGGAAGGGGGGATAGAGAGGGTGGTAGGGGGAGAGAGAGGGGGGGAATGGGAAGAGAGAGAGAGCGAGGAGGGGGAGGGAAAGAGAGGGGGGAGAGGGAGAGAGAGAGGGGGGAGGGGTAGAGATGGGGGGGGAAGAGAGAGAGGGGAGAGGAGAGAGAGGGGGGAGGAGTGGGTGAGAGAGGGGAAGGAGGGGAGAAAGAGAGAGGGGAGGGGGAGGGAGAGAGAGAGGGGGGGAGGGGGAGAGAGAGGGTGGAGGGGGAGAGAGAGGGGGAGGAGAAGGAGAGAGAGAGAGGGTGGGGGCAGAGGAGAGAGACAGAGAGAGGGGGAAGGGGAGGGAGAGGGAGAGAGAGGGGGGAGGGAGAGAGAGAGGGGGGAGGAAGAGAGAGGACAGGGGGAGAGAGAGGGGGGAAGAGAAATAGAGAGAGAGGGGGGAGCTGGAGAGTGAGAGAGAGAGCTTATGAATAGGAGAGGGCAATGGAGATGGGTGAGGTGGATGTGGAGCATTCAGCAGCATCGTTTCGTTTATTTATTTATAGTCTGTTCATCTAAGATGCATTCAGCAGCAGTCCTGACTAAAACACGCTGTCTGAAACACGACCAGACCAGACCACCATCCCCGAACAAAGGCATTAACATCAAGTATTCATACAGACAAGGGACATAACCTATGTCAAGTAACAACACAGAGATCAGAGGTGGAAAATTACGCGCTTCAAGATTAAAAACCCACAAGCATTCCACACAATACAAGGCCCGCAAAACAAGCCTTGGTTTAACCCCCCCCCTCTCCCCTTCCCCGCCCTGCACCCCCCCCCCCTCCGCATCCCCCCCCCCCCCCCGCCCCCCATACTCAACTCCATCACCCCCCCCCCCTCCCGTATCCAACCCCCCACACACCCTGTCCCCGTGACTCGAGCTGTAAACAAAAAGAGGCAGAGCTGGCGTGACTGTTCAAAAAACCCCAGTATGAATTATTCATTCTGACCGAACGGCCCTAACTTTACTTTGTGATGTTGTTGATGGTAGTAATGGTCACTGCACTGGGTAAGGTCTGTTACCGTCAAACAGAAAGGTGAATGATGAAGCCAGGCGTGCAATCTCCATTCAGGTGGTGCGTCTGATGCAAAGAAGGAATGGAGGTGGAACGGTGCCTTTGGGAACACCTGTTGTAACAGTGCTCACAAATGTAATTACTCCAGCAACCTTTTAGCCTGATTTAAAACATTGAACAAATGATATACGATGAACTGATGGGTTTTTTTTTTTGTTGGGCAGTTTCTGTTGTTGTTTTGTTAATAGTTTGTTTGATTTGATTTGATTTCATTACTCTTATCAGAGAACATTGATAACCATTTCAGGACATACGTCAGTTTAAGCCTGTGAGCGACAGAGAGGGACAGGGTGTTAAAATTGGGAAGAAAATGACTTTGTTTTTCTCTCAATGTCAGAACATCTCTGATGTATCTGCCTCGACATATGGTGTACCACAGGGATCCGTCCTAGGTCCCATTCCGGCCTACCTAAATGACTGTCAGACAGACTTACCCTACCACCCTCTCTATCAGCCAGACTGATTTGCAGAGCTCCTTAAGCTGACCACGTTTCTCCTCCCTTTTGGTCTCTGCACTGGCTGGCTGTTTCTCCTCCTCTCCTTAGGTCTCTCCATTGGCTGGGTGTTTCTCCTCTCCTTAGGTCTCTCCATTGGCTGGCTGTTTCTCCTCCTCTCCTTAGGTCTCTCCATTGGCTGGCTGTTTCTCCACCTCTTAGGTCTCTGCACTGGCTGGCTGTTTCTCCTCCTCTCCTTTGGTCTCTCCATTGGCTGGCTGTTTCTCCTCCTCTCCTTAGGTCTCTCCACTGGCTGGCTTTTTCTCCTCCTCTCCTTAGGTCTCTCCATTGGCTGGCTGTTTCTCCTCTCCTTAGGTCTCTCCATTGGCTGGCTGTTTCTCCTCCTCTCCTTAGGTCTCTCCATTGGCTGGCTGTTTCTCCTCCTCTCCTTAGGTCTCTCCACTGGCTGGCTGTTTCTCCTCCTTTCCTTAGGTCTCTGCACTGGCTGGGTGTTTCTCCTCCTCTCCTTAGGTCTCTCCATCGGCTGGCTGTTTCTCCTCCTCTCCTTAGGTCTCTCCACTGGGTGGCTGTTTCTCCTCCTCTCCTTAGGTCTCTCCATTGGCTGGCTGTTTCTCCTCCTCTCCTTAGGTCTCTGCACTGGCTGGCTGTTTCTCCTCCTCCCCTTAGGTCTCTCCGTTGGCTGGCTGTTTCTCCTCCTCTCCTTAGGTCTCTGCACTGGCTGGCTGTTTCTCCTCCTCCCCTTAGGTCTCTCCGTTGGCTGGCTGTTTCTCCTCCTCTCCTTAGGTCTCTGCACTGGCTGGCTGTTTCTCCAACTCTCCTTAGGTCTCTCCACTGGGTGGCTGTTTCTCATCATCTTCCTAGGTCTCTCCACTAGCTGGCTGTTTCTGATCGAACAAACTGTAAGCCATCCATTCTGGCTTGTTCTATAGTCAGTGGGCCTGGATCAGAGTATCTTTCAAAACGCCTACCATATATGTGATCCGTTTCGTCAGCTCTGCTCTTCTTCAGATAGTGGACTTTTCACGATACCTCACTTCAGAGCGAGGATTTACGGATACAGATCGGTTTTTTTTATTTCTTTTCTTTTCAAGCCCGAAAGACGTGGAACAGGCTCCTTGACAGCCTGCGACTCCCCACCTCATTTAACCCTTTCACTACCAAATTCGCATTTATGCAGCAGCTAGGTAGAGGACCCATGTCACTGAAGGGTGACCAGATCATGGGTCTGTTATCGGTGAACCTACTGCTCTTTATGTTCGGTGGTAGGATAGGCCATATTTTCTACACATCACAGGGGGAATCCCCAGCTATTCCAAGACACCATATTTCTGTGTTTATAGCACACGGGAATTTTGCACTCTAAATTGACCGGCGGTGAAAGGGTTAAATCTACCTCTTCTCTCAGCAATAAGTTTCATTGTGGCATATCCATCCACACAGTGTGTACTCCAGTGCATGTGGTATGCTTGACTGTGTATGCATACATAAGTATGTGTACACATGTATGTATGTGCGAATGCGCGTGTTTATGTGGTGTGTATATGTGTTTGTG
>NC_134903.1:14633327-14635827 GCF_041734735.1 Babylonia areolata
TTATTCCTCAGCGAATGTGAACAAGTCGAAATTTGGCCATTAATTTGTACAACGAAGTCCGTTTTTGTTTTTTGTTTGTTTGGGGTTTTTTTGTTTGTTTTTTTTGTTGTTGTTGTTGTTGTTGTTGTTGTTGTGTTTTTTTTTGGGGGGGGTTAAGTGTGACATCATGTTCACAGATCTACGGGTGAATTTCTTTTTCGATGGTTTTGCCAGTATACAAGGTTACTTGTTTGGGAGCTACAATTTAGTAGAAACTGGTCGTTAAATGGTTATCTATTTCTTATATCCCAGATCATGTTGTGCTCTGGTGTGTGTGTGTGTGTGTGTGTGTGTGTGTGTAAATATCTATACATACATACATACATACATATAATCTTCAGTGGGTTAAGATGCATGAATCAAACATCAAAAAGGATTGTTGTTGTTCTTGTTGTTTGTGTAGAGCAAAGGAAAATTCAAGTGGGCCATGTTTTTGGGACTCAGCTGGTTCATGCACTGAAGTGTACTGAGTTCCGGTGCCTTCATTTCTCCATTCCATTTTCATGTGTATTATTGCCGAAGGCTGATGTAGGGCAATCCACTTCAGAGTTCTCTCTCTCTCTCTCTCTCTCTCTCTCTCTCTCACACACACACACACACACGCACGCACGCACGCACGCACGCACACACACACACACACACACACACACACACTACACAATACCTGACTTTCTAGTCAAGCACTCATGCACGTTCTTTCATGTTGTGAACCCCCAATCTCACTTGCTCGTGGACATGTGAAGAAGACACGACGGCAGACAGACGATCATGTGTAAACTGGACTCGTGTTTCACTCAAGTGTGTGTGTGTGTGTGTGTGTGTGTGTGTGTGAGTGTGTGTGACCCATGTGATGTGAATATGAGTGTCCTTCTTCTCCTGCTGGCAACTCCTCCTCTGCGTTGGAGCTCATGTACGTTTATGTGTATTTGACTGTGCTTTCATATCTGTGAAACTGCATATTTGGTGCATATCTGTTATGCATGTGTGGGTGTACGTGTGAATGTGTGTCTTCATGTTTTACATTTATTTGCTTATTTATCATCATTGTTGTCTTATTTATTTTATCATTATTATTATTATTATTATTGCTATCTTTTTTATATTATAATTATTATTTATTTATTTATTTATGTAAGCTTATCTATTATTTATTCACCTTTTTTTCTCTCTCTCTCTCTCAAGGCCTGACTAAGCGCGTTGGGTTACGCTGCTGGTCAGGCATCTGCTTGGCAGATGTGGTGTAGCGTATATGGATTTGTCCGAACGCAGTGACGCCTCCTTGAGCTACTGAAACTGAAACTGAAACTCCTCCTCTGCTTCCTCCCCTTCCTCCTCCTCCTCCTCCTCATCCTGGTTCTCCTCATTTCCCTCCTCTTCTTCCTCATCTTCCTCATTTACCCCCTCCTCCTCCTCCTCCTCCTTCTCATTATTTCCCTTCTCTTCTTCCTTATATATAGATTTTGTCTGATCGCAGTGACGCCTCCTTGATAAACTGTAAACTTGTCGTTCTACTGATAGAACTAACGACGCACCCGCAACGTACACGTTAACGTTGCTGTTTTGGATGATGGTGGTGGTGGTTTTTTCTGTTGTTGGCGTTGACATCGGGATTGAAGATACATGTGTGATAGAGTTAGTGGCAAGGGGCTTTAATTTTCAAAAGAGGTTTTTTTTCCCCTATGTGACTGTTAATGCAACCTCTTGTCCCTGTATGATCCCAGCTCACAGCCCCACCAAGTTGTAACAAGGTACACTTGGTTTACGGTAAAGGGCTGTGATTTATTGTTTGGATTTAATTTGGATAAAAAGAATTGAAACATTAAAAGGGATAATTTTGGATCCATTTTTGTTGTGGATCTTTATCCTGTCGTGAGAATGTTATTTTCAAGGATCAAAGTCCTGTCAGCGACGCCACTTTTGTAAGTCGTGGTCCCGAGTGGTTTTAATATTATGAAAAGGGGACGGTACAAAAGAATTACTGATGATTTACTGTATCAAAGGATAGAAATGATCCACGTGCAGACCAGGGGCATATAGCAGGCCAGTCACAAAATGGTTTTTCTATTGTTTTATTTACAAGTAAGAAGATAAGAAGAAGAGAATGGAGAAGAAGAGAAGATAAAGAGAAAACAGTGCAAGCAATACATATCGAGATGTTGGCCTCTTGGACAACGCACACAAAACACACTCTGTGTACGACATAGCAAGAGAGAGAGAGAGCAGCTCTAGCCAGTGACTGCCCACTTGGAAAGTGGCCAGTCATCACCTGCTGTGGCTGTTTATGCAAGTTAAGCGAACTGCAATGACGCTAGCGTGGCCCGTGAAAAAAAAGGTCCCCATCAGGCTAATTCTGATTAGAACTGTGTTTGTTACAAGGTGTTCAATGACAGATTTCTAAATGATTCCTGAACCGATTTACGTCGGATATGTCGCAAAAGAAACAGCTCAACACCTACGTTCT
>NC_134903.1:14640827-14643327 GCF_041734735.1 Babylonia areolata
TTCATGAGGCTGTAGGCTTGGAGTGGAGTACTATGTCAGATCTCATGCCGCTCTTGCTGATGATTTCCGGGTGTTTCTTCCCCTCTGGTAGGTTCAACTGTGTTAGAGATCCCGTGATACCTGTTAGCGTTAGGGAGGCGATGGAAAAAAAGAACGTTCGCGGCGCGCGCACACACACACACTCACACTCACTCACACACACACACACACACACACACACACACACACACACACACACACACACACACACAACCAAACACACACACAGCCTCACACACACGCACATACACACAGTCCCACACACACACACAGACACACACACACACACACAGCCTCACACACACGCACATACACACAGCCACACACACACACACACACACACACACACACACGCGCGCGCGCGCGCGCGCGCGCGCGCGCACGCACACACACACACACATATGGCCTTGACAGGACAGCAGGGGAGGGGAAAAGAGGGAGGGAGGAAGACAGAGGGAGGAAGAGAAGGAGGGAGGAAAAGAGGGAGGGAGGAAGAGAGGAAGGGAGGGAGGAAGAGAGGAAGGGAGGAAGGAAGAGAAGGAGGGAGGGAAGAGAGGGAGGGAGGGAGAGAGGGAAAGAGGAAGGGAGGAAGAGAGGGAGGGAGGAAGAGAGAAAGGGAGGGAGGGAAGAAGGAAGAGAGGGAGGAAGGGAAGGAGGAAGAGAGGGAGGGAGGAAAAGAGGAAAGGAGGGAGGGAGGTGTACGACCTCCTGACAATAACAACAACAACAACAAAAACAATAACAACAAATAAACAACAGCAACAGATCGTAGTGAGCGAGATGGAGTGTAGAGGTGAAGGCAGCCACAGAGATAGGAAGGGCGCAGATTTGTGAATACATTTATAACATAGAGTGCTGATCTTGTACTTTATTCTGTGTGAGACAGGGAGCCAGTGGAGATGTTGCAAAAGAGGAGTGATGAGCTCAGGTTGTTGTTTTTTTCTTTCCGAGGACGAGGCAGCAGAGTTTTTGAAAACGCAACCAGACAAAATAGAGAGTTACAGTAGTCAAGGCGAAAGAGAATGAGAGAAACAAGTCTAGACGTTGCGAACAAATGCAAGATACAATCTTATTCCTCACTCTGTGTGTGTGTGTGTGTGTGTGTGTGTGTGTGTGTGTGTGTGTGTGTGTGTGTGCACAGAGCGAGCAAGGCAGCAGCTCTGGGGTACTACAACCTGCTGACGGACCTGTACGATGACGCCCGACCCTTCAGGCCCTCTGAGCTGCAGAGGTACCACGCCAGCAATCTGTCCCTGGACCTCCTCTACACCTCCACCCGGCACAGGCTGCAGGACCTTCTCATCAGGTGGGTGGGTGGGTGAGACGGGTGGATGGGACGGGCGGGTAGGAGTTTCAGTTTCAGTTTCAGTTTCAGGTAGCTCAAGGAGGCCTTCACTGCTGTTCGGACAAATCCATACACGCTACACCACATCTGCCAAGCAGATGCCTGACCAGCAGCGTAACCCAACGCGCTTAGTCAGGCCTTGAGAAAAAAATAAATAAATAAAATAATAATAATAGTAATAGATAAATACATAAAAAAAAAGAACTACTACTACTACTAATAATAATATGTATAAGGCGCAAAAACTCGATGAAGTCAACTATAAGCGTACAGTTTCAGTAGCTCAAGGAGGCGTCACTGCTGTTCGGACAAATCCATACACGCTACACCACATCTGCCAAGCAGATGCCTGACCAGCAGCGTAACCCAACGCGCTTAGTCAGGCCTTGAGAATAAATAAATAAATAAATAAATAAATAAAATAATAATAATAATAATAATAATAGATGATAAATACATTTTAAAAAAGAACTAGTACTACTACTACTAATAATATGTATAATGCGCAAAAACTCGATGAAGTCAACTATAAGCGTACAAAAAAATAAAATAAAATAAAATAAAATAAAGTGGGAGTGGTGTGGGGTGATGGGTGGTGGTGCGTGCTTGGGGAGGATGACAGTGCAGGAGGTAGGAGAGAGAGAGAGAGTGAGAGAGAGAGAGAGAGATGGAGAGTGAGAGAGAGACGGAGAAAGGTTAGGGGGGGGGGGTGAGGGGGGGAAGAGATAGGGAGGGGGAGAGCGTGGGCGAGAGAAAGGGGGGAGAGGGAGAGGAGGGAGAGGATCAGAGATGGAGGGAGAGAGGGGTGGGGGAGAGAGGGAGAGAGAGAAGGGAGATGGAGAGACAGGGAGAGAGAGGGAGGGAGAGAGAGAGGGCGGAGAGGGAGAAGAGTAGAAAGAGAGAGAGAGAGAGAAGGGAGATAGGGAGACAGGGAGAAAGAGGGAGGGAGAGAGAGACAGGGGGGGAGGGAGAGGGAGAGAGAAGGGAGATGGAGAGACAGGGAGAGAGGCGGAGGGGGAGAGAGAGGGGGGGAGAGAGAGAGGGGGAGAGGAGTAGAAAGAGATAGATGGATAGAGAGGGGGGAGAGAGAGAAGGGAGGTGGAGAGAGGGAGGGAG
>NC_134903.1:14648327-14653327 GCF_041734735.1 Babylonia areolata
TATATTTCAGATTCTGTTTTGTGGTGATTGTAAATCAGCTCTTCATGCTATTGAACTTTTAAAAGAAACGATTAGGTATGAACTCATTATTGACATTAACCATTTGATTCACGAACTCTTACTAAGAAGCTTTCGCGTATTATTATTATTATTATTATTATTATTTATTATTTATTTATTTATTTATTTATTTATTTATTTATCTTTAAATTATATTATTATTATTTAGTTAGTTAATTCTCTTTTTTTTTTTTTTCTTTTTTTTGTACGCTTATAGTTGACTTCATCAAGTTTTTGCGCCTTATATATATTAGTAGTAGTAGTAGTAGTTCCTTTTTTATGCATTTTTTTTTCTCTCAAGGCCTGACTCAGCGCGTTGGGTTACGCTGCTGGTCAGGCATCTGCTTGGCAGATGTGGTGTAGCGTATATTATGGATTTGTCCGAACAGCAGTGACGCCTCCTTGAGCTACTGAAACTGAAACTGAAACTGAAACTTACGGTATCAGTATCAGCGACCCAGATCTGTGTTCAGACCTGTGTGGAAACATTGACTGGAGCGATGCCACCCAAAACATGCCCTGCTCCTCTGGTACTTTGCTGGTCTTTCAGATAGTGTTGCGGTCTGCTTGGTTGTTTGTTGGTTTTTTTAGGGCGTTATGGGTGTTGATGTTGATTGTGTGTGTGTGTGTGTGTGTGTGTGTGTGTGTGTGTGTGTGTGTGTGTCTGTCTGTCCTGTCTGTCTGTGTCTGTGTCTGTGTGTGTGTGTGTGTGTGTGTGTGTGTGTGTGTGTGTGTGTTGTACAAACACTGAAGCATTCAGTTGCGCCCACAGATATAATATATATATATATATATATATAAACACATGCGCATGCACACGCAAGGAGGTAAGCACGCGCGTACGCACACGCACACACATACACACACACACACATACACACACACACTACACACACACTACACATATATTTTTTTTTTTTTTTTTTTTTTTAAATTCCTTTATTATTATTATTTTTGGTATTATAGTTTAATGTATTTTTTTGTGTTGCGTTAAATTAGTTAATTTTTTGGAACTGTGATCAACAATAGACAATCACTGAACTTTCTCGAGCAATGACGGTCAACAACAACCTAAATGTGTTTCAGTGGAACTGTCGATCTATTGGTACAAACTGTGATCACTTAGTGCAGCATCTGGCGAATCATAATTACCAGTTGCTAGCCCTTCAATCTCTAAATGTAAAGCGAGATAAACTTCCTAAATTTGATCACTATTACTTTCCGCCATTACATCAGAAGGTGGATACCAATGAGAAAATCAGCACAGCTATATACATTCGAGAAGGGGTTAAGTACACTCCATGCCCCAGCCCCGTTCCACCAGATATACCAAATATTCATTCTTGTGCTGTAAAAGTCCAGTATAATTCTTCACTCTTAACTGTCATTTCTGTATACCTACCTCAGGGTCCAAATGACTTTAATACAGAGTGGATTCGAACATTACGGACAGACCAGGACAAAAAAGTTCTCATCACGGGAGACTTCAATGCACACTCGCCATTTTGGGAGAAAGACTGCCAGTCGATCACTAGCAATCGTTTTATTGAAAACATTGTAGATACTTCTTTATACCTACTTAACGATGGCAGAATAACACGGATACCAGACAATCCAAGTCATAGAGCAACTGCCATAGATCTCACTTTAATCTCACCAGATCTGGCACCAATATGTGACTGGAATACACTGGATGACACTCTTAATAGTGATCATTTGCCTATTATAATAAGACTTGAATCTAAAATGCCTCAGTCAATAGATCCAAACGAGGATAAGATCCCAAAATATAATTACCGACATGCGAACTGGGATAAATTCACAAGTTTACTTTCATCGTTTCAAATTTGCAACATAAACGATACAGACATCAACAGTTTATATTCGACATTTACAAATGTAGTCATCACCGCTGCAAATGAATCTATACCCAAGTACAAATCGGTTAAAGATCATAAGCACTCTGGTAATATCTGGTGGAATGAGGCTTGTGAAGCAGCAAAGAAAGAAAAGAAGTCAAAATTCAAAATATACTTAAAAGTACAATCCATCCCAAATCATTTAGAGATGAAAAAGGCTAAAAATAAAGCAAATAGTGTTAACGCACAAGCGAAAAGGCAGTACTGGTCGTCTTTCTGCACAAATGAAGTTTTCAATCACAAAGATATGCAAAAGGTATGGGAAAAACTAAAATCAATGAAAAATGGAATATATTTACCACAATGCCCAATTAAACTGGACCATACAGATCTACCTTCAAATATTGAAAAGGCAGAAGTTTTTGCTGACATGTTTGGTAATCACAGTAGAATCACTGGTTTGTCAGAAGAAAATAGAAAGTTCAGAGAAAGCCAAGAGAAAAATGAAATATACCAAGGTTCAGAGAGCGTAAATCACCTATATATAAATAGTGAAATAACACCAGATGAAATAAAGGAATGTCTCTCAAATCTCAGCAGCAAAAAAACAGCAGTTGGTTTAGACGGAATTTCAAACGAAATGTTGAGACATTTGCCTGGAAATTTGACTGATTTCTTACACTTAATTTTAAAGAAATGTTGGTCTGATGGTGACATTCCTCTTGTATGGAAACAATCAATTGTTGTCCCAATACACAAACAGGGCAAACGCAGAACAGATAAAAACAGTTATCGACCAATTGCCTTAACATCGCATGTATGCAAACTAATGGAAAAAATTGTTCTAAAAAGACTTGTTCATTATTGTGAGAAGCATAGTGTAATTCCTGTAAACCAAGCTGGCTTCAGAAAAGGTAGATCCTCCACAGAACATCTAGTCAAACTGACTACACAGGTAAAGCAACAGTTTGCAAGGCGAAAAAACGTACTAGCGACTTTTTTTGATGTGAAAAAAGCATACGACCAAGTGTGGCAACGCTCGACTTTTATATAAACTGAAAAATATCGGTATCACAGGCAACATGTATGATTATATCAGAAGTTTCTTATCAGATAGATTTATACAAGTAAGAATAGGAAACACCTACTCAAACCCCAGACAATTACATATGGGGTTACCACAAGGATCAGTAATTTCGCCAATTTTATTCAATATATTATTAGCAGATCTACCTAGCAAGCTAGCTAAAGATACAGTCTTGGTTCAATTTGCTGATGACATTTGTTTATGGATGAAGGTGACAATGAAAAATAAAACGCCTACTAGGACACTGAATTACATAAAGAAAATATACCAGCGGGAACTTGATAAAATCAGCAACTTTATGACGGAAAATGGCTTATCATTGTCCTTAGAAAAAACAAATATGATGCTATTAACACAGGATCAGACCCAGAAAAGCTCCCTGTGTTTACAATAAATGGTTCTATCATCAGATATACACAATATGTTAAATTTTTGGGAGTTTTATATTTCTTCAAAGCTTTCGTGGAATTATCATATTGACTATATACTAAACAAAGCAAGAAAAGGTCTAAATTTCCTTAAAATAATTTGTAAACAGCACTGGGGGCAAGATACCAAAGCGTTGATATCTCTCGCAACCTCTCTCGTACGTTCACGCTTGACATACGCTCAAGAGGTATTTTTCAGTGCTCCACTGCATTTGTTAAAGAAGCTGCAAAGCATCGATTGTAAGGCTTATAAACTTGCTCTAGGTGTGCCCATTCTTACATCAAATTTAGGGACCTACAGAGAAGCAGGTGTTTTATCTCTTGATGAACAAAGGAAAGCTTCAGCCGCGAAATTCGTTATCAAATCTTTAGCATATGAAACCTTTTCAAAAGAAGAAGTTAATTTAAGTTCACAAAAAGATTTTGCTAAACGAGCTAAGACGATACAGTCTATGACATCCATCAATACATTTGCATCAGATATCATTAGTGCTACGGAATCAAGAGACAAGCAAATTGCAAAAATACCTACTTTTTCACCAGTCCCTGAATGGGAGCAGTGTAAAGCTACCTTTGACATGGATTATACAGATTTATCCAAGAACCAGTCACCATTTTTGTTAAAACCTGAAGTGCTCTCCCATATAGAAAATCAATATTCTAATTATCTAAAAATATACACAGACGGATCTGTTCTAGAAGATGGTAATTCAGGAGCGGCTTTTGTAATTCCTTCATTTAGATTAGAAAAATTATACTATATTGGTAGACAATATTCCATTTTCACAGCTGAACTTATAGCCATACTTATGGCCTTAAATTATATTTCAGACATTCCGAAAACTGTCAGTGAAATTCTATTATGTGTAGACTCGAAGTCAGTATTAAAAGCTATAGAATCTCCAAATTCAAAGAAGCGAATAGAGATGACAATGGAAATAAAACATATTATTCACCAACTGACAAAACAGGGCATTAAATTAACTTTCTGTTGGGTACCTTCGCACTGTGGAATATCTTCAAATGAGTGGGTAGACCAAGCAGCTAGAAGAGCAGCACGTAATTTCGAAGGCGCAATACAACTTGACATCCAGTTAGATCTACATGAATACATTAGTTGTATAGAAAATGTCTCTAGAAATCGATTTAAGAAATTACTTATAGATTCAAATAATCAATATTACCAATGTTGTGTAAACACAAAGAATGCAGCTAATCCCAAACATTTTCTAAATTTGACACCAGCAGCACATTCAAGACAAATTACAAGTCTAATGTATAGAATTCGTTTAAATGCCTTTCGTACAAAATTTTCTAAAAATATAAAATGTATATGCGGTAAGCAAATAACTGTAAGTCATCTACTCATTCATTGTCCGAGCATAAGACCGTTAATTCCTAAAGATGTAGTTGATGACTTTTCTTCCAATATTTCATTAGCCACTGAAAAGATTTTGAATGATTATTCATTGCTTAGAATGTTTTCGGAAATTTTAAAACTCCAGTCCAGTTGGTATCCTCCTTTGATGTGTTATAATTAATGTTGTTATTTATATTTACATTGTT
>NC_134903.1:14658327-14663327 GCF_041734735.1 Babylonia areolata
TCTTCTTCTTCTGCTTTCTCGTTCTTCTTCTTCTCCTCCTCCTCCTTCTTCTTCCTTCTTCTCCCCATCCTCCTCCTCCTCCTTCTTCTTCTTCTTCTTGCTTCTTCTCCTCCCCTCATCACTGATCCATCCCTCTCGCCTGCACTCCTTCCTGATGATCCTCCTTAACCTCCCTCACACATTCTGACAATCCACTTGTCCGATCTGGATCAGTTATCGAATCCCGCTCTCGGCCCTTTCTCCCAAGTTTGGACTGGCAACAACAACAACAAAAAAATCAAACTGAAACTTCTAGTCCCATTCGGATGACACGATAAACCGAGGTCCCGTGTACAGTATGCACCTCACTTCACGGCCTGACTAAGCGCTGTTGGGTTACGCTGTGAGTTGGTGTTTTGTTTGTGTGTGTGTGTGAGTGTGTGTGTGTTGTGTGTGGTGTGTGTGTGTGTGTGTGTTTGAGAGAGTGTGCGTGCGTAATGTGTGTGCGCGTGTGTGCGGTGAGTGTGTAGGGGGGAAAAAAAGGAGGGGAGGAGGGAGGAGGGGGGGAAAGAAAAAAGGACGAGAAGAAAAAGGGAAAGAAGAGGAGAGGGAAGAAAGGAGGAGGAGGAGGGGAGAAGAAGAAGAAGGAGGAGGAGGAGGGAGAGGAGAAGAAGGAAAGAAGAAGAAGGAGAGGAGGAGAAGAAGAATGAGAAGGAGGAGGAGGGGGAGAAGAAGAATGAGAAGGAGGAGGAGGGAGAGGAGGAGGAGGAGAAGAAGGAGGGGGAGAAGAAGAAGAAGGAGGAGGAGAAGAAGGAGGAGGAGGAGAAGAAGAAGGAGGAGGAGGAGGGAGAGGAGGAGGAGAAGAAGGAGGAGGAGGGGGAGAAGAAGAAGGAGGAGGAGGAGGGAGAGGAGGAGGGGGAGAAGAAGAATGAGAAGGAGGAGGAGGGAGAGGAGGAGGAGAAGGAGGAGGAGGGGGAGAAGAAGAAGGAGGAGGATGGAGAGGAGGAGGAGGGGAAGAAGAAGGACAAGGAGAAGGAGGAGAAGGAGAAGAAGGAGGAGGAGGAGGAGGGGAAGAAGAAGAAGAAGAAGCAGGAGGAGGAGGAGGAGGGAGAGGAGGAGGAGGAGAAGAAGAAGGAGGAGGAGGAGGGGGAGAAGAAGAAGAAGAAGGAGGAGGAGGAGGAGGAGAAGAAGAAACTCAGCTCTGTACCTGACAGAGGAGAAGACGAAGGAAGGTGGCAGAATGGTTAAGACGCTCATCTGTCAATACATTGTCCGTAAGGGTTCAGGTTCGAATCCCGCTCTCGCCCTTTCTCCCAAGTTTGACTGGCAACCAAAAAAAAAAAAAAAATCAAACTGAACGTCTAGTCATTAGGATGACACGATAAACCGAGGTCCCGTGTACAGTATGCACCTCACTCAAGGCCTGACTAAGCGCGTTGGGTTACGCTGTGTGTGTGTGTGTGTTTGTGTGTGTGTGTGTGTGTGTGTGTGTGTGTGGGTGTGTGTGTGTGCGTGTATATGTGCGTGCGTGTGTGTGCGTGTGCGTGTGTGAGCGTGTGTGCATGTATACGTGTCAGTGTGTGTGCGTGTGTGTGTGTGTGTGTGTGTGTGTGTGTGTCTCTGTGTGTGTGTGTGTGTGTGTGTGTGTGTGTGTGTGTGTGTGTGTGTCTGTGTGTGTGTGTCCGGTCCGGTAGATCAATTTTTATTTACACTTTCTTTTTCTTTTTTTTTTCTTTTTTCTTTTTTTTAAAACCCACTCACATTAACTTTGTTCCCCCCTCCTCCTCAACCCCCACCCCCACCCCCCCTGGTTTTCTAATGCCACCCCTGGGCATTTTGCCCCCCCCCCCCCATCCTCCCCCCCCACCCCGTCATCTCCGTCCTTCCCCTCCTCTCTCTCCCCTCCCCCCCCCACTTCCCCCGCCTCGACACACCACACTCTCACCTCCATCCACTCCTATCCTATTCCCAGTCCACCTCGCTAAAACTGTTCCTGGTACTGGGAGATAAGGTCACTCACCCCCGACCTAATGTTCTTCGCACGAGTCATCAAACATCAGAGAACTGGGGCTGACACCTGTTGAGAGGATGTTATATATATATATATATATATATATATATATATATATATATATATATATATATATATATATATAAGTCATGTCATCAATTATTGTTTTTTGGTTGTTGGCATTTTTTTTTTGGGGGGGGGAGAGGGGTTGGGGGTTTGTGGAGGTGGGGGGGGGGGGGGCGTGAGGGGTATTTGGGGAGGGGGGCGTTTGTTTATTTGGTGGGGTGATTTTTGCGAATTGTCAAGTGGATCTGATATTGACCTAGTTTGTTCATGTTTTGGGGGGAGGGGGGGGTTGTTGGTTTTGTTTGTTTGTGGTTTGTTTGTTGTTGGGTTTTTTTCGGGGGGGGGGGGGGGGTGTTGTTGTTGTTTTTGTTGTTGTTGTTGTTTGTTTGTTTGGTTGGGTTTTTTTTTTAGGTTGGATGTCTTTTTCATCGTTCATGTTTCATCATGTTTGTAAATCGCTTAGAGCCTGATCTCTGAACGAGGGTAGGTGCTGTATAAGTATCTGTATCATTGTCACCATCACCATCATCATCATCATCATCATCATCATCATTACCACCATCACCATCATCATCATCATCATCATCATCATCATCATCACCATCATCATCGTCATCATCATCATCATCATCGTCATCACCACCACCATTACCACCACCACCATCATCATCATCACCACCACCATTACCACCACCACCATCATCATCACACCACCACCATTACCACCACCACCATCATCATCACACCACCACCATCACCACCACCACCACCATCACCACCACCATCATCACACCACCACCATTACCACCACCACCATCATCATCACACCACCACCATCACCACCACCACCACCATCACCACCACCATCATCACACCACCACCATTACCACCACCACCATCATCACCACCACCACCACCATCACCACCACCATTACCACCACTACCATTACCACCACCACCATCATCATCATCACCACCATTACCACCACCACCATTACCACCACCACCACCATCATCATCACCACCACCACCATCACCACCACCATCATCACCACCACCACCATCACCACCACCATTACCACCACTACCATTACCACCACCACCATCATCATCATCACCACCATTACCACCACCACCATTACCACCACCACCACCACCATAACCACCACCATCATCACCACCACCACCATCACCACCACCATTACCACCACTACCATTACCACCACCACCATCATCATCATCACCACCATTACCACCACCACCATTACCACCACCACCATCATCATCATCACCACCACCATCACCATCACCATCATCACCACCACCATTACCACCACTACCATTACCAGCACCATCAGAACCACCATTATCATCACCACCACCACCACCATCACCACCACCATCATCATCACACCACCATCACCACCACCACCATCACCATCACCACCACCACCACCACCATCACCACCACACCACCACCATCACCACCACCATCACCACCACCACCACCACCACCACCATCACCACCACCACCATCACCACCACCATCACCACCACCACCACCATCACCATCACCACCACCACCACCATCACCACCACCGCCACCACCACCACCATCACCACCACGCCACCATCACCACCATCACCACCACGCCACCATCACCACCACCCTCATCACCACCACCATCACCACCACCCTCATCATCACCACCACCATCACCACCACCATCACCACCACCCTCATCATCACCACCACCACCATCACCACCACCGCCACCACCACCACCACCATCATCACCACCACCACCACCACCACCATCACAATCACCATCACCACCACCACCACCACCACCACCACCATCACCACCACCATCACCACCACACCACCACCATCACCACCACCACCACCACCACCACCATCACCATCACCACCACACCACCACCATCATCACCATCATCACCACCACCACCACCACCACCACCACCACCACCACCATCACCACCACCATCACCACCACCACCACCACTACCACCACCATCACCACCACCATCACCACCACCACCACCACCACCACCACCACCACCCTTACCACCACCACCACCACCACCCTCACCACCACCACCACCACCACCACCATCACCACCATCACCACCACCACCACCACCACCATCACCACCATCACCACCACCACCACCACCATCACCACCATCACCACCATCACCACCACCACCACCACCACCATCACCATCACCACCACCACCACCATCACCACCACCACCACCCTCACCCTAACGATGACCTGTGACCTACAGCTGCACGTGGCGGGGCAGGCGGTGCGGGGAGGAGCACTTCGACCTGAGGGCCACAGACCACGGCATCTGCTACACCCTGGACAGCAAGAACATGTCTGTGGAGTCCACAGGTACGTCTGTACTGGTGGTGGTGGTGGTGGCTGTGGTGGTGATGGTGGTGGTGATGGTGGTGGTAGTAGTAGTAGTAGTAGTAGTAGTAGTAGTCATAGTTGTTGTTGTTGTTGTGGTTGTTGTTGTGGTGGTGGTGCTGGTGGTGGTTGTGGTGGTGATGATGATGGTGGTGGTGATGGTGATGGTGGTGGTAATGATGGTGGTGGTGATTGTGGTGGTGGTGGTGGTGGTGTGGTGGTGGTAGTAGTAGTAGTAGTCATAGTTGTTGTTGTTGTTGTGGTTGTTGTTGTTGTGGTGGTGGTGGTGGTGGTGGTGGTAGCAGTAGTAGTAGTCATAGTTGTTGTTGTTGTTGTGGTTGTTGTTGTTGTGGTGGTGGTGGTGATGGTGGTGGTGGTGATGGTGATGGTGGTAGTAGTAGTAGTCATAGTTGTTGTTGTGGTGGTGGTGGTGGTTGTGGTGGTGGTGGTGCTGCTGGTAGCAGTAGTAGTCATAATTGTTATTGTGGTGGTGCTGGTGGTGG
>NC_134903.1:14673327-14675827 GCF_041734735.1 Babylonia areolata
TGTGTGTGTGTGTGTGTGATTTCCACGTTTTCAATCATGCAGCCAATGTGTCTGTGTGTCTGTGCGTGTGTCTGTGTGTACGTGTGTGTGTGTGCGCGTGTATGCGTTCCTACGTGCGCGCACACGTGTCTGTGAGAAAGAGAGAGAGAGAGAGAGAGAGAGTGTGTGTGTGTGTGTGTGTGTGTGTGTGTGTGTGTGTGTGTGTGTGTGTGTGTGTGTGTGTGTGAATGCATATTGTATTCCCTGACCTGTTGAATATTCCTTGACAGGACTAACTGCTCTCTCTCTCTCCCTCTCTCTCTCTCTCTCTCTCTCTCTCTCTCTCTCTCTCTCTCTCTCTCTCTCTCTCTCTCTCTCTCTCTCTCTCTCTCTCTGCTTTCTAGCAGAGTCACAACATAACTGGCGTAAGTATAATCATTGCTCGTCTAGTTTGTTTGCCCCCTTGTAACATGAATCAGCAACTGTATCTCAAAATATCACACATAGGTTTTGCAGATCTTGATGGCATGGAAACTTTTCAAACGTATGTCGAAGTCCCAGACCGGTGTAATAACCCAGAATGGCCCACACCTCTAAACACACACAATAATTATGACCCCCCCAGGAAATCTTTGATCATTGTATTGTACTGTATTGTAGGGAACGCGGAAGAAGAAGAAGAATTATTACTCTTTTTGTCACAAAAGATTTCTCTATGTAAAATTCGGGCTGCTTTCCCCAGGGAGAGCGTGTCGTTACACTGAGAGCGCCACCCTTTTTTTTCTTCTTCTTTTTTTCGTATTTTTTCCTGCCTGATTTTTTTTTTTTTTTTTTTTTTTTTTTTGGGGGGGGGGTTGTTGTTGTTGTTGTTGTTTTGTTTTCCAATCGGAGTGGATTTTTCTAAAGAATTTTGCCAGGAACAACCCTTTTGTTGCCGTGGGTTCTTTTACGTGCGCTAAGTGCATGCTGCACTCGGGACCTCGGTTTATCGTCTCATCCGAATGACTAGCTTCCAGACCACCACTCAAGGTCTAGTGGAGGGGGAGAAAATATCGGCGGCTGAACCGTGATTCGAACCAGCGCGCTCAGATTCTCTCGCTTCCTAGGCGGACGAGTTACCTCTAGGCCATTACTCCAGTAGTAGTAGTAGTAGTAATCTTTACAGCGTCCCTCCGTGCAAAACATGCCCTGCTGTGTTGCACACAATGTAGAACTCGACGTGGAATATAACATGCACTCGACCAACACAAGTTTCTTTGTATATACTCTGCACAGACACCCCATACCAAACGCTAACAGTGATCTCTGCACGTGCGCACACACACGCACACGCACACGCACACACACACACACAGTGTACACATCTGTTGTGCCTCTGTGTGTGTGAGAGAGAAAGAGAGAGAGAGAGAGATCTTCAGTTTATCGTCTATTCACTAGAAGTGTTATTAGACTTTCTGTGTGTGTGTGTGTGTGTGTGTGTGTGTGTGCGTGTGTGTGTGTGTGTGTGTGTGTGTGTGTGCGTGTGTGTGTGTTTCTGGGCCGACGCCCCCCCTCCCTCAACCCCCTCACCCGCTCGACCTTCCCCTCACACACACACACACACACACACACACACACACACACACACACACGAAGCTTTCAATCATCTTCAGGAGGGGCTGCACCAGACGTTGCCCAGCTGTTGTGGGTGCAGATCTGATGTGATATCATTTCAGTTCATCAGTCAAAATTTTATTTATTTGTTATTTTATTTATTTACTTTTTTTTATATTATTATTATTATTATATTATTATTATTATTATTATTGTTGTTGTTGTTGTTGTTGTTGTTGTTGTTTTTACTTTATTTTATTTTATTTTCATTTATTTTTTTATATTCATTTATTTATTTATTTTATTTCATTTTATTTTTATTGTTATTGTTATTTATTTTTATTTTTAGGTTTTTCTGGGTTTTTTGGGTTGTTTGTTTTTTTTTGTTGTTGTTGTTGTTTTTTGTTTGGTTGGGTTTTTTTTCTCAAGACCTGACTAAGCGCGTTGGCTGCTGGTCAGGCATCTGCTTGGCAGATGTGGCGTAGCGTATATGGATTTGACCGAACGCAGTGACGCCTCCTTCAGCTACTGATACCGATACTGATACTGATACTGATACTGATACCGATACTGATACTGATCATCAATCAAAACCTAGACAGGTACTGTCTCATCAACCTTTGCGTAGTGTGTTACGAGTAATGTCCGATTTTCCTCCAGTCAACTGAACGTGACCCACAGCTCAGCTTCAGCCAGTCAGGTCACCGCCGAGTGGTTAAAGCGTTGGACTTTCACTCTGGGGTGTCCTGAGTTCGAATCTTGATCACGGCGTGTGTTATGTTAATTAAGGATGGACATTCATCCAAACTCCCATGTCATTTTTTTTTTTTTTTCTAATGCGTAGATGTGCAGACTTGCTTGTGCCTGACCCCTCTTTGTGTGTGTACGCATGCAGAGATTCTATATTCGTAGGTTAACTCACTCAGTA
>NC_134903.1:14680827-14688327 GCF_041734735.1 Babylonia areolata
TAATAATAATAAGAAGAAGAAGAATGATAATAATGGTGATGATGATGATGATGATGATGATGATGATGATGATGATGATGATGATGATGATATTCATAATAATGATAATAGTTGTAATTATGATGATAGTAGCAGCAGCTGCTGCTGCAGAAAGAAGAAGAAGATGATGATGATGGTGATGATGATGATGATGATGATGATGATGATGATGATGATGATGATGATGATGAACACAACACAACTCAAACAAAAATACAAAACTGTTTTGTTTACATTGATGATGATGAAGAAGGAGGAGGATGACGATAACGATGTTGCTATGGAGGTTCATTTTGGTTTGGGACTGCATGACAAGGCTGTACTCTACGCTTCCTGTCATAATGATATCCCGGTGTTAACCAGGCCCGAGAGATACAGACACTTGCAGTGTTGGTCAGGTAATTAGAGCAACACACCCAAAGACGCATCCTTGAAGTGGATGACACTCGACTGTGTGGTCCCAGTCTCCCAATTTCAGCCCACAGCACACTCAACTCTGGGTAGGAGCCGGCCACGGGCCGAAAAACCCACCTCCGCTGGGATTCGAACCCGCGTCCCCCCTGCCATCAGTCCGCGACGCTAACCACTTCGCCACGGCGGCTGGTGAGTCCTGTCAGTGTCTTCAGTGTCGGCAGATTCATGGAGGGCTGTTGTTTGCGGGACGTGGTGGCGGTCTCCACTCTGGGGGGGGGGGGGGGGGGGACGCTCACTCAGTCTGGCTCCGCGACTAAGCCATTATTGTCGTTAGTAGGGGGCTTAGTAGGAGGTGTTCTAAGTACGTTAAATCAAAACAGGCACCACTGAACACCATCGAAGTGACTCAGCAGCAGTGCAGGGTCTCCTCTGGTGTGTGGCCTCCTGGCGACCTAACATCAATGGCTTCCTGCGAACTGCCGACGCTGGAACTGTGACGGACGAACCCGGGTGTGGCCGTGTACGGGGAAATCTAATTGAGCGGCGTGGGAGTAATGCCACTGAAATAGCGCAGATGATGGGGCAGCAAACAAAAAAAAAACCCACACAAAACACACACACACACACACACACACACACACACACACAAAGAAGTCACAAAACACAACTATAACAAACAACAACAGCAATAATAATAACAACAACAACAACAACAACAACAACAACAACCACAAACACAACCACACAACCACCCACACCAAACACCAAACACCAACAACAACCCACAACAACACCACCCACCACCCACCACCACCACCAACCAACCATTCCAGACGTGCTACGCCACAAGGTGGCCCAGGAGTGCCACTGCCCAGTGCCCTGCTCATTCCTGGTGTTCGACCCCATCGTGTCCTACGCGGACGCCTCCCCCCTAGTGGTGGAGCGATTCCTGACCGACGCCAACCAGACGGCGCTGTCCTCCAGCTTCCGGCAGGCAAGGGAGATCACCCACCGGCTTCAGAGGGAGAAGAGGCAGAACTTCCAGAAGCAGGTGATTATGATGGTGATGGTGATGGTGACAATGATGATAATGATGATGGTAACAAGAGAGGCAAGGCCTTGAAGACTCACTTGTGATACACACTTAAAGAAATGACAATAATAATAATGATAATAATAATAATAATAATAATGATAATAATAATAATAATAATAATAATAATAATAATAATGTTGATGATGATGATGATAATAATAACAATAATAATAATAACAATGAAACTTTTAGAATTATTTTGTTAAGATGTGTTCTTATTTGTTAATATAAATACATAAAGCTTCGCGTTGAAAAAATAAAATAAAATAAAAAATAAAACCATGTAGTTCTGGTCTGGAATCCAGGTGTTTAAGTTCTACAGTCCCGATGTTGTTGTGACCATATAATTCTGGTTTTCTGAATCACGGTGTTTCTCATCACAGTCCCACGGATGGTGTGACTGAGTGTAGTTCTGGTGATGTGATGTGTGTAGTTCTGGTGATGTGATGTGTGTAGTTCTGGTGATGTGATGTGTGTAGTTCTGGTGATGTGATGTGTGTAGTTCTGGTGATGTGATTGTTCTAGTGATGTGATGTGTGTAGTTCTAGTGATGTGATGTGTGTAACTGGTGATGTGACTGGGTGTAGTTCTGGTGATGTGATGTGTGTAACTCTGGTGATGTGATGTGTGTAGTTCTGGTGATGTGATGTGTGTAACTCTGGTGATGTGACTGGGTGTAGTTCTGGTGATGTGTGTAGTTCTGGTGATGTGCTGTGTGTAACTCTGGTGATGTGATGTGTGTAGTTCTGGTGATGTGTGTAGTTCTGGTGATGTGATGTGTGTAGTTCTGGTGATGTGATGTGTGTAGTTCTGGTGATGTGATGTGTGTAGTTCTGGTGATGTGATGTGTGTAGTTCTGGTGATGTGATGTGTGTAGTTCTGGTGATGTGTGTAGTTCTGGTGATGTGATGTGTGTAGTTCTGGTGATGTGACTGAGTGTAGTTCTGGTGATGTGACTGAGTGTAGTTCTGGTGATGTGTGTAGTTCTGGTGATGTGATGTGTGTAGTTCTGGTGATGTGATGTGTGTAGTTCTGGTGATGTGATGTGTGTAGTTCTGGGGATGTGTGTAGTTCTAGTGATGTGATGTGTGTAGTTCTAGTGATGTGATGTGTGTAGTTCTAGTGATGTGTGTAGTTCTAGTGATGTGATGTGTGTAGTTCTGGTGATGTGATGTGTGTAGTTCTGGTGATGTGATGTGTGTAGTTCTAGTGATGTGATGTGTGTAGTTCTGGTGATGTGATGTGTGTAGTTCTAGTGATGTGATGTGTGTAGTTCTGGTGATGTGTGTAGTTCTAGTGATGTGATGTGTGTAGTTCTAGTGATGTGATGCATGTAGTTTTGGTGATGTGTGAGTTCTAGTGATGTGATGAGTGTAGTTCTGGTGATGTGATGTGTGTAGTTCTGGTGAGGTGATGTGTGTAGTTCTGGTGATGTGATGTGTGTAGTTCTGGTGTTGTGATGTGTGTAGTTCTGGTGATGCGACTGACTGTAGCTCTAGTCTACACACACACACACACACACACACACACACACACACACACACACACACACACACACACACACACACACATTACAGGTGGACGACCTGGATGAGAAGTTCCACGTGCTGCTCAACGTCTCCATCAAGGACATCGTGCACAAGCTGAACATGCAGCAGGAGGGCCTGGCCCAGATGGGCGACAAGGTCTTCCAGGTCTACAACCGGACCGTCTACCTCTTCAACTACCAGCAGTACATCGTGGAGAAGGACTTCGTCCGCGCCGCCAAAGCCATGAGCGAGAGGACCTTCCACGTGGTGGCCAGTGCCATGCAGGAGTTCGTCATTAAGGTTGAGTCCAAGATCCGGCTCCTCGTGGACCCCAGCCTGGACCGGGCCGACGTGCGGGAGAGCCTCTACCTGCTGACGCTCAACGAGATCGACGGCAAGATCGACATCGCGCAGCGGGCGCTGGAGAACTACACGGAGCTGTGCAGCGCAGTGGTGAATGGGAGCCCCATCTTCAACTACAAGTTCCACGCCGAGCCCCGGGCCAACAGCGTCCACATCGTGCCGCTCCCGCTGTTCCACCACGCCCTCAACAGGACCAGGACCATACGCATCCGGTCGGAGCAGGTGGGCACGGACCTGGAGGACATCATCTCCAACCTCTCGCTGTACCGGAACCTGACCGTGGAGGCCTACCGCACGAAGAACGTCGACACGGCCAGCATGCTGCACGCCAACGTGTTCTTCCTGAAGGCCTGCCGGGAGTACCTGCAGAGCATCGACATGTTCCTCAACGACGGTCTCGGCTACACGGTCACCTTCATGGAGCGGCGCTTAAGGGAGTTCACCAACCGGTGGAGGAGCTTCGACGCGCACAGGGAGTCGCTGTCCCTGCAGCTGAACAGCCTGGAGTCTCTGGCGGAGGGTCTGGAGGAGGGCCTCTTCCTGCAGGTCAGCCAGGGCATCAACATGTCCAGACGCTTCCTGCATGACGGCAGCGTCCGCAAGGAGAACATCGCTCGTCTCTTCGCGTCCACAGACATCCAGGTGGGTCTGACAGGACAGGACAAGACATGACTGGACAGGACAGTACAGGACAGGACTCAAAAAACGAGACGAGACAACACAGGACCAGACAAGACAGGACAGGACAAGACAAGACACGAAAAAAAAACAGACAAGACAACATAGGACAGGACAAGATAAGAAGGGCAAGACAAGACAGTACAAGACAAGACAGGCAAGACAAGACAGTACAAGACAAGAAAGGCGAGACAAGACAAGACAGTACAAGACAAGAAAGGCAAGACAAGACAGTACAAGACCAGGAAGGCAAGACCAGAAGTACAAGACAAGACAGTACAAGACAAGAAAGGCAAGACAAGACAAGACAGTACAAGACAAGAAAGGCGAGACAAGACAAGACAGTACAAGACAAGAAAGGCAAGACAAGACAGTACAAGACAAGAAAGGCAAGACAAGACAAGACAGTACAAGACAAGAAAGGCAAGACAAGACAAGACAGTACAAGACAAGAAAGGCGAGACAAGACAAGACAGTACAAGACAAGACATGACAAGACAAGGGAGACAGCAGGAGAAGACAAGACACTGCAAGTCAAGGAAGACACGACAATACAAGGCAAGAAAGACAAGACAAGAAAAAGCAAGACAAGACAAGACAATGACAATGGCAAGACACGACAAGACAAGGAAGACAAAACAGGGGGGAAAAAAAACAAGACCAGACAAGAAAGGCGAGACAAGACGAGGACAGGACAAGAAAGAACAAGAGAGGCAAGGCCTTCAAGACTCACTTGTGGCAAATTAAGTCCCCTAGCATTAATTACAGAGTAATTTCCCTTTTTTTACTATCTGGACCAAAACGTTTGCAACATAAATAAAACTTCCATGCTTAGCAAAAGAAGTTCCTGTTTGAACAAAAAAAATGATAATAATGACTGCTCTTGTTGTTTTGTCAGAATATCAGATCAAAGTGCCAAGTTTAGAGAATACAAAAAATTTAAATATAACAGTAAATACAGTTTGCATATAATTTGGCTTCTTTTTTTTCTTTTTTTCTTTTTGTCTTTTTTTTTCTTTTTTTGTGCCCATCCCAGAGATGCAATATTGTTTTAAGCAAGATGACTGGAAAGAACTGAATTTTTCCTATTTTTATGCCTTGACAAAGTATTTGCTGAGAAAATGTCAATGTTAAAGTTTACCACGAACACACACACACACACACACACACACACACACACAACCGAACACCGGGTTAAAACATAGACTCACTTTGTTTACGCAAGTGAGTCAAAAAGGAAGGACAATACGAGGAAGACAGGACAAAATAGGACAATACAAGACGTAAATGAGAACACGAGACAAGAAAGACAAAAGAGACAAGACAAGACAAGGCAGGGCAATACGACACAGGTAGAACAATACAAGACAAGAAATATAAATAAGACAGGAAGGACAAGACACCACAAGACAAGGACAGGACAAGACAAAGGCGACACGAGACAAGACAAGACAAGACCACACAAGACAATGAGTTAACATCAGACATATTGTATTGAACATTCATTCTGCATATTACACATTCATAACTGTCTATCTGTCTATCTGTCTGTGTGTATGTATAATTATATGTATGTGTATGATATAGGTATGTCTGCCTGTCTGTCTTTGTCTTTGTCTCTGTGTCTCTGCCTGTCTGCCTGCCTGCCTGTCTCTCTGTCTGCCTGTCTGTCTGTCTGTATGTATGTATTATATCTATGTATGTATGTCTTCATGACTGTCTGTCTGTCTATCTGTCTGTCGGCCTGTATGTATGTATGCCTGTCTGTCATTTTCTCTGTCTCTGTCTGTCTGTCGACTTGCATATATGTAGGTAGGTAGGTAGATAGGTAGTTAGGGAGGTATGTCTTTGTCTCTGTCTCTGCATATCTACCTGTCTGTCTGTCTGTCTGTCTGTCTTCCTGCCTGCCTGCCTGTCGGGTTAGAGCGAGCTACCGCTCTCCTGCGGACACTTCATTGGTTGCCTGTTCAAGCCAGAATTGAATATAAAGTTGCCTGTCTATGCTTTCAGTGCCTGAATTGTGATACCACACTCTCATATCTTTCTGAGCTTGTTAACCCGTACTTGCCAAACAGAACATTGAGATCTCTTGATTCCTCCCAGCTAACTGTTCCCCGATACTTCCTTAACTCCTGTGGAAAGAGGTCATTTTCCGTCTTCGGCCCAACAACTTGGAATTCTCTGCCTATTGCTCTCAGACAAACGACTCATCTATCTGCCTTCAAAGCAAATCTTAAAACTTATCTCTTTAAAAAATAAAAATAAAAACCTTTTCATAACTCAGATAGTGCTGTTGTCCCAGGGCCATGGCAATGTGGGTTTGTGTGATGGGAGAGTAGAGAGAATGGGGGTGGGTAGATAGATGGTGGTGGTGTGGTTCGAAAGGGAGAATGACCCGATTTTTACCCCTTTTACCTTTTCTATCCAAAATTTTATTTTACAATTTTTACAAAATCTGTGGCATGCAGATTACAATTATGTTCCTATTTACATGTATGTATTTTAAGTGAAAATTGCTGTCATCTCAGCCGTTTAATCATGTGTGTGTCTGTGTATTAGTGTGAGTGTTAGAGCGTAACAGTTGTAGTGTTGACAGCATGTTACTTTGTGAGTTTTATGCATTGTGTTTTTATAATATTAATGATTCTGTTTTATGTTTCTACTACTTTTTATATGCTTTCTTGTTTCACTTTAGGTACTGGATTGTAAAGCGCTTAGAGCTTGCTTATGCTTGTATTATAGCGCTATATAAAAATAAAATATTATTATGATGAACTTCACGGAGGTGAACTGGTGAATTGGATGGGGGGTCGTTTTGTTTTCTGTCTGGCTGTCTGTCTGTCTGTCTGTCTTTGTCTTCGTCTTCGGTCTATCTATCTATCCTTGTCTGTGTGCCTGCCTGTCTGTCTGTCGACTTGCATATAGGTAGGTAGGTAGGCAGGTAGATAGGTAGGTAGGAAGGTGTTTCTGTCTCTGTATATCTACCTGTCTGTCTGTCTGTCTATCTGTCTGTCTTCCTGCCTACTTGCCTGCCCTATCCAGGTGGGTTAGAACGACCTGAAGAACTTCTTCACGGAGGTGAACTGGTGAAGTGGATGGGGGGGGGGGGGGTCGTTTTGTTTTCTGTCTGTCCTTGTCTTTGTCTTTGTCTTTGTCTTCGGTCTATCTATCTACATAAGTTTACATTTGGGCCAACAGCATAGTGAGAGCCGTATTATCAATGGTTTCTCCAGTCAATGGGAAATCATCATTTACAGCTTGGTCTTTTGTGAAGGACTATGATTCTCAAACTAGGAGGCAAAATTGCACTGGTTCTTAGTGCTGCAGCCTTGTGGGCTGGTTGGCCTTTGGGAACCATCTCAACATCGACTGTCCTAAAAC
>NC_134903.1:14695827-14735827 GCF_041734735.1 Babylonia areolata
AAGAAAGAAACATTGGACTTCCAAGTTTGCCGTCGTTTATTTACTGAATATTACTATTCTTCAAATTTCTAATCGTTTTTCACGCCACAGGAAGCTAATATTTCACGCAGAAATTCTTATTCGTCATAAGTTGGGAGCGAGAAGACGAAGGTAATCGCTTTGACAAGTGAAAAGACGAAACGTCCAAAGGACCAATTTCCGCCATACATCCAGTGACCATGTCTAGACGATCAGTGCGCTACCACCAGAGGCGAGATTCTGATGATGAGTTCGAGACGCCAGCACTTCAGATTGCAGCTCAACGTAATGAGGCTCGAGCTGCTGCTTCTGGTCAGTCTCTCTCTCTCTCTCTCTCTCTCTCTCTCTCTCTCTCTCTCTCTCTCTCTCTCTATCTCCACCACCCCCTCCATTTACTCCTTTTTTGTCTGTCTGATCGTCTGTCAGTCTGTCTGATTACACTTACACTTACAGCAAATCATTTTGATATCTTCTCTCTCTCTCTCTCTCTCTCTCTCTCTCTCTCTCTCTCTCAACATTAATCGACAAATGTCCTCAATTTCTGTAAATTCATCAAGAACACCACGACCCCTTACCCCTCCCCTCCCCCAAAGTCAATATCCCAATCCTAAGAATTGACTTGTTCAAATCCAGTCTGGTTTACTCAGGCGCCACCCTATGGAACTCACTCCCAGAAACAATTAGACAACACCATTGTCCAACCACCTTCAGAAAACATTACCTTTCACACCATATGCCATAACAGTAACATGTTATGTTAATCATTCATTTTAATGATTCTATTCAGTATTTGTCACATGCATATGGTTGACTGAGAACCTCCCTCACCCTCCATCTCCCATTCTGGTCTGTGGTGCGGTGTGACAGTGTATTTTGTGTGTTTGTTTCTTTTATTTTGTTCATTTTTTCCTCAGCATTTTGCTAACACCATGCTTGTAATGTTGTATGTGGTGGGTGTTCTTTTTTTTTTTCTTCTTCTTCTTCTTCTTTTTTTATGATTTTTTCTCCTCTGTTAGATATTTCTACTAACACCATGCTTTAATTTTATTTAGTATTGTGTCATGTAGACCCAGCTCAGGGTGGGGACTGGATGTAAAAAAGCACTGGTGTGCTTATCTATTATCTTCGAAATGAATAATTTTGTCTTGTCTCGTCTTGTTCTCTCTCTCTCTCTCTCTCTCTCTCTCTCTCTCTCTCTGTCTTGTCTTGTTTGGCATTTATGAGGTTATAAGAATTAGCCCTCATCACCTCGTCAATAGGCCCTTGCTGGTAATGACAAAATTATGAAAATGTCACAGTCTCTCTCTCTCTCTCTCTCTCTCTCTCTCTCTCTCTCTCTCTCTCTCTCTCTCTCTCTCTCTCTCTCTCTCTCTCTCTCTCTCTCTCTCTCTCTCTCTCTCTTCCTTTCTCTCTCTCTGTCAATTTTCATTTACACTATAATTACAGTATCATGACTGTGCTTGTACTCATAGTGAGTCATAGGGAAACTCAGATTAACATTCCTTTGTCCTTTTAAAAGTCCTTTTACAATTTCTCATAATCAAATTATTGTCAGTATCATCTGAGATTTAGATGTTTCCCCAATTTTGATTAAACTTAATAAAAGATCAAGTGTAACATATGATAATTACAGATAAAGCTTCATACTCATCCTCACAGCATTAGAACAATAACTTGAATAAGCATCGTAATAACGTAAATGCAGACTGTGACATTTCAGTTTTTCAAATCAAATTACCAATGAATGCGATGTTCTGTTATCACAGATGAAGAAGAATCAGACGATGAACTGCAGTCCGAATCGGGACTGGGTGAGTCACCTGAAGAGGACCTCATTGAAGAAGCAGGGCAGTCCAGCGACAATGGTGAAGATGACAATGACACAGAGAGTGACAGTGATAGCGCGCCGGAGGAGGTGTCGTTCGCCACATCACAACAGGCGGCAGAAAAGAGACAGGAGAGGATCAAGGGGGAGATCAGCAAGGGGAGGCAGGAGGAGAGAGAACGGCGCAGAAAGAGGGATGAACTATTCAAGTTACAAAAGGTACGGGGTGGGGGGATGGGGGGGGGGGGGGGGGGGAGGGAGGTGTGGGGGGGGCCAGTGTTTAGCAATGTCCACATTTCTTCCCCTTGTGTTCTTTTGATTCAGTTTTGTTCTGTAGATGGAAAAATCGTAAATTTGTTCAAATAACATTGTAATATATATATATACCCTATATTTCTTCCCCTGTTAAGAGATGTAATGAAGGCCAGTCAAAGAGTGGAGGAGAAGAAATGTGGAGTATATATTACAATGTTATTACTAATTCACAAGTTTTTTTACTGTCTCATAAACGGAAGAAAAGTGCAGGGGAAAAAAGGTGGATATTGCTGAATGTTCTCTTTGTTGCTGGTGCTTCAGTTTAAATTCCATTAACAAGTGATTCTTATATGATTTGATATGAATACTTATACAGCGCCTATCCTTGGTCTGAGACCAAGCTCTACTTCTTAGTGCTTTAAACACCCCGGGGTCATTTGCACAACAGTCTGCCTTCCTGGCTAGAGCTGACTGACGGGGCTGCCATTGGGCATTGATCATTCCTTTCCTGTGTCATTCAGTCAGATTTCAGGCATGCGCACATACATGCTCAGACAGACATGTAACATTTTGCTGTCTATTGATAGATAGATAGATAGATCTATAGATAGATAAATAGATACAATCTGGAGTGATGGCCTAGAGGTAACACGTCCGCCTAGGAAGCGAGAGAATCTGAGCGCGCTGGTTCGAGTCACGGCTTAGTCGCCAATATTTTCTCTCCTCCACTAGACCTTGAGTGGTGGTCTGGACGCTAGTCATTTGGATGAGACGATAAACCGAGGTCCCGTGTGCTGCACGCACTTAGCACACGTAAAAGAACCCACGGCAACAAAAGGGTTGTTCCTGGCAAAATTCTGTAGAAAAATCCATGTCAGTAGGAAAAACAAATAAAACTGCACGCAGAAAAATTTTTTTTAAAAGTGAGTGGCGGTGTAGTATAGCGACACGCTCTCCCTGGGGAGAGCAGCCCGAATTTCACACAGAGAAATCTGTTGTGATAAAAAGAAATACAAAATACAAATCATGATATGTTGCACTTGACAGGCCTCGTTGTGTGTGCCAGTTACCATTCCATCCCAATTTTTATCACTGCATGGAGGCTTACTGCCGTTTTGAATTTCTCACAAGGGGCATTTTCACTCTAGTCCATCTACGGGAGTAATATTGATAGGTATGCATTTACAAACGCACAGTTGCACATCTACACCCATCGGATCCCCTTCCACACACACATACACTCCATGTTGAATCAGCCATATGCATGATCAGTGATTTTTTTTTTTTCTTTTTTTCTTTTTTTCTTCTCTTCATCTAGTATCACTGACTCTACGTTACAGGGAAAACCCAAAAAGAGATTGAACGAAAGAACAAACACTCACCAGGGTATAACTTAGACACATTCACCACAAAATCTTTTCAGTTACAGAAATCTCAGCAGATCCCATTCAAACTTTAGTCAGCTGTCATTGAGTGTCATACATCTCTCTTCATGTGTGTGTGTGTGTGGACGTGTGTTGTGTGTGTATTGCCTCTGTGTGTGTGTGTGTGTGTGTGTGTGCCTCTGTGTGTGTGTGTGTGTGTTGTGTGTGTGTGTGTGTGTGTGTGCTTGCATGCATGTGTGTGTGTGCTTGTATGCATATGGCATGTGTGTGTGTGCTTGCATGCATGTGTATGTGTGTGTGTGTGTGTTTGTTTTTTTTTCACTCACAGAAAGAGAAGCTGGCTGCACTGAACAAGCGAAAGCTTCCAGAGGAACTCCTGGAAGAGCTGAGTCAGCAGACCGAGAAGAAACAGAAAACAGGTGAGTCAGCGTCTCTGTGTTGTGGATTGGTCTGCATGTCACTGGTAATACGTGACAGACACAACAGCTGAATGGTTAAAGCCATGGGCTTTCAGTCCCACAAGCACAACAGCTGAATGATTAACTCTTTCACCACCAAGTTTCTGTGTGAAAAACACTCCCCAGTGCCAAATATTTTAGATACAATGCTCTTAGTCCCAGCCTTCAATTCATGGCAGAGCAGTGCAGTGGACTTGGTCACTTCAAACTCAGTCAGGGGGAAACTGGCTGCAGCTGTCCAGCTTTGTTACAGCGTGAAAAATGGTCTTATGAGCATGATCCCTCGGTGTCAGCAAAAGTTGCCTGTGGCGGTGCACTGTCTAGTCAACTAAAGTCGCCAACAGTGGTGAAAGAGTTGAAGCGATGGACTTTCAATCTGACAAACACAACAGCTGAATGGTTAAAGCCATGGACTTTCATTCTGACAGACACAACAGCTGAATGGTTAAAGCCATGGACTTTCATTCTGACAGACACAACAGCTGAATGGTTAAAGCCATGGACTTTCAATCTGACAGACACAACAGCTGAATGGTTAAAGCCATGGACTTTCAGTCTGACAGACACAACAGCTGAATGGTTAAAGCCATGGACTTTCATTCTGACAAACACATCAGCTGAATGGTTAAAGCCATGGACTTTCAATCCAACAGACACAACAGCTGAATGGTTAAAGCCATGGACTTTCATTCTGACAGACACAACAGCTGAATGGTTAAAGCCATGGACTTTCAATCCAACAAACACAACAGCTGAATAGTTAACTCACTCCGGACGATGAAATGCTATAACGTTCCTGACGTAAGGAAGCTTTCCAGACAACGGAACGCTATAGCAGTTTCGACAATTAAACATTTTTCCATGTTTTCCTCTTGGGGTGGCATAACAGTCGCAGCTACATCAGGCATTGTGAACGTGTCAAGGGTCGATTGAAAGTTTCTTCATGAGATTTGGTAACAACACACTCCACAGCGAGTTCAGGACCCCACACGACAATCTAATCTGCATATGTATTGAAAATGGCGTCACAGGCAATACTAGTGGAAATTTTTGGATCAAACTAGATCACAACAGTGGCTTTTACTGCTGCTGAAGTGATTGAAATGCTTCAAACTGAAGGTTTGACATCGACAAGGATGATGAAGACGTTGAATAAAGTATCTGCAGTGAAGAAAGCTACCAGCAAGAAGGTACTGATAGTGACTCAGCTTCTGAGAACACTGAAGAGGGAGGGGGGTGGGCGTTCACACGACATGAGGAGAGGGGTCAGTGGGTCAAGTACAGTGAGTTTCATTCAGTTACTTTATGTTTTGTTGGGTTTTTTTGTTGTTTTTTCTAATCCTAACAAATGGGTCGTCTGTTGGGAAAAGCAAGGGAGAGAACTATTCGTCCGGAGTGAGTTAAAGCCATGGACTTTCAGTCTGACAAACACATCAGCTGAATGGTTAAACTTAAAGCCATGGACTTTCAATCTGACAAACACATCAGCTGAATGGTTAAACTTAAAGCCATGGACTTTCAATCTGACAGACACAACAGCTGAATGGTTAAAGCCATGGACTTTCAGTCTGACAGACACAACAGCTGAATGGTTAAACTTAAAGCCATGGACTTTCAATCTGACAGACAACAGCTGAATGGTTAAAGCCATGGACTTTCATTCCAACAGACACAACAGCTGAATGGTTAAAGCCATGGACTTTCAATCTGACAGACACAACAGCTGAATGGTTAAAGCCATGGACTTTCATTCCAACAGACACAACAGCTGAATGGTTAAAGCCATCAACTTTCAATCTGACAGACACAACAGCTGAATGGTTAAAGCCATGGACTTTCATTCCAACAGACGAAACAGCTGAATGGTTAAAGCCATGAACTTTCAATCCAGCAAGCACAACAGCTGAATGGTTAAAGCCATGGATTTTCAATCCGACAGACACAACAGCTGAATGGTTAAAGCCATCAACTTTCAATCTGACAGACACAACAGCTGAATGGTTAAAGCCATGGACTTTCATTCCAACAAGCACAACAGCTGAATGGTTAAAGCCATGGACTTTCATTCTGACAGACACAACAGCTGAATGGTTAAAGCCGTGGACTTTCATTCTGACAAACACATCAGCTGAATGGTTAAAGCCATGGACTTTCAATCCAACAGACACAACAGCTGAATGGTTAAAGCCATAGACTTTCAATCCAACAAACACAACAGCTGAATAGTTAACTCACTCCGGACGGTGGAATGCTATAATGTTCCTGACGTAAGGAAGCTTTCCAGACGATGGAACGCTATAGCAGTTTCGACAATTAAAAATTTTTCCATGTTTTCCTCTTGGGGTGGCATAACAGTCGCAGCTACATCAGGCATTGTGAACGTGTCAAGGGTCGATTGGAAAGTTTCTTCATGAGATTTCATAACAACACACTCCACAGCGAGCCAGCGAGTTCAGGACCCCACACGACAAGCTAATCTGCATATGTATTGAAAATGGCGTCACAGGCAATACTAGTGGAAATTTTTGGATCAAACTAGATCACGACAGTGGCTTTTACCGCTGCTGAAGTGATTGAAATGCTTCAAACTGAAGGTTTGACATCGACAAGGATGATGAAGACGTTGAATAAAGTATCTGCAGTGAAGAAAGCTACCAGCAAGAAGGTACTGATAGTGACTCAGCTTCTGAGAACACTGAAGAGGGAGGGGGGTGGGCGTTCACACGACATGAGGAGAGGGGTCAGTGGGTCAAGTACAGTGAGTTTCATTCAGTTACTTTATGTTTTGTATTTTTTGTGATTTTTTTTCTAATCCTAACAAATGGGTCGTCTGTTGGGAAAAGCAAGGGAGAGAACTATTCGTCCAGAGTGAGTTAAAGCCATGGACTTTCAGTCTGACTAACACATCAGCTGAATGGTTAAACTTAAAGCCATGGACTTTCATTCCAACAGACACAACAGCTGAATGGTTAAAGCCATAGACTTTCATTCCAACAGACACAACAGCTGAATGGTTAAAGCCATAGACTTTCATTCCAACAGACACAACAGCTGAATGGTTAAAGCCATGGACTTTCATTCCAACAGACACAACAGCTGAATGGTTAAAGCCATAGACTTTCATTCCAACAGACACAACAGCTGAATGGTTAAAGCCATGGACTTTCATTCCAACAGACACAACAGCTGAATGGTTAAAGCCATGGACTTTTATTCCAACAGACACAACAGCTGAATGGTTAAAGCCATGGACTTTTATTCCAACAGACACAACAGCTGAATGGTTAAAGCCATGAACTTTCAATCCAACAAGCACAACAGCTGAATGGTTAAAGCCATCAACTTTCAATCTGACAGACACAACAGCCGAATGGTTAAAGCCATGGACTTTCATTCCAACAGACACAACAGCTGAATGGTTAAAGCCATGGACTTTCATTCCAACAGACGCAACAGCTGAATGGTTAAAGCCATGGACTTTCAATCTGACAAACACAACAGCTGAATGGTTGAAGCAATGGACTTTCAATCTGACAGACACAACAGCTGAATGGTTGAAGCGATGGACTTTCAATCTGACAGACACAACAGCTGAATGGTTAAAGCCATGGACTTTCAATCTGACAGACACAACAGCTGAATGGTTAAAGCCATGAACTTTCAATCCAACAAGCACAACAGCTGAATGGTTAAAGCCATGGACTTTCAATCCAACAAGCACAACAGCTGAATGGTTAAAGCCATGGACTTTCAATCCAACAAGCACAACAGCTGAATGGTTAAAGCCATGGACTTTCAATCTGACAGACACAACAGCTGAATGGTTAAAGCCATGGACTTTCAATCTGACAGACACAACAGCTGAATGGTTAAAGCCATGAACTTTCAATCCAACAAGCACAACAGCTGAATGTTCACTTCTTTCCTCTGTGTCTGTCCAGACCAGGACAAAAAGGAACCAAAGGGGGACAAGGAGCAGTCTAGCTCAGAGGAAGAGGAGGAAAATGATGATCTGGATGATGATGACGATGATGATGATGATGATGATTCGGAGGAAGCAGAATCAGCTGATTTCCTTCCTTTGCCGGACGTACAGGATGAGTGAGTTCCCTTTGTTTATTCAGTTGGCATGTTTTTGTTCTTTGGTTCCCTGGGTTGGTTTGTTTTTTCGTTTTGTTTAGTTTTTTAATGGTTCTAATATCATTGTTATGTCCATTCAAAAAATTATATAGTGGTGATATTTATAGTCTTGTACGTTGTTGTGTGGACAACAGTCGTAGCAGAAACTGATGAGCGTTTATTAAAAATGGTGGAGAAGCAATTTATTAGTGTTATTATCACTGAAAGCAGGAATAAAACGTGATAACAGTGTATTGCTGAGACATAGAATTGATAACAGTGGAAGTGGATTACCAAGATCATCTTCGTCATCCATTGTCTCCATCTTCTTTTTTTATTGTTACTTTTATCACCATTATTTTTGCTCTTTCTTCTTCTGTTTTAAATCACCACAAACATTATCATCTTCCAACATCATTATCATTTATATTGTTATGAGGTAGTATTATTAGCCTTATTGTTAATTTGTTATTGTTGTTGGTGGTATTGGCATCATTATAAGTTATGATTTTTGTTTTTAGTCTTTTTTTGTTGTTTGTTACTGTTGTTTGTTGTTTTTTTGGGTGTGTTTGTGTGTGTGTGTGTGTGTGTGGAGGGAGGGGTGGAGGGTGGGGGTTAGTATTTGGGTATTTTTCACCATTACCATCATCAGGATCATTCTTCTTACTTTTATTGATACAACCTTTCACAATTTTTCTGTTATTATTTATATAATTTAAATTCTTATTTTTGTTGTTGTTGTTGTTGTTTTTTGGGGGGAGGGGGGATTTGTTAGCATTTGGATATTTTTCACCATCACCATCACAAGTAAAAATTGAAGTTTCATTCTTGTTACTTTTCTTAGTATAATCTTTCACAATTTTTCTGTTACTATTTATCTAATTATCTTTTTTGTCTTTTACTAGCTCCATCAATATTCCCATCATTAATTTTTATGTTATTATAATAGTATCACTGTTCTTTTTTTCTTTTTCAATATCCTTTTTTTTTTTTTTTTACCATCATCATCAGCATTATTCTTTCAGAGTTTTTATTCAGCATGGTTTTGTTTCAGTGCTTTGTTGGGCGATGCATTTTACTTTGCCCAGATACAGTCTTGCGTGGTACTGTATTACTTTTTTTGTCACAATAGATTTCTGTGTGTGAAATTCAGGCTGTTCTCCCCCCCCTCCCCCCCCAGAGAGTCCATTGCCACTGAGCAGCATCACTTTGTATTCCTTTTTTTTTTTTTTCCTATCTGAAAATGTATTTGTTTTGTTATCAAAGTGGGGTTTCTGCTACATATTTTTACCAGGAGGGCCAGCTGTTGTTGCCGTGGGTTTCTTTTACGTACACCGAGTGCATGTCACACATGGGACCTCCGGTTATCGTTTCATCCGAGTGACTAGCGTCCAGACCACCTCTCATGGTCTAGTGGAAGGGGGGGAAAATACAGCCGAGCGTGGGAGATGTGTCAGTGCTAGGCCACTGCCAGGGCGGGCTCTGAGCCCTGTGGTAATTGAAAATCATCGTCATCGTGATCATGACCTTCACCTTGATTCATAATGAGGTCGTCATGTTGGACACGTGTGTGGTGTGCAGACGAGTGCAGGTGGTGACGCTTCAGGCTCGGAAAGGTCACGTTGGGGTCGTCGCTCCGTCTGTCGCAGACTTCAAACAGTCCATGCTCTTCGGAGGCCGTCACAAACGGGTCACCAGTAAGTTGCCATGATTGTTGGAATGTGGGGTTTGGGGGGCAGGAGTGGAAGGGGGGGTTGTGGGCTATGTTACAGGTTACATCAGAGTTTGAATTCAGTGTGTCAGATATTCCTTTCCATCATTATAGATAAAGGACATATACATTCAGAAAAAAGACATAAAATGCATATGTCGTGTGGAGAATAAAAAGAAAACAGGGTTCACTTTGTCCCTTTAGTCCTTCAAGTCAGAGTTTAAGAGAAAAACTTATCCAAAAAAAAATTGTAGAAATTGTTTGTTCGGTTTTGGTATGTCAATGTCGTATGCAAATGAAAAGGTGGTAAAAGATTTTTTTTTTTTTTTAAACCTTTAATAATTAACCCCTCAAGACTACTGTTTCCTGTCTGTCATGCTGTTTCTTGCCCTCGTTTTAAAAGCTCTTTGAAAATTCATTTCTTTCCAGCCGTTCAAATCAGTTAATAACTCCTTGTCTTCACTTTTATGTTTTAGTCAAGTTAATTTTACTTCTACTTTTTACTGTTTTAAACGTGCACATGTTCATATACCTTGAACTGCCAAGATGTGCTCGAGTGCGTGTGTGTGTGTGTGTGTGTGTCTCCATCTTGTGTGGTGTGGGTGTGGGTTTGTGGGTTGCTGTTGGAACGGTAGGATTTGTGTGTGCGGGTGTGTGTTCGTGTGTTTTTAGTATGCATACATTTTTTTTTTTTTTTTAATATATATATTTAAAATTAACCCCTCAAGTGCCCCGAAACAGAAATGTTCATCCCCTTCCGGTGTGCAAACAAATGCATTAGGATGGAAATTTCATACCAAGTCATTGTTGGAATTTTCCTCTCATGAAATTATTAACATCATGTGCTGGGGTGTTCATTTTCTTTTCAGAAAGGAAAGGTTTATTTTCTTTCAGTTGTTTGCATACACTAGATACATATATTTTGAGAGTTTTTGTTTTTTTGGGGGAGGGTAATTAATACCCTCCGAGGCCAAAAAATCCCTCAGCAAATACCGGTCACTGAGCATGAAACAGGCTTGGCACTGAAAGGTGTGAGCTTAGAATTATATGGGGTTTTTTTGTTTTTTTTTTCAGGTCAGCAGAGCAGACTGCTAAAAGCCAAGAGGCTGGCACGAAGATGAGGCTGTACACTTCTTTACCTGCAGACAATTTTTGGTTTGAGAAAGGAAGGCAGTGGCTTACAGTTTTTGTTGGGAGAGGGGGTACAGGTAAATGTCTGTGTGCGTGTGTGGTGTGTGAGAGAGGGACAAAAACTGAATACTGGTCAATGTTTTGTGCGTGTGCGAAACGAAACAAATTGAATACGTGCGCTTGCGGTAGCTTGTGGATGTTTGTGTATGTGCATGTTCCAAGATGCAGATATTGTAATATGTGCATGTGGCAGTCTGCGAGTGTGTGTGCGTGTGTGAGAAATTGTGCACTTACGGCTTGCGCTTGTGCTTGTTCCTGAATACACATACGCCCACTTATGGAAAGAAAGAAAAAAAGATTTCATGGCATTAAACTAAACACATTTTCAGTCACTCCATTCTTCAGTGGTTAATTCTTGCGGTGCGAATGGTGGGTGTGGTTTTGGAAATAGTTGCTTGACTAAGCGCATTGGGTCATGCTGCTGGTCAGGCATCTGCTTAGAAGACGTGGTGTAGGGGAGAGAAAGGTTAGAAGAACTGTTCTTTCTTTGTGGGAAAATTCTTCTTTTATGGGTTGCAACTACCACGTTCACTCATATGTACATGAGTGGGCTTTTATGTGTACAACCATTTTTACCCCGTCATGTTAGCAGCTATACTCCGATTTAGATATTTTTTTGTGGGTTTTGTTTTCAAATTAAAAAGGTTTTCCTTTGGCAGTTTCCTGTAACAAGAATGAGATTTTCTGTTTAGAAAAATTTTCCTTCAGTAGTTTCCTGTATGTAATAAAGAAAGAGAAGATTTTTTAATTGCTGGGTTTCCTTTTCCATTTCAAATGCTGTTCTCACCCCATTGCCACCAAAACATGCATGCATACATCAAACAATCACTATTCCTTCTGCATCTCTTCTGCATTTCTCTCTCTTTTTACATGCTCCCACTCACTCTCAATTTCCCTCTCTGGACTCCTTGTGCCTACAGACGCACTCTCTCCTGTGCTATGCATGCAAGCATCAATGCCACGCCAGCTTGCAAAAATATTCCCACAACCTCTGACAACATCAACTCCCACACCCCATGCTCTCAAAAGCCTCTCTCTCTCTCTCTCTCTTCATGAAAAGGCCACACAGCAGAAGCTGCTAGTTGACTGAATATAATTGAAGACGATGACAATGTACAGAATGATTGATGATACAGTGATGACAAAACAGCAATGAGGAACCTGTACAAAGAGAAAAACCAAAGAAATGTGTGCACCAAAAAAAAAAAAAAAAAAAAAAAAAAAACAACTGCAGGGACCACAACTAGACAAAACAAAAAACCACGCACTCACATGGGACTGCCACCAGGACCAGCTGTCGGAAATCCTCCCTCAGGGTTTGTGCGTCATCTGATACCCTCTCTCAAATCTGCCCCCAGAGCGTGCAACACGCTGGGAAACATCTCACCAGGAAATCTATCACCATCTGGTTTGTTTGGGTTTGTTTGGTTTTTTCATTTTTAAGTTTGCTCTTATTTACCGTCTGAAGAACTCTATGCCTCAGGGGGAGGGAGGGGGTAGTTTGGTGAAAAGTTTATGTATACTTTCTCCTTGGGCGAGTTGAAAGTGTGCACGATTCCTTGTCCTGGCATGCTTCAGTACATGTACTTTAACCATCTGATAATGGACACACACAGAGAGAGAAAGAGTAACTGAATCATCTCTTCCATGTGATGATATTCTTTACCGAATGGAAGCGGACCCCTATATTCTATGGCTGCAGAGAGAGCAAAAGTATCAACCATTCAAATGGTGTTCTTTTACTACACGGTAATGGACCCTCTTCCAACCAAGCTTTCTACATCACAAGTCCTGAAGGAATGCCAATCCTTGCTCTTCACACTAAGTGCATGACCTTCCGAACAATCTGCCATGCATTTCTTTTGTTTCATTTTGACCAACAGAAGTTAAAAAAAAAAAAAGGACAGATTGACTGTACTGACCAACACCAGGAACAGGATCCATGCCCTGCTCTGCCCTTCAGAACGGCACGGTGCCAGAACAAAGCCATCAGAGGGAAGGGGGGATTCCCGGACATGTCCAGCAGAATCACACGGTGCCAGGAAAACTGACTACAAACCCAGACCGCATCCAAAACTTGATGGGAGACAACTCGAAAGTCTCCACTCCGCCTGAACGCCAATCCATGCACACACACACACCGCACAAAGACTCAGATCTTCCTCCCCTACGCCAAGCATGGACCTCGTTGCAAAAGCCAACTCTGCAGCGGGTAAGCTTGCTCAGCGTTAACAATTTTCCCCCAAGTCTACGCCAACTCCATAAACTTAGAAAAAAAAAATTTAATGCTACACAACTGGAGCGCTGCTGAGCTCGCTTAGGCAACCCAACCTCATGTCCTTGCACAATGGTCATGTACAGTGAATATTGCACATACAGAAAAACGGAGTCCTGTGTTTCGATCCAGGCTTGGGTGGCATAGTCAGGGACAATCGCCTACACAGAAATACCAACAACTCCACACTAACACCAGCATGAGAAGTGCGGGGGAGGGGAGGGGGGGAGGGGTGAAGAGGGGGGCAAAACTAAACTAGAGCAGATGTTGACTGGAATACAAGGTGGGTGAGCTGAGGTTCAAGTCGTACGAACCAAACCTGAACTGTCTACAGGTACATTAAAGAGATTCAAAAAAAAAAAAAAAAATCTAATACATCTATCATTCACACCAAGCCGACTGAGCCAGTAATACAATCTGCAGGGGACTGCTTTCTATAAAGAAATGCATATGAAACTAATGGTTATAGGAGAAAAAAATCTCTACTGATAGATGAGAGGAGTGGGGGGTCTGGGGGAAAAAAATCAGTACTATCGCCATGCATGAGCCAGATACACATCAGGAATGATTTATGTCATCACAATGTTTGCGTCAGCAAAGGGCAGTCAATCCCATCTTCACAAGACATAGAGGGGCAACATTCCACTTCAAATAAATATAATGTTAGAACAAATAAAACGAACAAATTAAAAAATAAAAAAAAAATTTTTCCTAATCCAGAACTGTAATTTTCTAAGCGCGCACTCAGGAAAATCAATCAGTTGACCAACACTCCAAAACTCAAACTGCAAGGCCACTCAGCCAAACAGCACACCCCTTCCAACCTACACAACACGACTCCAAATAAAAAAAATAAAAAAAAGGATGACCAAAAGCAGAAGATGGTACCAAACTCCAACACGATCACACCAACGCTTCAGGCGACAACAGACTCGGGGATGCAAGCTGGCAGTGCACACAATTCCAGTCAGCACACACACTGACTGAACGCTATGATTATCCAAAGGTCAACAGTCCCACTTGTATTCAGAAATCAACTGTTAATTCTGACAAGCAAACTTGGCAGCAGCATCCATCTACATCCCCCTCCCATTCATTTCAGTCAAAGCTGTGTCCATGCAGCCCTGCTCAATGCCAACAGTGAAAAAGCTGGCAGGTTTTTATCATCATCAAACATTCCTACACCATCACTATATATATATATATATATATAATCCTGCTAGTCTCAGAACCAAAAATCGGACCAACAGATGATTTGGTTTGTCTGAAGAAGCGCACCAACCGTTGTGAAAAAAAAAAACACAAACGCAGAGAACCAGAAGACCCAAAGACAGAGAAGCGATGGCACGTCCCCTTCAGTACAATCACTGCAGCTCTGTATGGGCTTATACTGCTATGAAATAAATATATACTCAAAAATGGAAAAGAAAACAGAAAAAAATCACAGTTACAGAGCATGTCACCTCCTCCCATGATGAATTAAAACATCTGTATGCTATCTATTTAAAAAAAAAAAAAAAAGTGTCAATATTTACTTTTGTTCTACGCCATAGAAAAAGCCGAGATTCAATATTCTTATCCCATTCACAAAAACCTGTCTCACCACAAGCCTGCATTCAATTTCTAACCGTTACACTATGCCTTCTTGTGAACTGAAAGACAAAAAAAAAAAAAAAAAAAAAAAAAAAAAACGAAAAGAAAAAAAAACAAAACCCAAAACCACAGAAAATATTAAATGTACAGTGAAAGAATTTAGTCCAGCTCTACTCCCTGGTAAAGTAAACCTAACAGGGAAAATGGATTTCATGCAAAACTCAACTTTCAACCTTACACACACACAAGCTGATGCTTATCCAACCAAGCTGTTTGGTAGAAAAATACACAAGAGATGCTACTTTGACCTATTTATTACCGTCGTGTTTGCCTGGCATCCATAACTAACCATCCTCGATGACAATACAGAAACTAGGTAACATCACACACCGGCATCAGAAAAACAACAAACAACAACAACAACAACAATTTTTTTTTTCTCTGTGCTGTTTTCTGGTCCAGTTATGTCCAGCTTACAACAAAACGCGGGTCACAAACAAACCCCAATACTTACATCTCTGAAAACAAGAAGTAACAATCGAAGGGAGAGAATTCCATTCCACCCCTCCGCAGTCTTCTGCTCTTCAGCAGAAAACTGAAGAAATGGAGTTTGCCAATATGCGTTAGTGCGTGTGTGTGTGTGTGTGTGTGTGTGTGTGTGTGTGTGTGCTCATCTGCATACACATCTGTATATTTTACCTACTTAAAGCATACGTATATGAATATAAACTCGATCTTTGAAGGAGAACTGGCAACACTGGCCACAGATTTGAACTCCAGACTACCACTTTCCTACATGCGCCAACTGAGCTTCAACCACCGTCCCACCACCTCTCTCTGTCCGTGCTGGAAAATGAGAACAGAAGAAGAACAAAAGCAATGATAAAAATGTGAAAGAAAAAAAAGGGAAAAACATACGCCAAAGTTCCCCTCCTCCACCGTCTTTTTTCACCATCATCCCCCATACACGACTGACACAGAGTGCTACTCGTCTCAAGAAATTTACAAACTCACCCATAAATTTACAATACTACATACCCCACCTAACCCTACAGTCCTTTCAAATAAGGACAAGTCACAATCTACAAAGTACTGATATCAAATTGCCAAGATACTTTTCATTTTTCAAATAACGACTTGTCACAATCTACAAAGTACTGATATCAAATTGCCAAGTTCCTTAAAGTATTCAATTCTCGTCTACCTCCTCGACTAGCCAGTTTTCGACACGTGTCACATTGTCAAGCTGATGCTTTTTTTTTTGCTTTTTTTTTTCTTTTCTTTTTTAAGAGCTCACTGCAACATACACTTTGTTGGAGATTCCTTCCCGACCTCTCTCTTCCTAGAAGCTGAACAAATCAAAAGAAACAGGATGTCAAAAAAAAACCAAAAAAAAACAGGAAGAAGCCAAGCCAGAAAGCCAACAAAACAAACACCACCATCAACAAGCACAAAGACAGGCCATGTGATGTAGACACTAACTTGAGAGTACCATCGCATACAGTACACAAACAATCACAGTTTTGTTTTGTTTTGTTTTTCTTTCCAAAGAACAAACTCAACAACTTTTATCGCAATAATACATGATACACAACTTTGGAAGGAGAGGGGGGGTGGGGAGGAGGAGGGGGAGGATTGGTGGGCGGAGGGTGGTGAGGGGGGTCGACAGGGAGGGTAGAGGTGGTGGGCACAGAAACGGGTGAAAGGTCAAAGGAAAGGTGTGTGTGTGGAGGAAGGGGTGTGGGGGAGGGGGGGCTTGGGGGGGGAGGGGGGGGTGGGAATTGTTGCAGAGGGGAAGGAGGGGGAGAGGGAGGGGTCACATCAGAAAGCCAAAACTTTTTGTCAATGTTCAACATCACAACTGAACAACGTGTTCACACATGATCCATCCCGAAATAAAACAAAAAAAACACCAAAAAAAACCAAGACATACATGACAGAACATGGATAATGATATAACAACCGAATTATGAATCATAATTTAAGTAATACGTGCAAAACAGCTACTGTAACCATGCCTCTCCACGAAACCTTCAAACAGCAGATCACTCACAAGAAAAACAACAATAACAAAAAACCCGCAACAAACACATGACTACCACACATCACCACCAACACTATCTATTTTATTCCTTCTTTTTTCTTTTCTTTTTAAGAATGAAAAGAGAAACAACGGTTTGCAGAGAAGTGCCTCTCTTTTGTAAAATATTTGACAACACGATTCACTACAATCAACTGTCACCCCGATGAAGAAGATTTATCCATAACAGGTGTTCAACGAGTTGTGAAAATGCAGTTTCATGTGTTTTTGACCGTCCTTATCTAGGCACCCATAATCTGTCTTCAGGAATCATGTCTATCATGACCTGCAGTTCCAAACCTAAAATCTTTTCCTTTCTGTACACGACCCAATTCAGTGATGCGAAGCTAGTTTGTGTGTGTGTGTGTGTGTGTGTGTGTGTGTGTGTGTGCATGTGGATGCCCCAATTCAGTGATGCTAAGCACAGCCATTCACCTCCTCCAAAAACGGTAACACCAGTCAGGCCAGCCCTCAGGACAGAACCACATGCTGTGAGGGCTAGAACCACATGCTGATCTGTCCGTTCAAGCCCAGCACCAAACCCTGGAATCTGGTCAATGCCGACAGGTGTGCCAAGGCAGGCAGAACAAGTTTCAGGAGAACACTTCCTTTGTCCGCCAGTGAACATGTACATCCTACACCTTACCCACCAACCCCCCCACAACTCTCTTAGGAACCTGCTCCATACTTAACATACATACATGCATACAACAGTCAACAATACCATGAAAATAAACACTGCAAACACTTGTCACATAAAGCTGTACGCTAAAGCACAAACAGATCTCATTCATTATTCACCCTCCCTCCTTCCCACTCCACAAAAAAAAAAAAAAGTCACACCTTGTGTCCATTTAAAACTAACAGTAACACCAACGGTTAAACATCCACACAGTCTCCTCAGCCTTCCCCAACACCCTCCACCCCAAAAAAGAAAAAAACCAAAACAAATACAAAACAAAAACTACGCAAGACAGAACTACAGTGCAGCAAACTATAGGAAAACACGTCCTGTGTGTGTGTGTGTACAAGATTGCCAATGAAGAGAAGTTCAGGGGAAGGGGACGGGTGGTGACAAAAAAAAACAAAAAAAAACTAATTCTAATGTATCATTAGTAAACTTATCAAAGTCAGACCTCACTACAAAGAACAGTAACCCCAACCCCCACCTACCTCACCAACCCACCCAACAACAAAATAAAAATCATAAATTACCCCCCCCCCCCCCCACCCACCCCCACCCCCCCCAAAAAAAAAAACCCCACCTATATCAGCATCCAACAATGATCAGACACAAAGAGCATGCATGCACAACTACTAAATATATCATAATTATATCCCACTCTCAGACGCAGACTGTCAGTTTTACAAGAAGAGAGAAGCAACCGACATGACCCCTCTGGCATGTGGAATCTTCACCCCCACCACCCCACCCCCCATCAACCCCCACCACTGCCCCTTTACAAAGCTGAGAAGAAATGTACTGGTGTCCGAGTATCATTCACAGATCCATCTCCAGACATATGACAATGGGTAAATGCTGAGTACGGATACTACAATGATTTCTTTTGGGAGGGTTCTGAATTCACTCACAACCCAACTACAGAAACACAACAATGACAATCCTTTTTTATTTTTGTCTTTGTTTTTAACTTATTAGCTGTGAGCAAGAGTAGCTAAACAAACAAGCACAGTGTTGTTGTGGTGTGCATGTGACAGTGTGTAAGGACAGAGATACAAGAAGACTGGCAGACCGAGAGAAAGCGAGGTGCAGGGGCAGAGGGGGGGCGGAGGGGGGCGTTGGGGGGAAGAGGGGAGGAGAAAGAGAGTGAAAAGAGAAAACCAGCACATCCTCATCTGTACTGTATGTGTTGATGCAAGTGACAGTGCCGTCTCTCCCAAACAAAATGTGGATGAAACGCACTGTCGTCTGTGTGTGTGTGTATGTGTGTGTGTGTGTGTGTGTGTGTGTATGTATGTGTGTGTGTGTGTACCACCGAGCTTACAACCTGTGGTCTGTTCATGACGTTCATCCCACACACACCAATCACAACATATTCCCCAACCTTCTCTCTCTCTACCTCTCTCGTTACAGAAACTTAACAGCATCACAGCAACCGTGGAACATACCACAGCCCTCTGCCCTCCCTCTGGTTTGTACGATTTCTGTCAGTAAACTAACTCTCACAAAAAAGCACAGTCAGTCGCTCCAGTGAGTGAAGATGCAAGCAAAGTAAAGCACCTACATCAATGCAATGGGTATGTTTGTTCCGTTTCCTTTATTATTCCTCATCCTTCCAATCACACAAGCTGTTGACTGATTTGACAGACGATGGCACACCACCCTTCCCCACCCCACCCCCAATTTTTGTAACACCAAGGAAACAATGTAGCAGGGGAATATAATTCCACAAAAAAACATATGCAACAAAAAAAAACATATCGGTATATAACAAAATTCATATACAACAAAATCAATATACAACCCCCCCCCACCCCCACCCAATCAAACGCAACCAAATCATATACAACATATACAGATAGTTAATTAATTTCATCTTAAAAAAAAAAAAAAAAAGAAAAGGTAAATGCACATTCAGAGTGTGTTAACCCCTCAGTATTTTCCTTTCAGTTGTCCTCACTTTTGAGGCCAGATCACTTTTCCCATTCACCTGCATACCCCGGGGCAAGTCTGTATTTCCGATGCATGTCCCTCTCTCCCATAACAGAAAACATGTTTATTCCATATATTTTGTTTTCAAGGAGGCCTCTAAGCGTGCAGGCTGATCCATATACGCCACACATCTGCTTCACACAAAAAAGTAGTTTTTTTGTGTTGTTCTTTTGTAAAGGGGCAGATGCCTACCTCCACATCAAGTCAATGCACTGGTCAGGGCCTTGAGAGAGTACAACATGCTTGCCATCTTACCATGCATTCCTCTAACTTTGCATTCAGGTTTTATCCTCATCTTTTTATCATACATCTGGGGGAAAACTTTTGGTATTTTGGTGGGGAAATCAAACTTGAGAGGTACCAGCCATAAAAATTAAGACTTCCAAAACAAGCACACACACACACACAAAAAAAACAACAAAAAAACCCAAAAACGTAAATCCTCACTATGAAAACAATTGTTCATGATGAAGAAGAAAGTTTATCCGTGAACATAGCAAAACAACAGAAAAGAAATGTACAACAAACTGTGCCATCGATATCACTTTTGCGTTTGGAAACAAAACGAAAACGGCATGTTAATGCACAGTAACAGCCACACACAGACGAGACCACTTCCGCTTCCCCTTACAACGCTACCCGTGCCCCCTAACTTACTTCTGTCTATGTATGCATGCACGCACGTGTTTGTGACCACAGCATGTACACATGTATGTGTGTGCCCCTCACACACTGCTTGCATATCCTTTTTTTTTTAAATATCAGAATGTACAGTGGGACCAAACCACACCTGCCAAAAGACGACACACCACACAGCTGTGTTCTTTCTTTCCCCCAGTTCAAAACCTCATACCTCCACAATCAGTGTCAGAAAAAAAAAAAAAAAAAAAAAAAAGTGGACGGTGCTCAATGCACAGGTGTGAACTATGTGTTACAGACTTTTTTGACAGCTAGCAAAAACACTGACAGTGAAAATGACAGGTGTGTGTGTGTGTGTGTGTGTGTGTGTGTGTGTGTGTGTGTGTGTGTTCTAATGGCCCAGTGAGTGGGACACACCACTACACACATTTCACCTCTTCTCCCCCCCCCACCCCCCCTAATTCATCTAACCAACCCATCCCCCACCCAAACCTCCTATCCAATCTATAAAAAATTTTTAAAAAAGCAAAGACTACCACCCTAATAATCACACCTAAATCATTAATTTCTATCTTCAATTCATCTCTTTTTCTAATCATGACTCGAGCTTCTCAGCATACAATCTACTTTTTTTTTTTAATAATGTTTTTGAAAAAGTGAAAAGAAACAAAAAAAAAAAAAAAAAAAAAAAAAAAAGGAGAGAGATTGAAATGTCCACCCAAGGGTATCACGAAGACCTGGTTGCCTGGAGAAGAAGAAGAAGAACCAAAACTCTCTCACTGCTTCCCCCCCTCACCCCCGCCGCTTCCCGTGTCCTTGACCGGTGCTGCTGTCGTCGATTTGCCTCCGGGGTTGTCGCCACCGCCACTTTCAGAGCCTCCTGTGCTGGTGGCCACCCACACTGCAACATCACACACACGCGCACACGCACACACACACATGCCCCTCTCCGTTACACCTTGCTGCACTGGCTTCCTTCATCATCGCACGTCATCAACAATATCATCATCATCATTCACCATCACACACCATCGTCAACAGGAACATCGACCATTCATTCCAAAGATAACAAGGGGGTAACCTGTCTGGATGGCCAGGTCTGGCACTCCCTTCTGGTCAGACTAACATTTTTTTTCTCGGTTCGGGGGGGGGGGGGGGGGGGGGGGGCCCTTTGGGGGGGGGTGACACCAGGTCTGACTAGCTGACACTCTAATTAAAACATTCGCTAACTCTGAATATTTCAAATCAGATACAATTACAAAGCAGCTTTCGTAATACTGAGATGAATAGTTTCTGAAACACAAAGTTACAGAACTAAACAAATTTAACATGTGCTTTTTTGTTGGTTGGTTGGTTGTTGTTATTGTTTGATGTTGCTTTTTGGATGGGTTGGGGGGGGGGGGGGGGATTTTCTACAAAACTTGAAACAGCCAGTTTTGGCTGGCAACCCTAGATTTACAATCAACAGACTTCCCAAACAAAATTTACCATCAACTATTCATTGATTTACTCTGGGTAGCCCAGCACTCTACACCAATGAATCAAAATTGTCACCATATGTTGATGTTTCACTTTATTTAACTGTGTTCAGCGACAAGACCACACTCTTCAGGCCTTCAAAAGAGTCACTGGGCATACACACTACCCCTTCTCTGTGACATTCTAAATTCATTAACCACTATGTTTAACACAAGCACCATTGTTTACTTCACACACTGAAAGTAATTAAACTGCATTGTCAGTTTTATGGAATCCCATGCAATCGATCACATTTCTGAAAAATACAAAACAAAAACAGTATAGTAGGTCTTGCCTGTTTCAAGTTATGTATCGCACAGTACGTGTCAAAAAATTGTAACAATAAAGATGCTTGCCCACTTCAAATTATCTATCACACAGTGCGTGTCAAAAAAATTATAAGAACTGCACTTGAACATGTGTAATAATTAATCAATACATCAATTTGTGTTATCAATCACATTATGAACTGCACTTGAACATTTGTAATAAGTAATCAATACATGAAGCTGCGTTATCAATCAACATGTCACGATTTCAAACCACACTCTTTTCCAACTATACTTTGACACCACAGTTCACAGCGCCGCGACAAGCATGCAGCAGTGACTATTATTGTCAGCCGCAGACGAAATCAAAAGCGCTGGCTGCCAAGTACATCAAACATTCAGTACAAGTCACCAGCACCAAGGGCCTCCATGCATTCTCCTCCATATTCCCCCTTCCACAACACCCCCCCCCCCCCCCCAACACCCCCTGCCCCCTCGACCCCCCACCACCAAGCCTGCAGAAGATCCACATCACCACACCACAGTACAGTCAGCAATCAACCAACCAGCAGAAACAACATTCACATTCCAAACCACCGACCAACACTGGACGCTACTGGCAACCACTGGCATTGCTCGTCTGTTAAAGACAACCTTGGGACCTTGTTCTGCTTCAGGGTTTTGTCGGTTTTTGTTATTGTTGTTTGTTTGGGGGATTTTTTTTTTTTTTGGGGGGGGGGGGGGGGGGGCAAGGGGGGGGTTGGGTTTGTTTGTTTTTTTCTTAACTTGCATTTATAACTGCCAGCCACACACAATCAAAATGATGCCTCGCATTGATACCACAATTCCCCATACCCACAACTGCTGTGACATTGACAGGCAACTGACTTCACAAAATTCTTCAGTGAAAACTCCTTCAAGTCACTGTGAATTAGTTTTTTTTTATGTTCCCTGCCAGCTGCGTCAAACCCAGGGTAAAAAAATTCTGCTGTAGTTTCAAACACTTCCAGGTTACTTCCCCGGCGCCATTTTTGTCATGCTAATAAAACATTAGAGGGCGCTAGCCAGCGGGACAAAGGGGAGGTTACCTACTTCCGGGAGGTTATCGGCCATAGTTTCGTTTTCTCCACATAGGCGGATAGTAGTTTGTACAGGACAGGAATGTCAGACCCCTGCCGGAGTCTGCACTAGTTGGGTCACGGTTAAGTATGTGTAATTAAATAACATTTTACCACTTTTTTTTTTCTTTTTAAACCTTTCTTTTTTTTCTTCTTCTTTTTTTTTTTTTCTTCTTTTTTTCTTTTCAAAATCTGAAACCGCATCTTTTATTGCTACATAGATATCAGATACTGTGTTCCATGTTTACCGAACAAGGTGGCAGAATGGTTAAGGTGCTTATCTACCAATGCAGGGTCCAAGAGGGTCTGGGCTCAAACCCTGCTCTCACCCTTTCTCCCAAGCTCAAGTGGAAAATCAAACTGAGCATCTAGTCATTCGGATGAGATGATAAACCTTAGTCCTATGTGCAGCTTTTACTTGGTGCACTGAAAAAGAAACCATGGCAACAAAAGTGTTGTCCTCTGGCAAAATTCTGTAAAAAAAAAATATATATATATATATTTTTTTTTTTTTTTTTTTTTTAATCTTCTCTCATAGATAAACACATATACATGCATGCACTCAAGGGCTGACAAGCACTTTTAAGTTAGGCTGCTGTCAGGCATGTGCCCAGCAGATGTGGTGTAGCATATATGGATCTGTCCGAAAGCAGTGACGCCTCCTTAAGAAACTGAGACCGAAACCGTACTCTCCTTTCAATAATGTGCATGCATTATTATGAATAAAACTGCTAAAATGTACCACATCAAAGTTTACTAACATGCTCCCCCTCTCCCTATCCCATGCAACAAAGCTGTTGCGTAAAAGACAAAGGAACAAGTCAACACACGAAAGAAGCTATCAATGCTAATATTCAGAACAAAAAATAAATCCTCAAAGTCTTTCAGATACGTCTAAACACTAATCCTTTTGCAAGCTGCAGATTCTGATCATGCCAATTCTACATGCTGAAGTGAAAGAGAGAAAAAAATATAACTGTTTCCACTTTCCCAATCTGTACAACGTACATTCTCACATACAAACTACCAACGTGAATGGAAACAGATAGGCTGCACTTTCCAAAAAAAAAATTAAATCAAAAACGATTATGTGCTGCAGTTTTGGTGGTTTGTGTTATGATAAACAACAAGCTGAACATAGAATGCACATGACAACGCACATCTTACAGACCCAAATATCAACCCGCGACATCTGAAAGGATTTTCTTTTTTTTTTTTTTTTTTTTTATTCCCCCAATTCCCCCCCACCCCACCCCCCAGCCCAGTCAGACAAGGGATGCAATCCATCCTTCAAGTTCAACTCTTAACCAGGATAGGTAAGCAATTTGGGTTGTTTCCCTTCAACTATCTCCCTGGCGACAGAGAAACTTCCATTGTCCACAGTAACACTGCTTCAGAAAAACGGTACCCAGGCATTTACCCAACTCCTGATCTCGGATGAACAGATAATGCACATGCATTGGGGGATACAACAGAAGGGAGAGCAGTGTTTCAAATCAAGCAACAGCATTCCATGTATTTCTTCGCACTCGTACTATCAATAGGATTCCTGGGAAAACACAATTTTGGTGGACAGGTTTAAAATTAATCTTAAAAGTTAAAATAAACAGATATCATAAATGCACTTTTGTATTCACTGAGCACTGCCCAAAATGGTTATGGAAAAAAAAAATATTTTGAAACAATTTTTTTAACACATGAGAAAAAAACTAACACAGAATTTTAGAAAACAAATTCTACTAAGTAAAACAACAAGCAGTTGCTACCATATAACACAGCAATCTGAAGCAACTCTACAGAAAGACACTACATGTAAGCAAACTACCACGGATGCAGAAATTCTAAACACACACACACACACACACACACACACACACACACACCATGCCTCATTGTTCATATACATATATATCAAACACACACACGTACATACATATCAATAACACAACTAACGCCCACACCCACCCACCCACGCCCGAACGCCACCCCCATGCCCCCTCCAAAAAAAAAATATATATATATTCTGCCTACACCACCATTCAGCAATGGGTACTAGTAAAATACTTCAAATTATTCAAACCAAAATCAGCAATCAGTTTTTGTCAGAATTATTCAAACCAATACCAATCAAGTACCAAAAAATACATATTAAACAAAAAACTATATATATGAACACATATATATTTCTTTTACTATAAGTAATGTTCAAAAAAAAATATATATATATATTTTTAAAAAAAAAAAAAAAAAAAAAAAAAAAGCAATGGAAATAAACTTTGGCTACAACTACCCATGCAGATCTACGCACAAACCATCTACAGACAGGAGGAAGAAAAGAAGCACCAAAAAAAAAAAGAGAGGAGAGAAAATCCAAAATACAAAAGAAAAAAAAAAAGCAGGAGAATGAAAAGAAAAAGAAAGCAGGCAGGCAGGCAGAAAGAAAGAAAGAAAACAGTGAGAAAGAAGCCGTAGGAGAGAGGTGTGAAGCGAGCGTGACAACAGGACACAGCGTCGTTGCCCATACCCTTAGCCCGAAGTGGCCCACACTGGCAGCGTGACCAAAAGCCAAGACAGGAGCGGGGAGAGCAAGAGAACAGACAAAACGGGTGAACAAATGCAATGATCATGGGGCATAACTCTACCAAATGCAACAGATCATGGGGTATAACTCTTGCCAAATGCAACTGATCATGAGGTATAAATCTGCCAAATGCAATGATCATAGAGTATAACTCTGCCAAATGCAATGATCATGGGGTACAACTCTACTAAATGTAATGATCATGGGGCATAACTCTACCAAATGCAATTATAATGGGGCATAACTACCAACTGCAATGATCATGGGGCATAACTCTGTCAAATCCAATGATCGTGGGGCATAACTCTACCAACTGCAATGATCATGGGGCATAAAATGATATAGATCATGGGGTATAACTCAACCAAAAACAATGATCATGGGGCATAAAATGCAATGATCATGGGGCATAGCTCTACCAAACGCAGTGATCATGGGGCATACAACTACAACAAATGCAATGATCATGGGGCATACTTTACCAAATGCAATGATCATGGGGCATTACTCAACCTAATGCAAAAGATCAAGGGGCATAACTCAACCAAATGCAACAGATCATGTGGCATAGCTCTATCAAATGCAATGATCATGGAGTATAATTCTGCTAAATGCAATGGTCACGAAGTATATAACTCGACCAAATGCCATGATCAAGGGGAATAGCTCTACCAAATGCAATGATCATGGGGCATGACTCTACCAGACCAACTACAAAAATCCATCAGGCCTTTTCCGTGTACAAATGTTGTTTTAAATTTAAGTAAAACTATTTACATTAATTTTCAAACCTCAATTTCAGACAAAATGTGTGAACAAATGCAATGATCATGGGGTGTAACTCTATCAGACCCAGTACAGAAATCAGTCCTTTTCGTCATGAAACTACGGTTCTACAATAAAATTAAAAAATACAGCAACAATCTTATTAACCTGACATTTTCTTTTCAACTGTTGGAAGGTCAATCACCTTAAAAAATATATATAAACATTCAACAATCAGTTTGATCATGGATCTGATCAATTACAGATTAATCCCCCGTTAGAGCTCCCACCAATAAACTGAAAAAATTATAATTTTAAAAGTTCTTCTACCTACCTTCTTCCTTTTTTATCATCTCTATTTTAAATAAAAATGAAGTTTATATTTCTTTGTTTCAATGTTTTGTAACGCTTCAGAGTTTACCTTTTTTCCATGATTCTATGCCATTCCATTTCTCGAGAACACTCAAATAATAATAATAATAATAATAATAAATACTGCCACTACCAAAAGGTCTACACCTGCTGAAGTGTGAACTGACAGTGCTGAAAGTATACAGAACTTCTGAACAAAAACTGAGCACACGATGCAATGCAACGACAGAAGGGGAAAAAAGTATATATAACTTTATAATCATGGTAGAACATTAACAACTAAAATTACGAAATAGTTATCAAAATACAGCATTTGTTTCAAGTAAAAAAAAATTTAAAATAAAAAATCAACAAACAAACAAAACAAAACAAAGAACAACAGAGGTGCCTGATTATTAAAAAAATTTAAGTTGAAATACTGAAGATGCAAACAGCATCCATCACTTTTGACCGCAGTGAAACCAGTGGCAAGACAACTACTGCAGTCTGCATAATTCAAATCACCTCTCAACTTCTTTAATATTCTATGAAAAACAGACCCGTTTTTATCAAGTGGTCCTTAACTTTTTTGGTTAAGTCTGTACCTGGAAATGCTACCTTCCGCTTTGTAATTCAAACTTAAAATCGGTGCATTGCATCCGTAGCTGTGTCTTCATGGAAATGCAGCATACTAACAGTAAAAATCAAAGAAGAAAAAAAAAGAAAGAAAACAGAAGTGTCTTCTTTCCTTATTTACACTACGCAACTGAACTGCATCACATCCAAGAACCGTACTAGTGCTGTGCATTTCAAACAGATGGAAAAAGGAGGATTCTGGATACTTGAAAGAACTAAATGGAATCCTTCAAAAAATATATATATATACACCCCCTCCCCCACCCCCACTCTAGGCCACCTCAAAAGCTAGCTGGGACAGTTCTGCTGATGTTCAGCTTTCCCTAATTTTGACAGCGAGATCAAAATTTCTTCTGTGTGACTATACTTCTATTATCGTGCCTTTTTGAAACACTTGAATCACCATGTTCCCTTTGTAACACTGATGAATGTGCTAAATTGCAGCATTCTTCACATGGAATTCCACCTTTCATTCAACTGATACCATGTGCTACTTGTGTCTAACCTCCATTCAACTATACCTGGATACTTCTTAATTTGGTGCTCGTGGGCTGAAACTCAACTCATTCATTCCAAGTTGAAACAGTCTACATCTGGGCTTTTTACATGTATGACTATTCTGATCCTGCCCTTTAGGCAGCCATACTCCAATTTCCCAGGTGTGCACGCTGGTGTACATTTCTGTTTCCACACCCCACCGAATGCTGACATGGATTTACATGATCCTTTAACATCAATCTTTGATGTTCTGCATGTGTATACACATCAAGGGGCTGAAGGCAGTCGGCAGGTCTGCACATGGTGACGTATGCTGACATGTGAGATTGGAGAAACCTTCAACGAGCGCAATAGCCGAATGGTTAAAGCGTTGGACTTTCAATCTGAAGGTCCCAGGTTCGAATCACGGTGGTGGCGCCTGGTGGGTAAAGGGTGGAGATTTTTATGATCTCCCAGGTCAACATATGCGCAGACCTGCCAGTGCCTGTGTATACGCAAGCAGAAGATCAAATACGCACGTTAAAGATCCTGTAATCCATGTCAGCGTTCGGTGGGTTATGGAAACAAGAACATATCCAGCATGCACACCCCCGAAAATGGAGTGTGGCTGCCTACATAGCGGGGTAAATATACACGTAAAAGCCCACTCACGTACATACGAGTTAGCGTGGGAGATACAGCCCACGAACGAAGAAGGAGAAACCTTCTTCCACCCATAACCCACTAGGAGATGATACCAGGCTTGAACCCAGGACCCTTATCTGACTGAACGTCTCACACTCTTCTAACCACTTTGCCAAAGTGCCCACTGCACCTCGGGATACCAAGAACCTGTTGTTTGGGGTGGGGGGGGGTGGGGAGGGGGGACTGTACCAATGCACAAACCAAGAGTAACGCAGAATATGTTTTATAAAAAGGATCAAACTTAACTACTCAACATAAACATAATATACTAACTGTCCATAAAAAAAACACAATGAGAGTGCACAGACCCATGCATGCACGCACAGGAGTGTGCACATTCACGCCCGCTCACATGCATGCACACACAGACATACAGACACACAAAATGGGTTGTTTTTTTTTCTAATTCATCTGGTCATCACTATGATCAAAGTCTTGTCTTAATTTTCATTTAACTCCATTTCTTACCCATCACACCACACAAAGATGCGTTTTCTTCTTTTTCTTCTTCTTTTCTTTCTTTCTTTTTTTTTTTTTTTTTTTTCCAGTCCAGGCTATGAGAAGAAAAAGGCAGCTGAATATTTTCCCCAAACTTTCCATCTGAACATCACCTGATTTTCATAAATATTGCCCTAGGTCAGATAGATATCATCCCAAGCCTCCAAGTGCTTCACATGACACGACAGGGACACTAACTTTAAACAACAAAAGCAAGGGATTTGGGTTTACCATTCACTCCTGCCTACACTTCTGTGCAGCCAACTTTCAAGCACAATGCAAAGCAAGACCTTTCACTAGGTCAGACAAACAGCAAACTACACACACACACACACACACACACACAACACACAACACACACACACACACACACACACACACACGCAAAGAGGGCATGCTGCATTATCCTGTATCCTGCGCCGCTAGTCATTCAACATCTTCATTCAAACACACAAAAAAAAAAAAAAAAAAAAAGTTCAACGAATAAAAGTTTAGCTCAGAGCTTTCCCCTCGGGGGGAACATATGACAGACAGCAAGTGCTAGGTCTGGAACCCCTAAATTTCCATTACCGGGATACGAGACTTTCTGTTACAGGCTGAAATCGCGGCAATACCTCCATCGTTTTTACAAATTTTGCCACGTTGCCTATCTTCCTTCAGTTTAATTTAGACTACAATCTAAAGAAGAATCTCCCGATAATTTGCCAAGCATCTGAGAACAACTAGGATGAAGAAAAGACAGAGACAGAGCGACACGCACGCACACAAACACGCACGCAGGTGCGCACACCAACACACACACACACACACACACACACACACACACACACAGGGGTGGAGGTCTAAGTGCAGACAAAAAGCATCGGTCAACATGGAAAGTGCAGACAGCCAGTCGCCATGCAAAAAAGCCAAAGCATTGGTGCAGTGAAGCACATCAGTCATGCCACCAAACGCTAAATCCTCACACACACACACACACACACACACACACACACACACACACACACCCTCCCCTCCCCCCCCCCCCCCCCTTCTTCCTACATCCTCTCCTTCCCCAACCTAGAAGAATCAACAAATCCTGTGTTAACAGTGCTTGGTAAATTTTGACTTCCCAGTGGAAAATAAACAACATCACTTCATACAATCAGACATTCAAACTGCAGTTGGTTAAAACTTACAAGAGACTAAGGAGCAAGACAGCTAACATGATGATTAAAATCTAAATTTCTTTCAAACACAAAGAACAAAGAAAGAAAGATATGAAAACAATGAAAACAAAGTTAAACATGGGCAGCTCGAAAATACTGTCTTAGATTTAAGACAAAATTTTTACAATTCAGTCATACTGCCATCATCATCATCATAATTACCATCAATCCAACCATCACTCAATGTTCAAAAACTGTCAGCTACTACTAGTATTGTAGTAAGCAAGTCACAAACTTCACCGACTCCTGCTTTTCAAATTCTAATAATCATGCATGCTTTAAAACAATCCATTATTTGCATCACAATCCATTTCTCATAGCAATCACCTTGAAAAATCATCTGCTACCTTCCAAAAATACCAACATCCTATCTGTTTCCACCTAAAAACTAAATCAAAGTATGAGACTGACAGAAAGACAGAGGGAAAAAGAGAAAAATTCTGCAATAATTCTTAATAATTAATAGTAATAATTCAAAACACAAACACAATTCATAAAAATACACAGCAATGGATTTTTTAAGATGGATTTTTTTCCCCCTCTCTGTATATATACTAACATATTTGTTGCGGCAGGAATACAAACAATTTCTTTGCGTTGCCTGGAAGAGGCACAAATACTCTTCAACTTCCAAGGATCAAAGCACACTCCAGCCCCCCTCCTTGCTGCAACGTTAACACACTGTCTGTAACTACTAAGACTTCTTCCTTTTCCTTGCTTCTCTCAAAAAACAAACCCTACACCACCCAGCATGCAGAACTTTCCAAAATTTGTCAACATACATATGGACTTCAAAACAGAGAGAGAGAGAGACAGTGAGAGAGAGAGAGAGAGAGAGAGAGAGAGAGAGAGACAGAGAGACAGAGTACACTGGAACTTTAAAACAAAAAGGAAAAAACACTAGTCTCTGAAACAAAATGGAAGAACACACTGGAATTTTCAAACTTAAAGGAAAAAAAGAATACACTGAAATTTGATGTAAAAGAGAGAATAAATTAGAAGAAGAAAAGAGAGAGAGAGAGAGACTTAATGAAAGTAAGAGACAGACAGATGGACAGACAGATTCAGACAGACAGATTCAGACATCAAGAGAGACAGAAACAAAAACAGAAACAGAAAGCATACAACTAATGTTAACATTTGAGCATAATGTTAGTAAGATTTTTTTTTTTTTTTTTCCAAAATCCTAAAAAGCATCTCAAAACAAGAAAATGAGAAGGCAACCTTCCAAGAAAAAAAAAAAAAAAAAGAGAAAAGCCAGCAGTGACACTACTGCACTACAACCACAACAACAGAAATGAAAAGAAAGAGAAAAAAAAAACAAAAAAAAACACAGAAAAATACAACAGAACAATGCACAGAGCAATCAGCAACTGGAAGCAGTGTGTAGTTCTCCAACACATTCTTTTATTCATTCCATTTTGTTGATTTTTTTTTTTTTTTTTTTTTTGTTGCAAATTACAGATCTGTTCCATCAACATCACAGGCCTTATTGTTCTTTCATTACAGGAACGGGAAAAAAAATGGTAACAACCATGTCACCAAGGCAACAAAGCCAAACAACCACAAGAAAACTGAAACAAAAACAACAACAAGAAAAAAGGGGGGGAGGGAGGAAAGAAAATCCTATGAAAAAAACAAACATGCATATACATCCAAAACAAAGTAAAACACACACAGACAAAACAAAAACACTTCTTCCCACCAAAAAAAAAAAAATAAAAAAATAAAAAAAAACAACCTGCACTGAAATGTTAACTTGTACACGAAATAATAAACCCATTCTCTTAAAAAAAAAAGTTCTGCAAAACATACACCTGCAATATATATATGTCAGAATGAACACTACTTTTTTTTTTTCTTTCTCCACAATTGGCTGGGATTTTTGTTGTTTCCTAATATTTCATTTTCCTCACAGTAATGCCAATTTGCGGTGTGGAATTCTATGGAACTTAAAACTAACATATCTCCTGCAGTCTCCGTGTAAGTGTATGTCACTGTGCGTGTGTGTGTGTGTGTGGGAGGTGGGAGTGGGAGAAAAAAAAAGGGGGGGGGGGTGGGGGGGGGGAATACAAAAACCCACCATGAGTAAAAAATTTTAAAATACATAATAAAAGCCTCCACCCACCAACCCACACACACCCACACATAAACAAAAGAATGGGTGCAAAGACAAGAAATTCAAAAGACGGACAAACAGAGAGAAAGAGAGGGAGAGGAGAGAGAGGGAGGGAGGGAGGGAGGCACCTGCTGTCTTCAAACTACCGGTATCCACCTGCTTCCCAATGGCTAAATGCTCTGTGCATTCTCTGTGCATGCAATAACACGTGCACGCACACACACACACGCATACGCACGCATCAACTTACCGGCAATGATAATGATAATGATAACAATGATACCTATCAAAATCAGCCACATCTGCAGGGAAAAAAACAGAAAACACACTCATGCACAACATAATTACAACAGAAAATGTGATAATACAACAACATTAACAACAAAAAGATCACTGGAAAAAAAAAAATCACTGAAAATTCATAGTAAACAAAAGAAACGTGCTGGAAAGATACAACATTAAAAGTGAAGACACTGTACACTATGCATGAAATATATAAATACCAGTATACTGACGCTAAAACAAAAATTTTCTAAAATATACAACAGTAGCATACTGATATTATAAAATACATGATTTCTGTAACGTACAAGACATGACACAGAGACAGACAAGCCATCAAATGATAAGAGTTTCGTCTCAGTTAACAGTTGCTTTTATGCCTGGTGTTTTCTATCTCCTTATCCCTGACAGATTATCTGTCTTTCTGTAAAAATACTCTCATTTCCTTCTATTCGTATTTGAAATTGTAGACCACAACTCCCGACATTCATTTAAATATCTACAACAGTACAGGTGGGCTTTCCTTTTCAATATATCACCGCTTTCAACCCTGCCATATCAGCATACAGGCAGCCATACTCCCATTAGGGCATTTTCTGTGGTGTTCATGTTTCCATAATCCCACCGATCACAACTACGAGTTACAGGATCTTTAACGTGGATATTTGATCTTCTGCGTGTGTACACACATGAGTGTGGGTTCAAGCACCAGCAGGTCTGTCTACATGTTTCACCATGCACCGATGCAGGGATCGAACCCATGACCCTCAGATTGAAAGTCCAACAATCTAACCATTTTGTCTTTTGTGTCCATCAGATATTACAATATAGTAACAAAAACTACATCCACAGTACTCCACCTAAGTTCAGAAGAAGAACTGCGCTTTCAAAATGAACCAAATCTTCGAGTACCTCACACTAAACCTAGCTACACAATGACCCAAGAACAGTGCTTTCAAAGTAAACCAAAACTCTGAAGAAACAACCGAAACCACAACAGCAATCCTGCTAAGGAAAAGAACAACACACAGAACAGCAAAACCACATGAAAACAAATCAAGGAAAAAAAAAAAACCAGAAAAAGACAGTCACAAAAACATAATCGATGCAAACTGCAAAAGACAAAGTGAATAAAACAAGAATATTCAGAAAACACACAACGCACAACAAATACAAGAACTGCCTCTTACTCAGATGGGCCAACTCCTAATATCTCAGCCACAACAACTAGAGAGGTGAATGACAACAATAACAACAACAATGACAACGACAACACAAGACTGCAGGGGGGAGTTCAAGGGGGTGGGAATGGCAGAGCGGGGGGAGACAGGAGGGCGTGGAGGAAGCCCCCTGTGCTTCCACCCCCAAGCCCCATCCGGGCACAACACAACAACCACCACCACTCACCGATAACAATAATGACAATGATACCGATGATCACGCCCAGAATAATCATCATCTGAGCAGCAGCAGCAGCGGCACATACAGACAGCAACAGTTTTGGGCATAGGACTCACAAAACACCAACACTTACGACTTTCAGTTCTTTTTTTTTTTTTTTTTTAGGTTTTTCACCTCTAGCCCAAACATTTGTTTCAGGTTTTTTGTCTTCTAAACTAGACGTGGAGTGGCGTATCCTTTGACAACTCCCTAGAACTGAAAATTTAAACACTTGACATTTTCCCTTCCTTTTTTCTGTCTTTCCATCCCCTTTGTCTCTCTCACATACACACACAAACACATGCACAAATGCACACACACACACACACACACTCTCACACACTCACACACGCACATACCCACACATGCACTCACACAACAATCTCATGCACTCACACACATACACAAGCAGACATACACAAACTATGACAGTTTCTCTCTCTCTCTCTCTCTCTCTCTCTCTGTAGAAAACTTCTGGAAATCCCTACATCAATTCCACTGACAGTACATAAAAAATACACTAGGAGTGTTTCCATGTGCCAATGGATAGCTCACCTTGCAATTCTTCCACCAGTATTTCCGTTTCAATTTACCAGCGCTAGCTTCAAACTGGGAGGCTCCGGCTTGCAAGGCATCTGAAACCAAATTCTCATTGAGTACACTGTTGTGTAGGAGTATGTGTATGTGTGTGTGTGTGTGTGTGTGTGTGTGTGTGTGTGTCTGCATGGTGCCTACATGTGTGAGACAGAGAGAGGGACAGACAGTGCTTGTGCGCGCACACGTTGTGTGTGCTGTGAGTGTGTTGTGTGTGTGTGTGTCTGTCTGTGTGTGCGTGCATGTATGCATGCATGAGAGAGAGAGAGTCAAAAAGCAAGAAAAAGACTGAGACAGGCAAACAGAGAAAGAGGAGAAGAATCTGGCATAATCAATTTTCCACAATAATGGTGGCAGCAGTAATTCAGTGAAACCAAAGTACTGTGTACTGTACTCCGGACATCTTCACCTTCCAACCATCCTGCAAAGATGCGGCATGCACTTTGTGCACATAAAAGAAACCACGGCAACAACAGGGTTGTCCCTGGCAAAATTCTGTAAAAAAAAATCTACTCTGACAGGAAAACAAATACACCTGCAGGCAAAACTAAAATGTGGAGTGTTGGCCTAGTGGTCACACATCCGCCCAGGAAGCAAGAGAATCTGAGCGCACTGGTTCAAATCCCACAGTCGCTAGTATTTTCGCCCCCTCCACTAGACCCTGAGTGGTGGTCTGGATGCTAGTCATTTGGATAAGGCAATAAACCGAGGTCCCGTGTGCAGCATGCACTTAGTGCATGTCAAAGAATCCATGGCAACAAAAGGGTTGTCCCTAGCAAAATTCTGTCGGAAAACCCACTTCAGTAAAAAAACAAATTTAACTGCAGGCAGAAAAACACAACAACAAAAAATGGGTGGTGCTCTCAGTGTAGCGATATGCTCTTTCTGGGGAGAGCAGCCCAAATTTCACATAGAGAAACCTGTTGAGACAACAGTAATACAATACAAATTTTTTTTTTTAAATGTAATGGGCGGCATCCTCACAGTAGCGATGCACTCTGCCCAGGAGAGGCCCCAGTTCCACACAGAGAAATATGTTGTGACAACAGAGTAATATGACAGGTAACCACCCACCTGCCCTGTCGTCCAGCTCTGAGATTTTCTGATCTCGCTCCAACACTTTGTCCACGTTGACTCGCATAATATCCACCACCTACAGAAAAAAGGAAAAAAAATCATCAATCTTCAATATCCACCCTCTAAAACACCACAAAAATCAATCATTAATTATTATCAATATCCATCATCTGAAACACCACAAAACCAAATACATATACACTATCTAAAACACCACAAAAATCAATAATTTAATAATTCTCAATATCCACCTTCTAAAACACCACAAAAAACTATCATTATGAATTACCAATATCCGCCATCTAAAATAATGCAGGCAAGCATGAGTGCAAGCACATATTTGTGTACCTCATCAGAGTGGATTTCTTCCAATGGATGAATGAATAGATATATGGATGGATGGATAGATATCTTGATGGATAGTGTACTAGTTTTTATGTGTGTTGTCTTTACTATTTGTGTTACACAAACTGTAACAGTATTTACTGTATTATGGACAGCAAATATGATTTATGAATGTGTACATATGCATCATTATATGTTTGTACATATGTATGCATTGATATGTGCCTGATTATGCATTGTTGGGTATATTCTGCATAGATTTGGGGAACATGCATACCTTTTTTTTCTATAAATATATAATGCACACACATATCAATATTGGGGATGGTGATGTTTTCCTTTTGGGAATAAATCCTTCTCTTTTCCTCTCTCCCTTTTCCCCTTATTACCCCCCACCTTCTCCCTAAATCTCTGAAGGATTATCAGCAGAAACAAAACTCTTAGCAGAGGAATGGTACCTGACATCCAACAGACAGAAAATGCCCCAACATTGAGACACAAATTTAGTTCTCCCACCCCCACCCCACACACACCCCAACAACCACCACCACACACCCCTCCCCTAAGCGCAAAAACCATCACATCCCACCCCCATCCCTCCCCTCTCCCCCATCCCCCAGGCCTCCTGAGCACGGTCCCACCACCCTGTGTGTGTGTGTGTACAGACACACACAGATGGACAAACCAACTACTACCACAACACCATGCGTCTATACAGACAGACAGACAGACAGACAGACAAACAACTACCACTACACCATCCGTCTCTAATCACAGCCCAAATAATGATGCCCGCAGCTGTGCACATCTCCCCCCCACTCCCCCACTCCCCCAAAACAGGGCGGCAGAAATCAATAGGAAGGCTCAGAGCTTTGGCTTGCAGCAGCAGTGCAGCGTGGCTATATGAACTGTACCAAGTACACCTGCCTTTCCTATCTATTCCCAAACCTGCTGACACTCACACCACCTGGAGCACACAGTCACTGACCCAGAACAGAGAAGGGCTGCGTTAACACTTATCACTGTGGCTGGCCTTCCAAGGAGGGAGGTGGCAGAACAGTTCAGACGCTCAGCTGCCAATATAGCAAGTCCGTGAGGGTGCGAGTTCAAACTCCACTCTCGCCGTTTCTCCTTAGTTTGACCGGGAAATCAAACGGAGCATCTAGTCTTTCGGATGAGACGATAAACCCAGGTCCCGTGTGCAGCACGCACTTGGCGCACCGAAAAAGAAACCATGGCAACAAAAGCATTGTACTCAAGTAAAATTTGGTAAAAAGAAATCCACTCTGAAAGGTACACAAACATATAGGTATGCACTCAAGGCCTGACAAGCACATTGGGTTATGCTGCTGTCAGGCATCTGCCTAGCAGATGTGGTGTAGAGTATATGCATTTGTCTGAACTCAAGGACGCCTCCTTGAGAAAGTGAAACTGAAACTGACTGGACCTGCCTCCGCCTTACCTGCCTGCCAGCCTCACCCTGCCTCCAAGAAGCTTCAAGAAAACCACTAGTTGTATAGAAGAAAAAAAAAATTAATAATAATAATAATAACAATAATAATAAGTTGCCCTTCATGCCTGAATGGAGCAAAATCATCACCAAATTCTGTGTACTTAATCATGTTAATGGGTAAAGCTCATTTGTAAGTTCAGTAAGTCAACGACTTTTTCGCTGACATCTTCGAAAACGGCTGTAACTAGGAGCAAGAGATGAGCATCAAAACACCCCTGACCCTAGTACCACGCTACCACAACATCAGAATCTGCTGGCACTGATACAGTTTCTTCATCATCTTCTTCTTCATCACTATCCTTGCTGCTTTCACTTTATTGGGGGTGATAAAGCATTAGCACAATCACTGTTGTCAGAATCGTCAAGATTGAGCAGATGCAAGAACCTTTCGTTTGACAAAGGTAACTTTTTTTTACATCAAAATTTTTACTAAATTACGCATGAAAAAAAAAAGGTTCACTGACTGAAAATGAAGGGCAGTTACTTTACTGCCATCAAATGTGTGTACACCAAAAGCAGACATGAATTTTGAACATTGAACCATTAAACAAGATGACTATTTCGGCTATACATAACGCTGATTAAATATGAGTGCACACTTTGTCATCACCGATGGGTTAAGACACAGGGAGGAGATCTGTTTTAACAGGGTCCTGACCAGGCAAGGGTCTGTGTGAGGGGGTGGGTGGGTTTGTCCTGAGTGGAGTGGTGGCCTAGTGGTAACGTGTACAACCTAGGAAACGAGAGATCTGAGCGCATGGGGTCTAGACCGACAAATGGTCTGGACACTAGTCATTCGGATGAGACGTTAAACCGAGGTCCAATGTGCTGCATGCACTAAGCACATGTAAAAGAAACCATGGCAATAAAAGGGTTGTCTAACAAAGTGTGCTTTTACAATGTATGACCTATTTACATGGCCATTTCTTTTGGCAGCCATTTTCCATCTTCATGGTCGGGTGCGAAACTCTCCTCCTCATCCTGGGCCTGTTTGCTGCAGGCACTTACTTTCCCCTGCCATTTAGGCAGCAATTCTCCGTCTTCTGTTCAGGAGGGGGGAGGGGGCGGTTGAAACTCATCTCATCAACATGGGACTACGCCTGCTGCAGGAACTTAATTTACTCCACCATTTAGACAACCATTCTCCATTTTCAGGGAAGGTGGGGGTGTGGAACTCTCCTCATCGACCCTGTCCTGTGTTTGCTGCAGGTGCTTACTTTAGCCTGCCTTCTGGGCAACCAGTCTCTGTCTTTGGGGGGCACAGGGGGTTCGGCTGGGGGACAGCAGGATGGAACTCATCTCATCCACATGGGACTATCCCTGCTGCAGGCGCTTAGTTTACTCCGCCATTTCGGCAGCCATTCTCCATCTTCAGGGAAGGTGGGGGTGTGGAACTCTCCTCAACGACCCTGTCCTGTGCTTACTTTACCCTGCCTTTTAGGCAGCCAGTCTGTCTTAAAAAGGGGTGGGGGGGAGGGGTAATGGGGGGTGGGGATGGGGGGAGGGCAGGATGAAACTCACCTCATCCACCTGGGCCTGCGTCTGCTGCAGACGCTTGCTCTGCTCCCGTGGCATTGGCGGTCCGCCGGGCCCCCCAGACCTGGACAACCCAACAATGCAACTTCCAGTGCCTGTCCAAGTGGTGGCACACATGTTTCTTCTTGCGTGCGTCTATGCATGCATGCGTGTGTGTGTGTGTGTGTGTGTGTGTGTGTAAGTGTGTGCATGCGCCTATGCTGCTGGACCCCCCACAAACACACACACACGCGCACACCCTCCCCACAAAGTCTTGGATTTCTACCTAATAAATCTGTTAACTCAAAAAGGTGGTACCTATAGTGGTAAAAATCACTAAACACACACACACACACACACACACAAAAAAAAAAAAAGGGGGGGTGGGGGGGGGGGGCTTCCCTGCTTGTCAGGCAAAGTTCTCAAGAAATCTCAACTTAAAAGAAAATGAACAGACACAAAAACAGGCACTGACACACACTCCCTCCCTCCCTCACATGTGCGCACGCGCGCGCGCACACACACACACACACACAAACCGCATACTACATAAAAACATCTGAAACAAAGACACACACACACACACACACACACACACACTCATAACACACCAATCTATCACACACACACACACCACACCAGGACAGGAACAACAAGCCCCCACAATCAGTCACAAGACAACCCTGCCGGCCCAACCCACCACAGCCCAACCTGGACCTCTACCTTACAGCCACAACAAAAGGACGCCAACAGCAGCACAGGAAGA
>NC_134903.1:14740827-14850130 GCF_041734735.1 Babylonia areolata
CTAATGTTAGTCCATTCTATTCTTTATATCAACAAAAAATTTCACAGCTGTACTTGATTGCTTTTTTAGATATTTTTCTTGTAACATAAACAAACAGCCAGTACAGAGAGTATACTATAATGAAGGAAGTCATCAGGCAGTATAGAATGAGTTAATTCAGTTCGCTGATCCTGAACAGTGAAGCTATTTTGTTCTGTACTTCTACACAGTGAATACTGATTTTTTTTTTTTTTTTTTCAACTTGATAAAAAAAAAAAATTAATAATGGAGAGGAGCCACAAAGATCTTCAGTTTTCAATTTTCTTCTTAAAATTTTTTTTTTTTTTTTTTTTTTTTTGTCCTGCAGTATGCGTAAGCCAAAAAGACAAGTTAAATATATACACATTACAAAAAAAACGCATGACAACACCCAACTCACTTCAAAGCAGAAAGTGTCACAGACAACAAAAAACCAGACTCACACCAACAACAACAACAAAAAAAATGGGGGGAAATCTAAACATGTGGTCATTCACTTGCAACATGTTATTCTGCTCTCAGTGCAACAAATGCGGGAAAAAAAAAAAAAAAAAGGTCATGTTCCTCCTCCTGCTACACAGGCTCTGGCACAGGCAGAGGGGACTTGCAGCCACAAAATAAATGAAGAGATTAATCAAATAAAAAGTTTAATGCCATGGACATGTGCAAGGATGCTGGGGGACAGCGGGCAGGGGTACTTACGGAGGTCCTCCGGGCCCAGCCTGCGGGTTCTGAGGAGCGGCCCTTGGTTAAGCAGAGAAAGAGAGAGGCAGAGGAGTTAGGTGAATGGGTTCGGCTCTCAGAAACACACCCACGCCCACACACAAGCTTCTTCATGGATGGGAGTGGGTTTTTGTTTTTTTCCTTTTTTGTCATACTTGAAAGTGTCAGGCTAGAGTCCAGGGACCAACAAAAAAAGTCATGAAACTGAAACAAAGTGAAAGAATGTTTCAAAATATAATTTCAAAAATCTATTTAAAAAATAAATAAATAAATCACCAAACTGCCAATACATATACGGAAATTCCTGTACAACAACAACAACAACAAAAAACCCTCCCACACAGGCTCATTTTTTGGTTTTGTTTACATTTCTGGCGTCATGCATAGCACTTTCTTTTTTTAGTTAGAGGGCTGCAAGTCAGTCGCTGCTGTCATTATGCGCTCTTCTCACGACTTGGGTCAGAGGGTGGACCACACAGCCACTGACGCACCCATCTCACAGCTTCATTCCTAAACTTTCTTAGCCGATCTTAGCCAATCAAGATAAAACTATTCTGTCTCACAGTCTCAAAAGCAGCTGGCACAAGAACCAAAAAAAAAAAAAAGGAAAAATCATGCGTATTATTATTATAATATTAGACAAACTCATTCCTGCGAGGTTAAGTATTCTTTGATCAGCAAGCAGACAGCTCCAGAGGGATTTCTGAAACTGTTTTCAGCAGCATGCAAACAGTGGCAACCACATCATAATATCACACAATGTGTTACTGTTAGTTACAATTTTTTTTTTTTTTTAAACCAACTGTGCATGAATCACACACAAAGAAAAGTCACACAACTAAGGTATCAAACAGATGACTGAAAACTGTTATGAACAAGAATTTTTTTTTTTTTTTTTTTTTTTTTTTTTTTGTGGCTTATTAAGTTATTTTAAAGTTACTGCAAGAAAAAAACCAGAATATTTAAAAATCAGTTTCATATCTTACACACACACACTCTCTCTCCCTCTCTCTTGCATGGTAGATTTGTGTGTGTGTGTGTGTGCGCGCGAGAGAGAGAGAGCGCACGTGTGCGTACATGTGTGTGTGTGTGTGTGTGTGTGTTAACCATAATTTTTGAGAATGATAGAAAAAGAATATAATTTCAACAGCCAAATTTCCAAAGATATTACTTATTTGACAGTAATAAATGAAATTCCCCTATGACATAAACAGGTAACACAACAGATACATGTGTACACTCTTTGATGCCAATGAATGGTTTCTGACTGGTGATCCAGTTCAGTTTCAGTTTCAGTAGCTCAAGGAGGCGTCACTGCGTTCGGACAAATCCATATACGCTACACCACATCTGCCAAGCAGAAGCCTGACCAGCAGCGTAACCCAACGCGCTTAGTCAGGCCTTGAGAAAAAAAAAAAAAAAAAAGTTATAGGCTTTCTGGACAAATGATATCATTACATTTGAGAAGTATGATCGATCTGAAGTCCCATAACATAAAATTATAATCTCATCTATAAGGAAGTGTTTATAATTTAACAAATTGATGAAAATCATAATACGGTTCCCTGTAAAGGGAGATAACTTGTGACCGATTTACAACTTCCTTAGTAACCTTCAGCGAGTCACAAACGTCGTCTGCTAAGCTGGCCCAACGAAGAAAGGTGATCACAATGGCCAATGCTCTGGAAACCGTGTTTATGTCAGCAGATCTTAGACTCCACTAAGTTAGTGCAATTATGAAACAAAACAAAAACAAACAAAAAACACACACAAACAAAAAACAGCAATCAAAAATGGAAAACCTGCATCTGAGCTAAGAATTAATGAAACAAGAGTTTCAAAATAGGAGAAAAGTAAGAAGACAAAGTCTTAAGAAGTAAGTTTGTGCCTTCCCCAAAAGCACCATCATTCAATTTCAAGACATTCAGATGGATGTATGTTAATGATGTATGTATGGTGGTCAGTCATGTCCAACTGCAACCATCAGAACAGCGGTGGATGTAACTGCTGTCCCAACTAACTGGGCAAGAATCTGAAAAACGAATTTCTTCCCGACGAGGAAATCGTTCACCTTGGCACAGTAGCTGGCCCAGCCTTTTCACTCATCGGCGTGAAAGTCCTGTAAGTGTGTAAGGGCTTCTCTGGTCTCACTTTTCTCTTGCCAGTCATGATGATGAAGTTAATTATTCTGATTTTAAATGTCAAGATTTATGATGAAAAGCAAAACTTAAAACACGGGAGCACCTTCGCAGCACCACACGTTCGTTCTCAACACATCCACGTCTATGAGAAAGGGCAGCCTCCCTCCTTTGTTCATTTTGTTGCCCATTCGTCTTGGTGCCCTTGCGTCTCTCCTTCCTCTTCCGCAAATTATGTGTGTGTGTGTGTGTGTGTGTGCGCGCGCGCGTGTGTATGTTTGTCTCTGTGTGTGTGTGTGTGTGTGTGTGCGAGTGTGTGTGTTTGTCTCTATGTGTGTGTGTGTGTGTGTGTTCCCACATGTGCCTGTGTGTGTGTTCCCACATGTGCATGTGTGTGTGTGTGTGTGTGTGTGTGTGAGAGAGAGTTAACATACTGCATGCACTCAAATGTGTGCATGTGTGGAGTCTGTGCAAGGGTGTGCCTGCGACTGCTTCTGTGACTGGGGAGACATAATTAAGCAATTATATTAACTTGCCTAACCACTGCAATCACCTTTGCCGAATTGAGAGTGAATGCAAAAACTACACATGATTACAGATTATCCTTATCAATTTATGGTTGAAAAAGAAGGTCAACAAGCTTTTCTTCATCCACTGCCTTGACGGTAACTGCACGTCCTCCCAGAGCAAGTAATTACCTTGGCCACAACTTTCTGCCATTACGGAGAACCATTTCCCCACTTTGCCATAACAACATAATTCCAGTTATTACAGAGGAAACCAGCAAATGATCCTTGCAACCAAAATGCAAGAACCCGAAACAAGTTAACACATTACGAGCCCACGTCTGCATCGAGACTGGGAATTAATAAATCTAGGCCACAGATTGATGACATCATTAACAAGTTATTTTTCGTTCTTCCTTCCCCCATCCCCACCACTGCCACTTACCCCATGCCCAATCAAACCATTTTGGATTAAAAATTTTCAATTTTTCAACCCAAGAAAAGATCCATCTCTTTACTAAAGAAGGGCATGTCAAAATTTGGGGATTCAAGAACAAATTTTATCTACTTCACCTGTCCTGTGTAGACCACCAATATATAGTCGTAAGAACCAGACACAGCAGTGATGTTCATCAATTTTTCAATAATAAAGTGTTTGCAATCCCTTGCAATACTTTACCTTATCTCAATATCTGTGACAAATCGAAGATGAGAGAAACATCCAACAAAGTGTTACTGCAGCATTTGAAAGTAACCTGCCCATGGGCAAAGTCATGCACCAGGAACAGCTCTGCCTTAAAAATTATATTCTAAACAGTTGTTTTATTTTTTCTGAAATAATGGTCTATATTTTCATTTTTAATGTATGTGTTTCGGTACACAGGTATTCAGTGTTTTGTGTGATGAATTCACCTAGGGTGTTCTACAAGATAACCATTCATGTGTCTCAGTCACTGTACCAGCAACATTTTGGAGAGGTGCACTCCAACCAAAATTCTACACTTTACCCTCCTTCAACCCGATTCCCCCCAACTCACCATTCATCCACCCCCTCCCAAACCTTTTAAACAATAACATTAAAATGTGAAAATGTGATGGGGCATTAAACAAGATTTCACTCTTTTTCATAATTTGGCATCCTGAATAGGGAAATGCAGAAAAGGAGACTGTGAAATCTACCTTATACTATGAACCGCAATCATATGCTGCATGATTTTTTTCCTTTTCTTCTTCTTTTTTTCTTCTTTTTTTTAAAACATTATTTCTCACTTTTAGCCAAAAAGCTATCCGTTTGCTGACAGTACCTTATACTTAGTATAAGTTATAGTTATAAGTACATCAAATAATAAGAATGAGCCACATACCTGTAGGCATACATTCTGGTATATATATATATATATATATAGAGAGAGAGAGAGAGAGAGAGAGAGAGAGTCATTTTCAACCTCTGTTTACAAAGGGAAAAATAAACATGGCTGGAAAAAAAATAAACAGAATCAAGTACTTAAAATGAATGCCACAGGAACTGAATTAACTGTCCCAATGAATATACTTTGCATTTACACAATAACATGCTCCATACATAAGTTTTGATAAAATGTTCTCTCCATCAATGACAAACATGGACTCCAAAAAAACTACAGTCTTCCAGAAAAAACACTCAAATATAGTGTTTCAGAGATCTATCAATTATTACAGTGACATACACTTTGGTTTTGTTGTTGTTCTTGTTGTTTTGGGGGGTAGGTGTTCTTTACTTACCCTCTACCCCTGGATTTGTCTCTCTTTTTCCTTGAACTCCTCATGTTCTTACTGTGCCACAATCACTAAAAGTAACTGTGGAATATGTGTGAAATCCTGAATGAAGTCTGCCTGAATGCCAAACGCACCCTCACATACAGTAAGTAGAGCACAGAAACGCTGGTGTCTGCTCAATAGCTAGAAAAAGGAGAAAAAAGAAAGAAAATAAAAACACACACACAGCAAATTTATGAAATATGAAGAAAAAAATAACCACAAAGTTTCTGAGAGCAACAACAGGATCAGCGGTCCAATACCTGCACTACCAACACCCTAATCTGATGTGGTCTGAACAAAACACCCCCAGGACCAGGGGGGGTTTGGTGGGGGGGTGGAGACAGTATATGTATGATCAGTCGAATGTGGCTGACAACTGTGACAAGGCAATGCGACATTCCCACTCCTCCTGTCCCACACAATACAGCACGTCCTATGTAAAGCCCCATCAATCAGTACACCCATGACAACACCTACAGCAGGTGTTCATTCATCATCCCCCTCACCTTCATCATCATCGCCATCGCCATCCTTCATTCTCTACCCGCACCCATAGTCATGTACCGTATTACATCTAAGATAGAAAAAAAAAAGCTTATGATACATTCACGATCAAATCTTTCATAACCATTTTGTGGACAGAGTCTGACCCATATGTGCAGGACTTCTTGAGTCTTTCACTAACATCACAGAGCTCGGGGGAAATCTCCTTGGGCACACATTTAACAAAAGCTGTTTCACTTTGACTTTCAGTTGTTCACAGCTGTAACACTAACAGTGTAAGCTAATAATATGTTACAAATATTTCAAAAAGAAACTCTTTACCATCTTATCCAAGGTCTTATCAGCATTATGAAGTCTACAGAAGCAAGCTGAACACATACATAATGTCCTCTGAGAATGTGAGTAATCGGAAATGGAAGACAACAACAAAAAAGTCTTACATAATAAATTAATTACATTACATCTCTGCCACTTTTCCAACCATATCAATCCTGGAAGTGGGCACGGTGAATCAACAACTGTCTATTCAGGACTGACAGTCAGTGAATGTTAAAAGTAATCAGAAACACAGTGACACCATTTCACTTTCACTCTCCTATGGATCCTTTGATACCGTTACACAGCATTCTGTAAACGCTTTTACAACAGATGTTCAATACCAGCGTCATCACCACTGGCCATGCAAACACTTCACAACAGATGTTCATTACCAACATCATCATCACCACCATTTGCCATCACCGCTGTACCGTGCTGTATCTAAAAAGTTTTTTTTCAGAATCTGATCATCACCATTTATCGACTCACAACAAATGTTCCAGTTGAACCTCCAAATAAATTTGTATAATGCTAAGCCCTTTCTCAATGTCGATTCCATGCGATCATTGCATATATATATATGTCCATTCTAATTCCCATAAAGTGTAGCAATAAAGTAAACTGATCTTGACAGATAGACCAATGAATGGGTGGACTATTGGATGGATGGAATGACAGACAGATGGATCAACAAATGGACGGACAAATGGTTGGACATATTCATATGAAAGACCTAGAAATGATATATGAACTGATTTCAAAATTTATTGACCTGGCAGCAAAATCCTGCTGTTGGCGTTAAAAGAGCATCTGTTTAAAAAAAATACATTCAAAACTCTGATTCATTGTAAAATTCTAGTACTGTTCCTGAGCGAGTTAAAACTGTACACGAGCCCCAGAGAGCAGCAGAAAGCTTTTCAGCCTGTTGTGGTAAAATTAACAGCAACTTCTTTTTGAGTAAGAAAAAAAAGTTTTGTGTAAAACTGTATGATGCAGTATTTATCATGTTCTCCTCATATCAGACCATATCTCTTACTTGTAATAAGTTGTAACTGACTGTGAAGTCCAATATGCGAGCACTCTGAAGAGCATTTTTCTGCAGTCCAGGCCACTTTTTTTTTTCTCTTTCTGGTCAGGTCTATTCTTTTCTTTGTGCCAACTATTTCAGAGACAACGTTTTTGCTGTTGAGTGTGTGTGTGTGTTTTATCATGTGTGTGTGTGTGTGGGGGGGGGGGGCAAACAAGAAATAACATGTATTGGTGGAGAGCATTTCTAGAACAGATTACAGGATATGTATATAAAGTAGAATAAACCCCACAGGATATGTAAAAGTATTTTTATGAGTACATGTGCTTGTAGAGGATTTGGAAAGCCCTAAGTATTCATCCTATCTTTTTCCCCCAACTGAATTACTACAGTACATCAACAAAATGTTTAATGGGAGGAAATTCAAATGGTGTGAATGCATAGTCTTTATTGGATTTTACAAACAGCTACAAACTGAAATTTGTTCCATATATTAAGACCTGCTGCTTCTTACACATTAAGACTTTCTGTTTTTTGACAGTTGGCAAACAGTTTGCATGCCTGATGTCTGGGACAAGTCCACAAAAACATATTATTGCCACTGTTCATAATAATTATGTTCTTTGCACTTAGTCAAATACTATTTATCTCCCTTGTGGGGAACCAGGAAAGATACTGGACATTCTCTGAAATCACTTAAAAATAATTATATCAAGTATTCCGACAGAATTTAATGAACATGTTATGCTGAAGATTATTTGTTTATGGGTTGTTTTTTGGTTTATTTGGTTTTTTTCTTCTTTTTTTTCTAATCTGGGTTCTATTTTCTAATTATGGACTGATTAGGTCTGAGAGAAAATGGGTCAAAGTGTCAGCACACTCTATTGTCTGGGCTTTCTCATCAGTCTTTTGACCCGACCTAACCCTAACCCTATTTAAAAAATTAAATCAGTTCAGCAAAGATCTCAATCAGGAGTCAAATCAATAAATTCAGAATGGTAAGGTACACCCAAATTTACCAGATTTTTTTTTTTTTTTTTTTTTTTTTTTAGATTGAGTGAGGTTGTATCAGTTCTGAATATAATTTTTCAAGAAAAATAAAACTGCTCTGGTCAATGGAAATCTATGCAAATGGATAAAAGAGATGTGGTAGTGTGATGAGGTTGAAATAGCCTGACTGAACTCCGGGGGTTAAGTGAATGAGCGAGAGAGACAAAACTATTTTGGGATACCTAATTTTAGAAATTAGGTTAACAATGAATAAAATGTCGGTTTGTTGAGCATCTTCTTTAAACATGTTGTCATACAATAATGAACTTTAGTGTGAAACTAGCATTCAACTCCACAGAAGGGGGTGCCTTCAACATTGCTTAAAATACCTTTGCTTCCTTGTACTTGCCAAGAAACCCCGTGATGATGATCAAGCTCTGTTGTCTAGATCGTATGATTATGATCCGGAGCTTTCGTATTGTACTGGAGTTAAATTGAAAACACGATTCACTATAATATGTTATCAAATTCATTCCTGATTAGTGAATAGTAGACACAGTATTTTTAGAAGAAGAATGACGAAACAGTGTCAATCTGGTGTAACAGAAAGACGGACACAGCCTGCTAGAGCATAATTCATTGCTCGGGGTCTTCGATCGATGCCAGAACCAGAACCGAGACCCGCTCTGTATTTCCTTATTTTCGCAATACGGAGTGCACAAATAACCTGCTTCAATGCTAGCTAACACCTCCAACTCACAATACTTACATTGTTGCTTTTATCCAGGCAGGGGTACAATACGACGAGTTCTAAAGACGCCGTGTGTTCGTTTTTCTTCGCTGGTCTGTGGTCCCGAACAACAAAAATGGCGTCTGCTATGATGTCATTATCCGGGCACCTGAATTCATGACTAAATAACCGATCCATTTGAGAATAGACCAGGCCAGAAACTTATTGAGATGAAACAGTTTGGGAACGATAACGTGCTGAACAGTGGCATTTTCATTCCTTCGGCCGATTACAAAAAAACACTTTTTCATTTTAGCTACAATCGATTTGCTACATTCATTCACGATTTACTGGTCACGCACGTGTATTCTCTATTGGAAATTTGATTTCAGGTCCAGCTTTCTTCAGCTAAATATCACACTGCACGGCCACAGTAGAGTATCTCCAGTTGAAGCACGTGCACAAGTAGCAGCAGTACGTAAGGCTGGTGGTAATGAAGGATTGGTAATCGTATGTTTCCATAGATGAAGCCGCTTTGACAATTAACGTTCTATTGTTAATGAGATCATTTTTGCTGGTGATTGCAGCCTTCCGATATAAACGGTATTGTCAACAACTGATTTTTACAAAGTTAAGTTTCCTTCCGAGTCGAAGACTGGACAGGCCGCTGAGGGGGAAAAAAAATAATAATAAAAAAAAATATATATATATATATATATATATAACCAATCCCTTGTGCCTCTGAAGGGCTTACTATTTGCGCTTTCATGTTGCTAAAGTCTCCTTACCACTTGGGCCTCAGTGGTTGAAAACCTGTGGCCAGTACTGATATCATTGTCGGTCTGTTTTCAGTTTCAGCAAGCTTAGTAGAATCTTTCAGTCAATGACCGGAGGCGTCACTCCGTTCAGTGAAAGTTCGGACAAATCCACACATCCGTTTCACAGGTGCCTGACAGTAGCATTACCCATGACGCGAACTATGTCCGTCACAGTCAGGTGGAGAGCTGCGTCGGTGCATACTATACGACGGCTTTTTCTTGCCAGACATGACTGACGGCGGGTGCGCCAAGTGCGTGCTGCACGTGGCTCTGGCGGTTTACCGTCAGTCTCATCAGCCAGAATATCATGTATAGACGCTCCGTTTGATTTTCCAGTCGAACTGACTTGGGAGAAGGGGCGAGAGCGGGCGAGACTACTGATACTGTTCGAACTGACCCGGGTTGGGAGAAAGGGTGAGAGCGGGCGAGACTACTGATACTGTTCGAACTGACTTGGGAGAAAGGGTGAGAGTGGGCGAGACTAACTACTGATACTGTTCAAACTGACTTGGAAGAAAGGGTGAGAGCGGGCGAGACTACTGATACTGTTCGAACTGACTTGGGAGAAAGGGCGAGAGCGGGCGAGACTAACTACTGATACTGTTCGAACTGACTTGGGAGAAAGGGTGAGAGCGGGCGAGACTACTGATACTGTTCGAACTGACTTGGGAGAAAGGGCGAGAGCGGGCGAGACTACTGATACTGTTCAAACTGACTTGGGAGAAAGGGCGAGAGCGGGCGAGACTACTGATACTGTTCGAACGGCAAAGCCGCGCCTACCGAACGTCCACGCAAACTATATTATTATGTCTGTTAGCTCGTTGTCATTGAGCATTTTTACCCCCGAGTCTTGATTAATACCTATTCATAGTTGTGTAACCTAACACACGTCAGTTCTCCCTGATTATATCAGTACATCCCTGCTGATTCTTTGACAACTGATTATTCTCAATTTTGTCTGAGTGTTTATTGAACACGTCCCTGATTATACTTTCGACAGTTTTGCAGTCAACTGTTGGTAAGATGGATTGTACTACCCTGGTTCAAGTCATTTTCGATACCTTGTTTAGATTGTACAATATCATCCTCAATCTGCCGGCAGCCACTTTCCAGCCGTATAGTAGGCCCAATTTCCAGCCTTCTCAGTTTTCTCCTTTTATTATTATGAACAAAAATTCTACATCCACATTTTACAAGTGTTTATGAGGAGCTGCAAAATATGAAAGAAATCTTAGCATAAAACAAATTTCTGTATGTGAATAATTTCCACAGAAATGGACAAACTGATAAACAGAGAGAGAGAGAGAGAGAGAGAGAGAGAGAGAGAAATCGAAACTTTTTTTTATTGAGGGAAAAGGAATAGGCACTTATCGGCCTGTTTTCATCCTGCCCTCGTAAGAAAACGTATAAACTAATCTAGGAAATACAAGAAGACTGAAAAAAGGAGGAAACCCACATCGCATGGCAACAACGTGACAACAAGAACAAATAAATGGCATAGAAAATACACAATTCCCCACAAAATAACATAGTATGCTTTTGCGTGAAGGAGAGAGGGAAGAGGGTAAAAGAGGAAGAGATACGAAGAAGGAAAGAGAGGAAAACTGTTGAGAGAGAGGGAGAGCGAGGGAAGGAGGAAGGGGGCGGGGGGGGAGGGGGGGGGGGGAGGAGACAGACAAATAGACAAGGATATGAGAATACATCATTTGTTTATCAGTCTCAGTAATTTCAAGGATTCGTCGAACTTAGCTCTGACATTAGATGTTTATGATATGGTCTTTTGAAGACGCTGAAACTGGAGAGAGAGAGACTTTAAAACGCATCGTGCAAGCAAGCTGGAGAGTTTTTGTTTTTGTTGTCGTTGGTTTTGTTGGTTTTGTTTTGTTTTCCGGCGGCATCTTTTATTTCATTATTCTATTTAGAGAGAGAGAGAGAGAGAGAGATGGATTTATTATATATATATATATATATATATATATATATATATATATATATATATAGTTTAAAACGCATTGTACAAGCAAGCCTGAGAGTATTTTTTACTTGTGGTTTTCCGCATCTGTTCACATTTATTTTATTTTATTTTTTATTTATTTGTTTTGTTTTTTTTTGTGTGTTTTTTTGTAAACAAGGCAGGTTAATCTCGATCTCTCGCCAGAGCGTAATTTGGGTCATCGGTATTGTCAGTGACTGAGTTGTGTTAACTGATCGAGCAAGGGTACCATGCTTGTGTCAACTGTGTCCGGCAGACGGAGGACACAGTGCAGAAGAGAAAACACTGAGAGACTTCATTTGACGGAATGTCGACCCTGTAAGTGTACGACAGTCTTTTAATTCACCCAGCTGAGCTTTGCGTCATATGAAACTTAATTTTCAATGAAAATTCATCTGCCGCAAAGCTCAGTTGAATTAATCAGCTGATTGCTAAACTACCGTGCCACACCGAGAAAGGAGCTTTGTACGGCTTCGATTCTTTATTAATTTTGTTTATCATCGTCTGTCACAGATGATGACCTTCATTTGAGTAGAAATTGGGGTTGGGAGTTGAACAGCAACAGCAGCAACAACAACAACAAAAGTTAAACCAATTTTCACGCCGCTCCGGCGGCACAGCCCAGGACTTGAACAGTCCTAATTTGGTTAAACCTGGGATATCGATCTACACTAAAAGGATAACATTTTCAGCTTCCCTTGAATAATGCCAAGATGCATGGGGGCCCCTGCTGCTGTTGCTGGCTTGGATATGGCAGACTGGAATATATAGTTCTTGGAAAGAATGTAGATTTAAAGGTTTAGGTCAAGGGGTGCAGTTGGAAATCTTCCCCATTTTGTGTACAGATGTGAAAAAATAAAACCCACACAAAGGCTTGTGATGATCCTGAAGCTATAAAAATCTCACCACCCCCTCTTCCTCACACACCTATTTGATTTCATTTAAAAAAAAACAAAAAAACCCACTAAAAAACGCACAAAAAAACACAACAAAATGAAAGCATGACACAGCTGCTGTGTAATAAACATGTGGGAGGAGAATATTTGTTAATCAAGAATATTGTTTAAGCATTGTATACAGCAAAGTTGGGTTTTTTTTCATGTTATGATTCATTTAGCACAATATTTTATCACTTTAAAAAAAAAAAAATTTTAAGCATAACATGATATGTATACTGAAAAATTCAGCCACTATACCCAGGCACACACAGCATGTATACTCACATATTCAGCCCACTGTACCCAAGCACACACAGCATGTATACTCGCATATTCAACCCACTTTTCCCAAGCACACACAGCACACGTATACTCTCATATTCAGCCCACTTTTCCCAAGCACACACAGCATGTACACTCACATATTCAGCCCACTTTTCCCAAGCACACACAGCATGTACACTCACATATTCAGCCCACTTTTCCCAAGCACACACAGCATGTATACTCTCATATTCAGCCCACTTTTCCCAAGCACACACAGCATGTACACTCACATATTCAGCCCACTTTTCCCAAGCACACACAAAAATGGACACCTGCATGCTTCCCCCCTTCACCACCTCATAAACTGTAGTTCCCCCATCTCGCATGCAAACCATCAACCCTCCCCTCCAGCCCTGAAATAGTTTTCCCACCCATCCGATCCCTCAGTGGTTTGACTCGATGCTCATAGTACTCGTAGTACTTTATTGTTTGAAATATATGAAAGAATTATAATCATATGTGTATATATGTATGTATATATATATATATATATATATATATATATATGTGTGTGTGTGTGTGTGTGTGTGTGTGGGAGTCATTGCATGACTTGGAACACTTGTGGAACCAGGGATAGTTTTATTCCTGTATTGGTTCGGTTCTTGGCAAATGGTTTTGATGTTTGGGTTTGTGCGTGCTTGCTTATGTGTGCCTGTGTGCATGTGTATCGGTGTTTGTGGGTGTTGGGTTGGGGGGTGGTAAGCAAGAAGGGGGTTGGTGATGGAGAGGAGGGGGAAGAGGGATAGTGGAGGGGACGTGGACATTTCTTTACAGTTCCTTAATTCTTATTTTTAGAGGTTGTGTTGCTTATGCCAAAGGATGTTGACTTTGCTGTGGAATTGATTTTTTTCATTCATTGAGTTTGAAATTGAGATAAGATGTTTTAGTGTACTGTGAAAATGTTAATTTTCATTTTGCAGTTTCATGTTTTTATTCTTTGAGATTGTGTTGTTTTGTAGCTTAATTTTTATATAAAGCTCATCATCATAATCATTTGTTTCATATATTTTGCAGGTGTATATGCTGAATGTGTGCATGGATGCATATGTATGTTTGGATGTGTGTGTGTATGTGTGCGCTTGTGCTTATGCGCGTATGTGTGTGTCTGGTTGTGCGTGTGTGTGTGTGTGTGTGTGTGTGTTTTGAATTTTGGAAGGAGTGTGCAATGTGTTGTGTGTATTTCTCACATATGTATAGTTTGCCAGATTTTTCTGTCATGTTCATAGTCTGTCAGTGTCACAGACTTCACTACACTTTGTTTCTTTTTCCGAGATAGTAATGTTATTCGGATTCTTCTATCTATCTGTTTTTGGCTTGTTGTTGTTGCTTATGTTTTTGTTTGATATGTGAGTAATTATGTAATTGTTATCCAACATCCATCCATTACTCCACCCCCTCGCTGCTTTTTTGTTTTTTTTTTTTGTTTTTTTTTTTTAAAGAATTTACTTGATTTTTTAATGTATTGCTTTCACTGAGTGGGTTTCAGTCTTTGGTAAGATGCAGCAGTGTAAGGATGTGTGAAAGAACAGGACTGTATAACAAAAATTTGGTGTTGGTTTTAGCTTTTTTTTTTTTTTTTTTTTTGTGATTCAATCGTCAGCTTTAATATATTTGCACTTGAAATAACTCCCCCCTGCCTTCCCCCAAATCCCAGAAAACCATGACATAATTTTTTATGGTTGTGTTATTAGGGATGGTGTCATCAAGGTGTCTTCGGTCTTCACAGGGCCACTGAAAAAGCTAAGTCACCTGCCTCTCTCTCTCTCTCTCTTCTGTCTGTCTGTCCACCTGTGTGTCTGCCTGTCTCCATCTGTCTGTCTGTCTCTCTGTCTGTCTATCCCCCTCTTAGTATGGATGTCCTGAGTGTGGATGTGTGCACCAGTTGAGCATGGTATTGAGCTAACTCTAACCCTTACTAATAACCTAACCCTTTCTAACACTAACTGCACAGTATGGATGCCTTGTGTGTGGTGAGGAGTGTTTTGTGTGCGTGTGTGTGTGTGTGTGTGTGTGTGTGTCTGTGTGTCTGTGTGTGTGTGTGTGAATTGCGAAGAACAAATAACTGCGGCGCGAATGCCCTTGAGTTTCTTAGGTTTCAAGCAGCCCACTGAGGATGGAGACCAGCAACACCAAGGCTGTGGAAGACGCCAGTGGGATCCAGGATAGGGGGCCACTGCCGCTGACAGGTGAGGGATTGCTTTCAAAATCAGATTTTGTACCTAAACTAGAAACCTTGACGATTTCAGGAAATGTAATACATCTTTGACTGACTCTCATGAAGATCTTGTCAGCACCAGGGAGAGAACCACCACGAACCTTAGCTTCACAGATATCATGGCAGGCACAAGAACTTATTGTTAAAAGACTGGATTAACCATCAGTAAGATAGGGCATAGAAATAAGCACCAAAAAGTCCAAGTTGATTGCCACCACCATCACTGCCGATACCCCTGTCCATAGACCATTAAGCAGCACATTGGCCCATATGATCTGATAAAGAAAAGAAAACTCGACTGGTGTGGCCATGTGATAGATTTGGATAAGGCCTTTGACAGATCCCACAGGGAAAGCCTACAGCTTATACTCTATGGAATTGGGGCCCCAGAGCAGATAATCCTTGTCATCAAGAGTTTTGACACCAATTTCACATGGAAAGTAGGAAACAGTCAACAGAAAAAAAGCTATTTGTAAAGACCAGGGCTTTGACACAGAACCCACAGACTTTGAACAGTCTGGTGAACAGTTCTTTGTGTGCTACCCCAGTGACTAAAGAGGCTGAAGGAAAAGATGATGATGATAAATTTAGAATACAAGTGTGTGTCACTAGATATAAGAGAGGCAAGGCCTTCAAGACACTTGTGATATACACTTGATCCAACAAAGGAACTGTGGAGAAAAAAAGGGGTGTGGATGATCCAGCAAAAAAACACATATGTAGCCTTCAGCTTAGGTATTCATTTTCTGACCAAAACAAATCTCAATAACATAAATATGGTATACCATGCTGAATGAAAACTAGATGAAAAATTAGACCTGGAGAAGTCTGGTAAACAGTTGTTCTCTGTGATGCTCCAGTGGCCCTTCACAGACTGAAGGGAAAAAAAGATAGACTGATTTGGATACAAGTCTGTCACTAAGTACAAACATTGGTAAATTAACTCATGAATCTTTCATAAACAGATATTCCAGACTTTGTGACATCTTTAGTAGAGTTGTGGGAGAATACAAATGCAGTCCACATGAGATTAATAACAACTTAATTCCAAAAATATTCAAAGCTGTTCAATCCAAAGTTTGAGATTTTCCCCCCAAAATATGCAGAAATATTTATCTCGAGAAAACAATGTGTTGATTTGTTACAAATTCAGTGCTGTCAGTTTGACTGTTTATTCTTAGAAAATGTCAAAACCAAAAGTAAGTGCATTTAACCATTAGAGTTCACTTTCGCGGTCTGTCACTGTTGTCAGTGACCAAAAGATATTTCTTGCTGTCTTCGGGAACAGCACCAGGGGGAGACCAGCACAGAGGTCCACGGTACCAAGGAGGATGGCAGGGGAGACCAGCACCAAGGTCAATGCCAGGGGGAGACCAGAACATGGGGCCACTGCTGCCTTGAGGTGAGGGATTGCTTTCAAAATCAGACTTTGTACCCAAACTAGAAATCAGTGAAATACAGCTATGACTGACTGGTTTGAAGATCACGTTGGCACAGTCAGTATTGAAGGAAATACCACCATGAGCCTTCCAGTCACAAATGAACAAGTGTGCCAAACCATCAAGCAACAGATTGGCTATTTAAGATCTGATCTTAGCTACGAAAAGAAAACAATGTTGGTATTGGCATATAACAGATTTCGAGAAGGCCTTTGATAGTGTCCACAGGTAAAGGGTATTGCTTATACTTCCTGCATATGGGATCAACCCTATCAAGAGCTTTTACACGAGTTTCATATGGAAAGTAGGAAAGAACGAACACGGTTTTGTGCTGAAAACAGTTCAGTTCCGTTCAGTTACTCCAAGTCGTCGCTGTGTTCAGACAAACCCATATACGCTGCACGAAATCTGCAAAGCAGAAGTTTGACCAGCAGCGTAACCAAACTTGCTTAGTCAGGCCTTGAGGAAAAATTAAAAGAAATGTGCATAAACAAATAAATGGATACATAATTGATTTAATGAGTAAATAAATAAACAAATAAAAAATAAGGAAATATGTATACAAACAAAATGCAATGAAAATAAAATTCAAGTTAAAATAGATGAAGAAAATAAGTAAGCAGATATATACAGAAATTAAATAAAAAGTATGAAAAAAAACAAAGGAATAGTGACAATAATAATTACGTATCAAAACTTCCACACCAGGGGGACATCGGCACCGGTCGACGGACACCAGCACTGAGTTTGACGGAGACCAGCACCATGGTCATCGGAGACCAGCACCAAGGTCATCGGAGACCAGCACCAAGGTCGACGGAGAACAGCACCAAGGTCGTCAGAGACCAGCACCATGGTCGTCGGAGACTAGCACCATGGTCATCGGAGACCAGCACCAAGGTCATCGGAGACCAGCACCAAGGTCATCGGAGACCAGCACCAAGGTCGACGGAGAACAGCACCAAGGTCATCGGAGACCAGCACCAAGGTCGTCAGAGACCAGCACCAAGGTCGACGGAGACCAGCACCATGGTCGTCAGAGACCAGCACCAAGGTCGTCAGAGACCAGCACCAAGGTCATCGGAGACCAGCACCAAGGTCATCGGAGACCAGCACCAAGGTCGACGGAGAACAGCACCAAGGTCGACGGAGAACAGCACCAAGGTCATCGGAGACCAGCACCAAGGTCGTCAGAGACCAGCACCAAGGTCGTCAGAGACCAGCACCAAGGTCGTCGGACACAAGCACCTAGGTCGATGGAGATCATCACCTAGGTCGACGGAGACCAGCACCGAAGTCAACACGAGGAGGAGACCAGAACATGGGGCCACGGTCGCCTTGAGGTGAGGGATTGCTTTTAAAATCAGACTTTGTACCCAAACTAGAAATTAGTGAAATTTCGCTATGACTGACTGGTGAAGATCATGTTGGCACAGCCAGTATTGAAGGCAATACCACCGTGAGCCTTCCAGTCACAAATGAACAAGTGTGCCAAACCATCAAGCAACAGATTGGCTATTTAAGATCTGATCTCAGCTACGAAAAGAAAACAATGTAGGTATTGGCATATAACAGATTTCGATAAGGCCTTTGATAGTGTCCACAGGTAAAGCGTATGGCTTATACTTCCCGCATATGGAATCAACCCTGTCGAGAGCTTTTACACCAGTTTCATATGGAAAGTAGGAAAGAACGAACACCGTTCGAAAACAGTTCAATTCCGTTCAGTTACTCTGAGTCGTCGCTGTGTTCAGACAAATCCATATATGCTGCAACAAATCTGCTAAGCAGATGCTTGACCAGCAGCGTAACCAAACGTGCTTAGTCAGGCCTTGAGGAAGAATTAAAAGATATGCATGAACAAATAAATGGATACATAATTGAATTAATGAGTAAATAAATAAATAGAAAATAAACAAATAAAAAATAAAAAAGTTTGTATACAAACAAAATGCAGTGAAAATAAAATTCAAATTCAAATAGATGAAGAAAATAAGTAAGCAGATATATACAGAAATTAAATAAAAAGTATGAAAAAAACCCTCATAGTGACAATAATAATTACGTATCAAAACTTCCATGCCAGGGGGACATCGGCACCGGTCGACGGAGACCAGCACCAAGGTCATCAGAGACCAGCACGAAGATCGACGCAGACAGGCACCAAGGTCGACGGAGAACAGCACCAACTTCGACGCAGACCAGCACCAAGTTCGACGCAGACCAGCACCAAGGTCATCGGAGATCATCACCGTGGTCGACGGAGATCAGCACCTAGGTCATTGGAGATCATCACCTAGGTCGACGGAGACCAGCATCAAGGTCAACGCGAGGAGGAGACCAGAACATGGGGCCACGGTCGCCTTGAGGTGAGGGATTGCTTTTAAAATCAGACTTTGTACCCAAACTAGAAATTAGTGAAATTTCGCTATGACTGACTGCTGAAGATTATGTAGGCACAGTCAGTATTGAAGGCAATACCACCGTGAGCCTTCCAGTCACAAATGAACAAGTGTGCCAAACCATCAAGCAACACATTCTCTCATTTAAGATCTGATCTCAGCTACAAAAAGAAAACAATGTTGGTATTGGCATGTAACAGATTTCGAGAAGGCCTTTGATAGTGTCCACAGGTAAAGCGTATGGCTTATACTTCCTGCATATGGGATCAACCCTGTCGAGAGCTTTTACACCAGTTTCATATGGAAAGTAGGAAAGAACGAACACGGTTCGAAAACAGTTCAATTCCGTTAAGTTACTCCGAGTAAGCAGATATATACAGAAATTAAATAAAAAAGTATGAAAAAAAAAACCTCAAAGGAATAGTGACAATTATAATTACGTATCAAAACTTCCATGCCAGGGGGACATCGGCACCGGTCGACGGAGACCAGCACCAAGGTCATCGGAGACCAGCACCAAGTTCGATGCAGACCAGCACCAAGGTCGACGGAGAACAGCACCAAGTTCGACGCAGACCAGCACCAAGGTCATCTGAGATCAGCACCATGGTCGACGGAGATCAGCACCTAGGTCATCGGAGATCATCACCTAGGTCGACGGAGACCAGCACCGAGGTCAACGCGAGGAGGAGACCAGAACATGGGGGCCATGGTCGCCTTGAGGTGAGGGATTGCTTTTAAAATCAGACTTTGTACCCAAACTAGAAATTAGTGAAATTCGCTATGACTGACTGGTGAAGATCATGCAGGCACAGTCAGTATTGAAGGCAATACCACCGTGAGCCTTCAAGTCACAAATGAACAAGTGTGCCAAACCATCAAGCAACACATTGGCTCATTTATGATCTGATCTCGGCTACAAAAAGAAAACAATGTTGGTATTGGCATATAACAGATTTCGAGAAGGCCTTTGATAGTGTCCACATGTAAAGCGTATGGCTTATATTTCCTGGATATGGGATCAACCCTATCAAGAGCTTTGACAACAGTTTCATATGGAAAGTAGGATGGAGCAAACACAGTTTCGTGCTGAAAACAGTTCAATTCCGTTAAGTTACTCCGGGGTGTCACTGTGTTCAGACAAACCCATATACGCTGCACCATATCTGCAAAGCAGAAGTTTGACCAGCAGCGTAACCAAACTTGCTCAGTCAGGCCTTGAGGAAAAATTAAAAGAAATGTGCATAAACAAATAAATGGATACATAATTGATTTAATGAGTAAATAAATAAACAAATAAAAAATAAGGAAATATGTATACAAACAAAATGCAATGAAAATAAAATTCAAATTCAAACAGATGAAGAAAATAAGTAAGCAGATATATACAGAAATTAAATATGGAAAAGTATGAAAAAAACAAAGGAATAGTGACAATAATAATTACGTATCAAAACTTCCATGCCAGGGGGACATCGGCACCGGTCGACGGAGACCAGCGCCAAGGTCATCGGAGACCAGCACCAAAGTCGACGGAGAACAGCACCAAGTTCATCGGAGACCAGCACCAAGGTCGACGGAGAACAGCACCAAGTTCATCGGAGACCAGCACCAAGGTCATCAAAGACCAGCACCAAGGTCATCGGAGACCAGCACCAAGGTCATTGGAGACCAGCACCAAGGTCATCGGAGACTGGCACCAAGGTCGACGGAGAACAGCACCAAGTTCGACGCAGACCAGCACCAAGGTGATCGGAGACCAGCACCAAGGTCATCAGAGACCAGCACCAAGTTCGACGCAGACCAGCACCAAGGTCATCGGAGATCAGCACCTAGGTCATCGGAGATCATCACCTAGGTCGACAGAGACCAGCACTGAGATCATCGGAGACCAGCACCATGGTCGACGGAGATCAGCACCTAGGTCATCGGAGATCATCACCTAGGTCGACGGAGACCAGCACCAAGGTCGACGGAGACCAGCCATTGGAGACCAGCACCAAGGTCATCGGAGACCAGCACCAAGGTCGACGGAGAACAGCACCAAGTTCATCAGAGATCATCACCTAGGTCATCGGAGACCGGCACCAAGGTCGTCGACGGAGACCAGCACCAAGGTCATTGGAGACCAGCACCAAGGTCATCGGAGACCAGCACCAAGGTCATCGGAGACCAGCACCAAGTTCGACGCAGACCAGCACCAAGGTCATCGGAGATCAGCACCATGGTCGATGGAGATCACCACCTAGGTCATCGGAGATCATCACCTAGGTCGACAGAGACCTGCACTGAGGTCATTGGAGACCAGCACCATGGTCGACGGAGATCAGCACCTAGGTCATCGGAGATCATCACCTAGGTCGACGGAGACCAGCACTGAGGTCAACGCGAGGAGGAGACCAGAACATGGGGGCCACAGTCGCCTTGAGGTGAGGGATTGCTTTCAGTCAGACTTTTTACCCACACTAGAAATTAGTGAAATATAACTATTACTGACTGGTTTGAAGATCATGTTGGCACAGTCAGTATTGAAGCGTCGCTGTGTTCAGACAAATCCATATACGTTGCACCACACAGCAGATATGCAAGTTACACAGATAAGAATTAAACTATAAAAAAAAACCTTGAAAAATAGTGACAATAACAATAATAAATAAATAAGGAAATATATGTAAACACAGACACGTACAGACGCACAGACAAGCACACACACACACACACACACTCACACACACACACACACACACACACACACACACACACATATATATATATATATACATATATATACACAGCAGATATGCAACAAACATGCAGTTTCACAGAGATGAAATCATAAACAAAAGTGCACAGGCCCAACACCACAGTTAAAAACACACGAGCACCGATACATAAAAGCATGCACACTCCCCATTTCCCAGATTACCCCCTGCCTCCCAATCCCCACACCCACACCCACACTCGCACACATTCTTACGTATCAAAACTTCCATGCCAAGGGGATACCAGCACCTAGGTCGACGCAGACCAGCACCTAGGTCGACGCAGACCAGCACCTAGGTCGTCGCAGACCAGCACCAGGGTCAACGCAGACCAGCACCTAGGTCGACGCAGACCAGCACCTAGGTCGTCGCAGACCAGCACCAAGGTCGTCGGAGACCAGCACCTAGGTCGACGGAGACCAGCACCTAGGTCGACGGAGACCAGCTGGCAGCACCTAGGTCGACGGAGACCAGCACCGAGGTCAACATGGGGTGGAGACCAGAACATGGGGCCACGGTCGCCTTGAGGTGAGGGATTGCTTTTAAAATCAGACTTTGTACCCACACTAGAAATTAGTGAAATTTCGCTATGACTGACTGGTTTGAAGATCACGTTGGCACAGTCAGTATTGAAGGCAATACCACCATGAGCCTTCCAGTCACAAATGAACAAGTGTGCCAAACCATCAAGCAACAGATTGGCTATTTAAGATCAGCTACAAAAAGAAAACAGTGTAGGTATTGGCATATAACAGATTTCGAGAAGGCCTTTGATAGTGTCCACAGGTAAAGGGTATTGCTTATACTTCCTGCATATGGGATCAACCCTATCAAGAGCTTTTACACGAGTTTCCTATGGAAAGTAGGAAAGAACAAACACGGTTTTGTGCTGAAAACAGTTCAGTTCCGTTCAGTTACTCCAAGTCGTCGCTGTGTTCAGACAAATCCATATATGCTGCAACAAATCTGCTAAGGAGATACTTGACCAGCAGCGTAACCAAACGTGTGTAGTCAGGCCTTGAGGAAAAATTAAAAGATATGCATAAACAAATAAATGGATACATAACTGAATTAATGAGTAAATAAATAAACAAAAAGAAAATAAACAAATAAAAAATAAAGATGTTTGTATACAAACAAAATGCAATGAAAATGAAATTCAAATTAAAATAGATGAAGGAAATAAGTAAGCAGATATACACAGAAATTAAATAAAAAGTAAGAAAAAAACAAAGGAATAGTGACAATAATAATTACGTATCAAAACTTCCACGCCAGGGGGACATCAGCACCGGCCGACGGAGACCAGCACCAAGGTCATCGGAGACTAGCACCAAGGTCGACGGAGAACATCACCAAGGTCATCGGAGATCAGCACCATGGTCGACGGAGAAAAGCACCAAAGTCATCGGAGATCATCACCTAGGTCGACGGAGACCAGCACCGAGGTCATTGGAGATCATCACCAAGTTCGACGCAGACCAGCACCAAGGTCATCGGAGACCAGCACCGAGTTCGACGCAGACCAGCACCAAGGTCATCGGAGATCAGCACCATGGTCGACGGAGATCAGCACCGAAGTCAACGCAAGGAGAAGACCAGAACATGGGGCCACGGTCGCCTTGAGGTGAGGGATTGCTTTTAAAATCAGACTTTGTACGCAAACTAAAAGTTAGTGAAATTTCGCTATGACTGACTGGTGAAGATCATGTAGGCACAGTCAGTATTGAAGGCAATACCACCGTGAGTCACAAATGAACAAGTGTGCCAAACCATCAAGCAACACCTTGGCTCATTTAAGATCTGATCTCAGCTACGAAAAGAAAACTATGTTGGTATTAGCATATAACAGATTTCGAGAAGGCCTTTGATAGTGTCCACAGGTAAAGCGTATGGCTTATACTTCCTGCATATGGGATCAACCCTATCAAGAGCTTTGACACCAGTTTCATATGGAAAGTAGGATGGAGCGAACACAGTTTCGTGCTGAAAACAGTTCAATTCCGTTAAGTTACTCCGAGGTGTCACTGTGTTCAGACAAACCCATATACGCTGCACGAAATCTGCAAAGCAGAAGTTTGACCAGCAGCGTAACCAAACTTGCTTAGTCAGGCCTTGAGGAAAATTTAAAAGAAATGTGCATAAACAAATAAATGGATACATAATTGATTTAATGAGTAAATAAATAAACAAATAAAAAATAAGGAAATGTGTATGCAAACAAAATGCAATGAAAATAAAATTCAAATTCAAATAGATGAAGAAAATAAGTAAGCAAATATATACAGAAATTAAATATGAAAAAGTATGGAAAAAAACAAAGGAATAGTGATACAGAAATTAAATATGAAAACGTATGGAAAAAAACAAAGGAATAGTGACAATAATAATTACGTATCAAAACTTCCACGCCAGGGGGGACATTGGCACCAGTCGACGGAGACCAGCACCAAGGTCATCGGAGACCAGCACCAAGGTCGACGGAGAACAGCACCAAGTTTATCAGAGACCAGCACCAAGGTCATCGGAGACAAGGTCATCGGAGACCAGCACCAAGGTCGACGGAGAACAGCACCAAGGTCATCGGAGATCAGCACCATGGTCGATGGAGATCAGCACCTAGGTCATCGGAGATCATCACCTAGGTTGACAGAGACCAGCACTGAGGTCATCGGAGACCAGCACCATGGTCGACGGAGATCAGCACCTAGGTCATCGGAGATCATCACCTAGGTCGACGGAGACCAGCACCGAGGTCAACGCGAGGATGAGACCAGAACATGGGGGCCACGGTTGCCTTGAGGTGAGGGATTGCTTTTAAAATCAGACTTTGTGCCCACACTAGAAATTTGTGAAATTTCGCTATGACTGACTGGTTTGAAGATAACGTTGGCACAGTCACATACACACATATATACATTCCCGCACATTCCAATAACTTGTAGCTCCCACATGACCCAAAATACAGACGTGCATACACACACCCCACCCACACACACACACACACACACACACACACACACACACACACACACACACACACACACATTGCAGCCCCACAACACCCACACTCCTACACCCACACGCCCCACCCTTGCATCCATAACCACCCACACCCACACCCACACCCACCCCCACCCACACAGCCACCCACCACTGACCAGAAAAGATGTATGAATGTCTTCAGTGACTGGACCATGAGGACACCTTGACAGAGGACGATGATACCAGGCACCTGAGGAGGCCAGCTGAAGAGAAGTTGCGTAGACATCTTTGTCTTTCTTTCTATCTGTCTGTCTGTCTCTCTGTGTTTCTGTCTGTCTGTCCCCCCTTGAGAGTGGGTGGCATGAGTGTGGTTTGCACTAGTTGAGCATGATGTTGAGCATGATGTTGAGACCCTAACCCTTCTACTAATACACTAACACACTAACACTTACACAGCACAGAGTGGTTGAGCTGAGTGCGGTTGAGCGCAGTGTCTGCGTTTGTGATGATGGAGAATAAACAAGTAACTGGCCGAACGTCGGGAGTGTTTTGTAGTTTCTGACAGGTCAAGGACTTATTACACCAGCCCAGCGACTCCATCCCAGAAACCAGGAATTGTCATCACCAGGACATCAAATAGCCACTGATTAGGTAGGAGGTGAAGTGCTTCACTCACATAATCACTGGTGGTGGTGGGGTTCTGGGGTGGTAGTAGTGGTGTAGGTGGGTGGTGGTGAGTGGTGGTGGCAGTGTGTGGTGACAGGAAGAGGCAGTGGAGGGTTGTGGTGGTGGTGGTGGGAGGGGGGTTGGTGGGTGATGGTGTGGGTGGGTTGGGTGGTGGTGGTGTGGTAGTAGTGAGTGGTGGTAGCGATGGAGCGAACACAGTTTCGTACTGAAAACAGTTCAGTTCCGTTCAGTTACTCCAAGTCGTCACTGTGTTCAGACAAATACATATATGCTGCAACAAATCTGCTAAGCAGATGCTTGACCAGCAGCGTAACCAAACGTGCTTAGTCAGGCCTTGAGGAAAAATTAAAAGATATGCATAAACAAATAAATGGATACATAATTGAATTAATGAGTAAATAAACAAATAGAAAATAAACAAAAATAAAAATAAAGAAGTTTGTATATAAACAAAATGCAATGAAAATAAATTTCTAATTAAAATAGATGAAGAAAATAAGAAGCAGATATATACAGCAATTAAATAAAAAGTATGAAAAAAACAAACAAAGGAATAGTGACAATAATAATTACGTATCAAAACTTCCACACCAGGGGGACATCAGCACCGGTCGACGGAGACCAGCACCAAGGTTATCGGAGAACAGCACCAAGTTCGACGCAGACCAGCACCAAGTTCGACGCAGATCAGCACCAAGGTCATCGGAGATCAGCACCATGGTCGACGGAGATCAGCACCTAGGTCATCGGAGATCATCACCTAGGTCATCGGAGACCAGCACCAAGGTCATCGGAGAACAGCACCAAGGACGACGGAGAACAGCACCAAGTTCGACGCAGACCAGCACCAAGGTCATCGGAGACCAGCACCAAGGTCATCGGAGACCAGCATCAAGTTCGACGCAGACCAGCACCAAGGTCATCGGAGATCAGCACCATAGTCGATGGAGATCACCACCTAGGTCATCGGAGATCATCACCTAGGTCGACAGAGACCTGCACTGAGGTCATCGGAGACCAGCACCATGGTCGACGGAGATCAGCACCTAGGTCATCGGAGATCATCACCTAGGTCGACGGAGACCAGCACTGAGGTCAACGCGAGGAGGAGACCAGAACATGGGGGCCACAGTCGCCTTGAGGTGAGGGATTGCTTTTAAAATCAGACTTTGTACCCACACTAGAAATTAGTGAAATATAGCTATTACTGACTGGTTTGAAGATCATGTTGGCACAGTCAGTATTGAAGCGTCGCTGTGTTCAGACAAATCCATATACGCTGCACCACACAGCAGATATCCAAGTTACACAGATAAGAATTAAACTAAAAAATACAAACTTGAAAAATAGTGACAATAACAATAATAAATAAATAAGGAAATATATGTAAACACAGACACGTACAGACGCACAGACAAGCACACACACACACACACACACACACACACACACACACACACATATATATATACACAACAGATATGCAACAAACGTGCAGTTTCACGGAGATGAAATCATAAACAAAAGTGCACAGGCCCAACACCACAGTTAAAAACACACGAGCACCGATACAAAAAAGCACGCACACTCCCCATTTCCCAGATTACTCCTGCCTCCCAATCCCCACACCCACACCCACACTCGCACATTCTTACGTATCAAAACTTCCATGCCAAGGAGATATCAGCACCAGTCAACGCAGACCAGCACCAGGGTCAACGCAGTCCAGCACCTAGGTCGACGGAGACCAGCACCTAGGTCGACGGAGACCAGCACCTAGGTCGACGGAGACCAGCACCTAGGTCAACATGAGGAGGAGACCAGAACATGGGGCCACGGTCGCCTTGAGGTGAGGGATTGCTTTTAAAATCAGACTTTGTACCCAAACTAGAAATTAGTGAAATATAGCAATGACTGACTGGTGAAGATCATGTAGGCACAGTCAGTATTGAAGGAAATACCACCGTGAGCATTCGAGTCACAAATGAACAAGTGTGCCAAACCATCAAGCAACACATTGGCTCATTTAAGATCTGATCTCAGCTACAAAAAGAAAACAATGTTGGTATTGGCATATAACAGATTTCGAGAAGGCCTTTGATAGTGTCCACAGGTAAAGCGCATGGCTTATACTTCCTGCATATGGAATCAACCCTGTCGAGAGCTTTTACACCAGTTCCATCTGGAAAGTAGGAAAGAACGAACACGGTTCGAAAACAGTTCAATTCCGTTCAGTTACTCTGAGTCGTCGCTGTGTTCAGACAAATCCATATATGCTGCAACAAATCTGCTAAGCAGATGCTTGACCAGCAGCGTAACCAAACGTGCTTACTCAGGCCTTGAGGAAGAATTAAAAGATATGCATAAACAAATAAATGGATACATAATTGAATTAATGAGTAAATAAATAAACAAATAGAAAATAAACAAATAAAAAATAAAGAAGTTTGTATACAAACAAAATGCAGTGAAAATAGAATTCAAATTAAAATAGATGAAGAAAATAAGTAAGCAGATATATACAGAAATTAAATAAAAAGTATGAAAAAAACCCTCAAAGGAATAGTGACAATTATAATTACGTATCAAAACTTCCATGCCAGGGGGACATCGGCACCGGTCGACGGAGACCAGCACCAAGGTCGACGGAGAACAGCACCAAGTTCGACGCAGACCAGCACCAAGGTCATTGGAGATCAACACCAAGTTCGACGCAGACCAGCACCAAGGCCATCGGAGATCAGCACCATGGTCGACGGAGATCAGCACCTAGGTCATCGGAGATCATCACCTAGGTCGACGGAGACCAGCATCGAGGTCAACACGAGGAGGAGACCAGAACATGGGGCCACGGTCGCCTTGAGGTGAGGGATTGCTTTTAAAATCAGACTTTGTACCCACACTAGAAATTAGTGAAATATAGCTATGACTGACTGGTTTGAAGATCATGTTGGCACAGTCAGTATTGAAGCGTCGCTGTGTTCAGACAAATCCATATACGCTGCACCACACAGCAGATATGCAAGTTACACAGATAAGAATTAAACTAAAAAATACAAACTTGAAAAATAGTAACAATAACAATAATAATAATAAATAAATAAGGAAATATATGTAAACACAGACACGTACAGACGCACAGACAAGCACACACACACACACACACACACACACACACACACACACACACACACATATATAGATATATAGATATATATATATATATATATATATATATACATATATATACATATATATACACAACAGATATGCAACAAACATGCAGTTTCACAGAGATGAAATCATAAACAAAAGTGCACAGGCCCAACACCACAGTTAAAAACACACGAGCACCGATACATAAAAGCACGCACACTCCCCATTTCCCAGATTACTCCTGCCTCCCAATCCCCACACCCACACCCACACTCGCACATTCTTACGTATCAAAACTTCCATGCCAAGGAGATATCAGCACCAGTCAACGCAGACCAGCACCAGGGTCAACGCAGACCAGCACCAAGGTCGTCGGAGACCAGCACCTAGGTCGACGGAGACCAGCACCTAGGTCGACGGAGACCAGCACCTAGGTCAACATGAGGAGGAGACCAGAACATGGGGCCACGGTCGCCTTGAGGTGAGGGATTGCTTTTAAAATCAGACTTTGTACCCACACTAGAAATTAGTGAAATATAGCTATGACTGACTGGTGAAGATCATGTAGGCACAGTCAGTATTGAAGGCAATACCACCGTGAGCCTTCGAGTCACAAATGAACAAGTGTGCCAAACCATCAAGCAACACATTGGCTCATTTAAGATCTGATCTCAGCTACAAAAAGAAAACAATGTTGGTATTGGCATATAACAGATTTCGAGAAGGCCTTTGATAGTGTCCACAGGTAAAGCGCATGGCTTATACTTCCTGCATATGGAATCAACCCTGTCGAGAGCTTTTACACCAGTTCCATCTGGAAAGTAGCAAAGAACGAACACGGTTCGAAAACAGTTCAATTCCGTTAAGTTACTCCGAGTCGTCGCTGTGTTCAGACAAATCCATATATGCTGCAACAAATCTGCTAAGCAGATGCTTGACCAGCAGCGTAACCAAACGTGCTTACTCAGGCCTTGAGGAAGAATTAAAAGATATGCATAAACAAATAAATGGATACATAATTGAATTAATGAGTAAATAAATAAACAAATAGAAAATAAACAAATAAAAAATAAAGAAGTTTGTATACAAACAAAATGCAGTGAAAATAAAATTCAAATTAAAATAGATGAAGAAAATAAGTAAGCAGATATATACAGAAATTAAATAAAAAGTATGAAAAAAACCCTCAAAGGAATAGTGACAATTATAATTACGTATCAAAACTTCCATGCCAGGGGGACATCGGCACCGGTCGACGGAGACCAGCACCAAGGTCATCGGAGACCAGCACCAAGTTCGATGCAGACCAGCACCAAGGTCGACGGAGAACAGCACCAAGTTCGACGCAGACCAGCACCAAGGTCATCGGAGATCAGCACCTAGGTCGACGGAGACCAGCACCGAGGTCAACGCGAGGAGGAGACCAGAACATGGGGCTACGGTCGCCTTGAGGTGAGGGATTGACCAGCACCAAGGTCATCGGAGACCAGCACCAAGCTCGATGGAGAACAGCACCAAGTTCATCGGAGACCAGCACCAAGGTCGACGGAGAACAGCACCAAGTTCATCGGAGACCAGCACCAAGGTCATCAGAGACCAGCACCAAGGTCATCGGAGACCAGCACCAAGGTCGACGGAGAACAGCACCAAGTTCATCGGAGATCATCACCTACGTCACCGGAGACCAGCACCAAGGTCATCGGAGACCAGCACCAAGGTCGACAGAGAACAGCACCAAGTTCGACGCAGACCAGCACCAAGGTCATCGGAGACCAGCACCAAGGTCATCGGAGACCAGCACCAAGTTCAACGCAGACCAGCACCAAGGTCATCGGAGATCAGCACCATGGTCGATGGAGATCAGCACCTAGGTCATCGGAGATCATCACCTAGGTCGACAAAGACCAGAACTGAGGTCAACGCGAGGAGGAGACCAGCACCAAGGTCGACGGAGACCAGCACCAAGGTCATCGGAGACCAGCACCAAGGTCATCGGAGACCAGCACCAAGGTCGACGGAGAACAGCACCAAGTTCATCGGAGATCATCACCTAGGTCATCGGAGACCAGCACCAAGGTCGACAGAGAACAGCACCAAGGTCGACAGAGAACAGCACCAAGTTCGACGCAGACCAGCACCAAGGTCATCGGAGACCAGCACTAAGGTCATCGGAGACCAGCACCAAGTTCGACGCAGACCAGCACCAAGGTCATCGGAGATCAGCACCTAGGTCTTCGGAGATCATCACCTAGGTTGACAGAGACCAGCACCGAGGTCAACGCGAGGAGGAGACCAGAACATGGGGCCACGGTCGCCTTGAGGTGAGGGATTGCTTTTAAAGTCAGGCTTTGTACCCACACTAGAAATTAGTGAAATATAGATATGACTGACTGGTTTGAAGATCATGTTGGCACAGGCAGTATTGAAGCGTCGCTGTGTTTCAGACAAATCCATATACGCTGCACCACCCAGCAGATATGCAAATTACACAGATAAGAATTAAACTAAAAATACAAACTTGAAAAATAGTGACAATAACCACAATAAATAAATAAAATAAATAAGGAAATATATGTAAACACAGACAGACACGTACAGACGCACACACAAGCACACACACTCACACACACTCACACACACACACACACACACACACACACACACAGAGATATATATATATATATATATATATACACAACAGATATGCAACAAACATGCAGTTTCACAGAGATGAAATCATAAACAAAAGTGCACAGGCCCAACACCACAGTTAAAAACACACGAGCACCGATACATAAAAGCACGCACACTCCCCATTTCCCAGATTACCCCTGCCTCCCAATCCCCACACCCACACCCACACTCGAACACATTCTTACGTATCAAAACTTCCATGCCAAGGAGATGTCAGCACCAGTCAACGCAGACCAGCACCAGGGTCAACGCAGACCAGCACCAAGGTCGACGGAGACCAGCTGGCAGCACCTAGGTCGACGGAGACCAGCACCTAGGTCAACGCGAGGAGGAGACCAGAACATGGGGCTACGGTCGCCTTGAGGTGAGGGATTGCTTTTAAAATCAGACTTTGTACCCAAACTAGAAATTTGTGAAATTTCGCTATGACTGACTGGTTTGAAGATCATGTTGGCACAGTCAGTATTGAAGGCAATACCACCGTGAGCCTTCCAGTCACAAATGAACAAGTGTGCCAAACCATCAAGCAGCACATTGGCTCATTTAAGATCTGATCTCAGCTACGAAAAGAAAACTATGTTGGTATTAGCATATAACAGATTTCGAGAAGGCCTTTGATAGTGTCCACAGGTAAAGCGTATGGCTTATACTTCCTGCATATGGGATCAACCCTATCAAGAGCTTTGACACCAGTTTCATATGGAAAGTAGGATGGAGCGAACACGGTTTCGTGCTGAAAACAGTTCAATTCCGTTAAGTTACTCCTAGGTGTCACTGTGTTCAGACAAACCCATATACGCTGCACCAAATCTGCAAAGCAGAAGTTTGACCAGCAGCGTAACCAAACGTGCTTAGTCAGGCCTTGAGGAAAAATTAGAAGATATGCATAAACAAATAAATGGATAAATAATTGAATTAATGAGTAAATAAATAAACAAATAGAAAATAAAGAAATAGAAAATAAAGAAGTTTATATACAAACAAAATGCAATGAAAATAAAGTAGATCAAGAAAATAAGTAAGCAGATATACACAGAAATTAAATAAAAAGTATGAAAAAGAAAACAAAGGAATAGTGACAATAATAATTACGTATCAAAACTTCCACGCCAGGGGGACATCGGCACCGGTCGACGGAGACCAGCACCAAGGTCATCGGAGATCAGCACCAAGGTCGACGGAGACCAGCACCAAGGTCATCGGAGATCAGCACCAAGGTCGACGGAGACCAGCACCTAGGTCAACGCGAGGAGGAGACCAGAACATGGGGCCACGGTCGCCTTGAGGTGAGGGATTGCTTTTAAAATCAGACTTTGTACCCAAACTAGAAATCAGTGAAATATAGCTATGACTGACTGGTTTGAAGATCATGTTGGCACAGTCAGTATTGAAGGAAATAACACCATGAGCCTTCCAATGTCACAAATGAACAAGTGCCAAACCATCAAGCAACAGATTGGCTATTTAAGATCTGATCTCAGCTACGAAAAGAAAACAATGTTGGTATTGGCATATAACAGATTTCGAGAAGGCCTTTGATAGTGTCCACAGGTAAAGGGTATTGCTTATACTTCCTGCATATGGGATCAACCCTAACAAGAGCTTTTACACCAGTTTCATATGGAAAGTAGGAAAGAGCAAACACAGTTTCACTACACATACTTTACCGTGACCCACTAGTGCAGACTCCGGCAGCGAGTCCGATTCCTGTCCTGTGCAGTGCTTAAGACAGTTCAATTCCGTTCAGTTACTCCGAGGCGTCACTGTGTTCAGACAAACCCATATTCGCTGCACCAAATCTGCGCAGCAGATGCTTGACCAGCAGCGTAACCAAACATTCTTAGTTGAGGAAAAATTAAAAGAAATGTGCATAAACAAATAAATGGATACATAACTGATTTAATGAGTAAATAAATAAACAAATAAAAAATAAGGAAATATGTATACAAACAAAATGCAATGAAAATAAAATTCAAGTTAAAATAGATGAAGAAAATAAGTAAGCAGATATATACAGAAATTAAATAAAAAGTATGAAAAAAAACAAAGGAATAGTGACAATAATAATTACGTATCAAAACTTCCATACCAGGGGGACATCGGCACCGGTCGACGGAGACCAGCACTGAGTTTGACGGAGACCAGCACCATGGTCATCGGAGACCAGCACCAAGGTCATCGGAGACCAGCACCAAGGTCGACGGAGAACAGCACCAAGGTCGTCAGAGACCAGCACCATGGTCGTCGGAGACTAGCACCATGGTCATCGGAGACCAGCACCAAGGTCGACGGAGAACAGCACCAAGGTCATCGGAGACCAGCACCAAGGTCGTCAGAGACCAGCACCAAGGTCGACGGAGACCAGCACCAAGGCCGTCAGAGACCAGCACCATGGTCGTCAGAGACCAGCACCAAGGTCGTCAGAGACCAGCACCTAGGTCGTCGGAGACCAGCACCAAGGTCAACGGAGAACAGCACCAAGGTCATCGGAGACCAGCACCAAGGTCGACGGAGAACAGCACCAAGGTCATCGGAGACCAGCACCAAGGTTGTCAGAGACCAGCACCAAGGTCATCGGAGACCAGCACCAAGGTCATCAGAGACCAGCACCAAGGTCGTCAGAGACCAGCACCAAGGTCGTCAGAGACCAGCACCAAGGTCGTCGGAGACAAGCACCTAGGTCGATGGAGATCATCACCTAGGTCGACGGAGACCAGCACCGAAGTCAACACGAGGAGGAGACCAGAACATGGGGCCACGGTCGCCTTGAGGTGAGGGATTGCTTTTAAAATCAGACTTTGTACCCAAACTAGAAATTAGTGAAATTTCGCTATGACTGACTGGTGAAGATCATGTAGGCACAGTCAGTATTGAAGGCAATACCACCGTGAGCCTTCCAGTCACAAATGAACAAGTGTGCCAAACCATCAAGCAACAGATTGGCTATTTAAGATCTGATCTCAGCTACGAAAAGAAAACAATGTTGGTATTGGCATATAACAGATTTCGAGAAGGCCTTTGATAGTGTCCACAGGTAAAGCGTATGGCTTATACTTCCTGCATATGGAATCAACCCTGTCGAGAGCTTTTACACCAGTTTCATATGGAAAGTAGGAAAGAACGAACACCGTTCGAAAACAGTTCAATTCCGTTCAGTTACTCTGAGTCGTCGCTGTGTTCAGACAAATCCATATATGCTGCAACAAATCTGCTAAGCAGATGCTTGACCAGCAGCGTAACCAAACGTGCTTAGTCAGGCCTTGAGGAAGAATTAAAAGATATGCATAAACAAATAAATGGATACATAATTGAATTAATGAGTAAATAAATAAATAGAAAATAAACAAATAAAAAAGTTTGTATACAAACAAAATGCAGTGAAAATAAAATTCAAATTCCAATAGATGAAGAAAATAAGTAAGCAGATATATACAGAAATTAAATAAAAAGCATGAAAAAAACCCTCATAGTGACAATAATAATTACGTATCAAAATTTCCATGCCAGGGGGACATCGGCACCGGTCGACGGAGACCAGCACCAAGGTCATCAGAGACCAGCACGAAGTTCGACGCAGACAGGCACCAAGGTCGACGGAGAACAGCACCAAGTTCGACGCAGACCAGCACCAAGTTCGACGCAGACCAGCACCAAGGTCATCGGAGATCATCACCATGGTCGACGGAGATCAGCACCTAGGTCATTGGAGATCATCACCTAGGTCAACGGAGACCAGCACCAAGGTCAACGCGAGGAGGAGACCAGAACATGGGGCCACGGTCGCCTTGAGGTGAGGGATTGCTTTTAAAATCAGACTTTGTACCCAAACTAGAAATTAGTGAAATTTCGCTATGACTGACTGCTGAAGATTATGTAGGCACAGTCAGTATTGAAGGCAATACCACCGTGAGCCTTCCAGTCACAAATGAACAAGTGTGCCAAACCATCAAGCAACACATTCTCTCATTTAAGATCTGATCTCAGCTACAAAAAGAAAACAATGTTGGTATTGGCATGTAACAGATTTCGAGAAGGCCTTTGATAGTGTCCACAGGTAAAGCGTATGGCTTATACTTCCTGCATATGGGATCAACCCTGTCGAGAGCTTTTACACCAGTTTCATATGGAAAGTAGGAAAGAACGAACACGGTTCGAAAACAGTTCAATTCCGTTAAGTTACTCCGAGTAAGCAGATATATACAGAAATTAAATAAAAAGTATGAAAAAAACCCTCAAAGGAATAGTGACAATTATAATTACGTATCAAAACTTCCATGCCAGGGGGACATCGGCACCGGTCGACGGAGACCAGCACCAAGGTCATCGGAGACCAGCACCAAGTTCGATGCAGACCAGCACCAAGGTCGACGGAGAACAGCACCAAGTTCGACGCAGACCAGCACCAAGGTCATCGGAGATCAGCACCATGGTCGATGGAGATCAGCACCTAGGTCATCGGAGATCATCACCTAGGTCGACGGAGACCAGCACCGAGGTCAACGCGAGGAGGAGACCAGAACATGGGGCCACGGTCGCCTTGAGGTGAGGGATTGCTTTTAAAATCAGACTTTGTACCCAAACTAGAAATTAGTGAAATTTCGCTATGACTGACTGGTGAAGATCATGTTGGCACAGGCAGTATTGAAGCGTCGCTGTGTTCAGACAAATCCATATACGCTGCACCACCCAGCAGATATGCAAATTACACAGATAAGAATTAAACTAAAAATACAAACTTGAAAAATAGTGACAATAACCACAATAAATAAATAAAATAAATAAGGAAATATATGTAAACACAGACAGACACGTACAGACGCACAGACAAGCACACACACTCACACACACTCACACACACACACACACACACACACACACACACACACACATATATATATATATATATATATATATATATATATATATATATATATATATATATATACACAACAGATATGCAACAAACATGCAGTTTCACAGAGATGAAATCATAAACAAAAGTGCACAGGCCCAACACCACAGTTAAAAACACACGAGCACCGATACATAAAAGCACGCACACTCCCCATTTCCCAGATTACCCCTGCCTCCCAATCCCCACACCCACACCCACACTCGCACACATTCTTACGTATCAAAACTTCCATGCCAAGGAGATATCAGCACCAGTCAACGCAGACCAGCACCAGGGTCAACGCAGACCAGCACCAAGGTCGACGGAGACCAGCTGGCAGCACCTAGGTCGACGGAGACCAGCACCTAGGTCAACGCGAGGAGGAGACCAGAACATGGGGCTACGGTCGCCTTGAGGTGAGGGATTGCTTTTAAAATCAGACTTTGTACCCAAACTAGAAATTTGTGAAATTTCGCTATGACTGACTGGTGAAGATCATGTAGGCACAGTCAGTATTGAAGGCAATACCACCGTGAGCCTTCCAGTCACAAATGAACAAGTGTGCCAAACCATCAAGCAGCACATTGGCTCATTTAAGATCTGATCTCAGCTACGAAAAGAAAACTATGTTGGTATTAGCATATAACAGATTTCGAGAAGGCCTTTGATAGTGTCCACAGGTAAAGCGTATGGCTTATACTTCCTGCATATGGGATCAACCCTATCAAGAGCTTTGACACCAGTTTCATATGGAAAGTAGGATGGAGCGAACACGGTTTCGTGCTGAAAACAGTTCAATTCCGTTAAGTTACTCCGAGGTGTCACTGTGTTCAGACAAACCCATATACGCTGCACCAAATCTGCAAAGCAGAAGTTTGACCAGCAGCGTAACCAAACGTGCTTAGTCAGGCCTTGAGGAAAAATTAAAAGATATGCATAAACAAATAAATGGATACATAATTGATTTAATGAGTAAATAAATAAACAAATAGAAAATAAACAAATAAAAAATAAAGAAGTTTGTATACAAACAAAATGCAATGAAAATAAAATTCAAATTAAAATAGATGAAGAAAATAAGTAAGCAGATATATACAGAAATTAAATAAAAAGTATGAAGAAGAAAACAAAGGAATAGTGCCAATAATAATTACGTATCAAAACTTCCACGCCAGGGGGACATCGGCACCGGTCGACGGAGACCAGCACCAAGGTCATCGGAGATCAGCACCAAGGTCGATGGAGACCAGCACCAAGGTCATCGGAGATCAGCACCAAGGTCGACGGAGACCAGCACCGAGGTCAACGCGAGGAGGAGACCAGAACATGGGGCCACGGTCGCCTTGAGGTGAGGGATTGCTTTTAAAATCAGACTTTGTACCCAAACTAGAAATTAGTGAAATTTCGCTATGACTGACTGGTGAAGATCATGTAGGCACAGTCAGTATTGAAGGCAATACCACCGTGAGCCTTCCAGTCACAAATGAACAAGTGTGCCAAACCATCAAGCAACACATTGGCTCATTTAAGATCTGATCTCAACTACGAAAAGAAAACTATGTTGGTATTAGCATATAACAGATTTCGAGAAGGCCTTTGATAGTGTCCACAGGTAAAGTGTATGGCTTATACTTCCTGCATATGGGATCAACCCTATCAAGAGCTTTGACACCAGTTTCATATGGAAAGTAGGAAAGAACGAACACGGTTTTGTGCTGAAAACAGTTCAGTTCCGTTCAGTTACTCCAAGTCATCGCTGTGTTCAGACAAATCCATATATGCTGCAACAAATCTGCTAAGGAGATGCTTGACCAGCAGCGTAACCAAACGTGTGTAGTCAGGCCTTGAGGAAAAATTAAAAGATATGCATAAACAAATAAATGGATACATAATTGAATTAATGATAGTGTCCACATGTAAAGCGTATGGCTTATATTTCTTGGATATGGGATCAACCCTATCAAGAGCTTTGACACCAGTTTCATATGGAAAGTAGGATGGAGCGAACACAGTTTCGTGCTGAAAACAGTTCAATTCCGTTAAGTTACTCCGAGGTGTCACTGTGTTCAGACAAACCCATATACGCTGCACCAAATCTGCAAAGCAGAAGTTTGACCAGCAGCGTAACCAAACGTGTGTAGTCAGGCCTTGAGGAAAAATTAAAAGATATGCATAAACAAATAAATGGATACATAATTGAATTAATGAGTAAATAAATAAACAAAAAGAAAATAAACAAATAAAAAATAAAGATGTTTGTATACAAACAAAATGCAATGAAAATGAAATTCAAATTAAAATAGATGAAGAAAATAAGTAAGCAGATATACACAGAAATTAAATAAAAAGTATGAAAAAAACAAAGGAATAGTGACAATAATAATTACGTATCAAAACTTCCACGCCAGGGGGACATCAGCACCGGCCGACGGAGACCAGCACCAAGGTCATCGGAGACTAGCACCAAGGTCGACGGAGAACATCACCAAGGTCATCGGAGATCAGCACCATGGTCGACGGAGATCAGCACCTAGGTCATCGGAGATCATCACCTAGGTCAACGGAGACCAGCACCGAGGTCATTGGAGATCATCACCAAGTTCGACGCAGACCAGCACCAAGGTCATCGGAGACCAGCATCAAGTTCGACGCAGACCAGCACCAAGGTCATCGGAGATCAGCACCATGGTCGACGGAGATCAGCACCTAGGTCATCATAGATCATCACTTAGGTCGACGGAGACCAGCACCGAGGTCAACTCGAGGAGGAGACCAGAACATGGGGGCCACGGTCGCCTTGAGGTGAGGGATTGCTTTTAAAATCAGACTTTGTACCCACACTAGAAATTAGTGAAATATCGCTATTACTGACTGGTTTGAAGATCATGTTGGCACAGTCAGTATTGAAGCGTCGCTGTGTTCAGACAAATCCATATACGCTGCACCACACAGCAGATATGCAAGTTACACAGATAAGAATTAAACTAAAAAATACAAACTTGAAAAATAGTGACAATAACAATAATAAATAAATAAGGAAATATATGTAGACACAGACACGCACAGACAAGCACACACACTCACACACACACACACACACACACACACACACACACACACACACACACACACACACACACATACATACATACATATATACACAACAGATATGCAACAAACATGCAGTTTCATGGAGATGAAATCATAAACAAAAAACACCACAGTTAAAAACACACGAGCACCGACACATAAAAGCACGCACACTCCCCATTTCCCAGATTACCTCTGCCTCCCAATCCCCACACCCACACTCGCACACATTCTTACGTATCAAAACTTCCATGCCAAGGGGATATCAGCACCTGTCGACGCAGACTAGTACCAAGGTCGTCGGAGACCAGCACCTAGGTCGTTGGAGACCAGCACCATGGTCGTCAGAGACCAACACCTAGGTCGTCAGAGACCAGCACCAAGGTCGTCGGAGACAAGCACCTAGGTCGACGGAGATCATCACCTAGGTCGACGGAGACCAGCACCGAGGTCAACGCGAGGAGGAGACCAGAACATGGGGCCACGGTCGCCTTGAGGTGAGGGATTGCTTTTAAAATCAGACTTTGTACCCAAACTAGAAATTAGTGAAATTTCGCTATGACTGACTGGTGAAGATCATGTAGGCACAGTCAGTATTGAAGGCAATACCACCGTGAGCCTTCCAGTCACAAATGAACAAGTGTGCCAAACCATCAAGCAGCACATTGCCTCATTTAAGATCTGATCTCAGCTACAAAAAGAAAAGTATGTTGGTATTAGCATATAACAGATTTCGAGAAGGCCTTTGATAGTGTTCACAGGTAAAGCGTATGGCTTATACTTCCTGCATATGGGATCAACCCTATCAAGAGCTTTGACACCAGTTTCATATGGAAAGTAGGATGGAGCAAACACAGTTTCGTGCTGAAAACAGTTCAATTCCGTTAAGTTACTCCGAGGTGTCACTGTGTTCAGACAAACCCATATACGCTGCACCAAATCTGCAAAGCAGAAGTTTGACCAGCAGCGTAACCAAACTTGCTTAGTCAGGCCTTGAGGAAGAATTAAAAGAAATGTGCATAAACAAATAAATGGATACATAATTGATTTAATGAGTAAATAAATAAACAAATAAAAAATAAGGAAATGTGTATGCAAACAAAATGCAATGAAAATAAAATTCAAATTCAAACAGATGAAGAAAATAAGTAAGCAAATATATACAGAAATTAAATATGAAAAAGTATGGAAAAAAACAAAGGAATAGTGATACAGAAATTAAATATGAAAAAGTATGGAAAAAAACAAAGGAATAGTGACAATAATAATTACGTATCAAAACTTCCACGCCAGGGGGGACATTGGCACCAGTCGACGGAGACCAGCACCAAGGTCATCGGAGACCAGCACCAAGGTCGACGGAGAACAGCACCAAGTTTATCAGAGACCAGCACCAAGGTCATCGGAACCAAGGTCATCGGAGACCAGCACCAAGGTCAACGGAGAACAGCACCAAGGTCATCGGAGATCAGCACCATGGTCGACGGAGATCAGCACCTAGGTCATCGGAGATCATCACCTAGGTCGACGGAGACCAGCACCGAGGTCAACGCGAGGATGAGACCAGAACATGGGGGCCACGGTTGCCTTGAGGTGAGGGATTGCTTTTAAAATCAGACTTTGTGCCCACACTAGAAATTTGTGAAGTTTCGCTATGACTGACTGGTTTGAAGATAACGTTGGCACAGTCACATACACACATATATACATTCCCGCACATTCCAATAACTTGTAGCTCCCACATGACCCAAAATACAGACGTGCATACACACACCCCACCCCCTACACACACACACACACACACACACACACACATTGCAGCCCCACAACACCCACACTCCTACACCCACACGCCCCCACCCTTGCATCCATAACCACCCACACCCACACCCACATCCACACCCACCCACACAGCCACCCACCACTGACCAGAAAAGATGTATGAATGTCTTCAGTGACTGGACCATGAGGACACCTTGACAGAGGACGATGATACCAGGCACCTGAGGAGGCCAGCTGAAGAGAAGTTGCGTAGACATCTTTGTCTTTCTTTCTATCTGTCTGTCTGTCTCTCTGTGTTTCTGTCTGTCTGTCCCCCCTTTGAGAGTGGGTGGCATGAGTGTGGTTTGCACTAGTTGAGCATGATGTTGAGCATGATGTTGAGCATGATGTTGAGACCCTAACCCTTCTACTAATACACTAACACAGCACAGAGTGGTTGAGCTGAGTGCGGTTGAGCGCAGTGTCTGCGTTTGTGATGATGGAGAATAAACAAGTAACTGGCCGAACGTCGGGAGTTTTGTAGTTTCTGACAGGTCAAGGACTTATTACACCAGCCCAGCGACTCCATCCCAGAAACCAGGAATTGTCATCACCAGGACATCAAATAGCCACTGATTAGGTAGGAGGTGAAGTGCTTCACTCACATAATCACTGGTGGTGGTGGTTGGTGGTGGTGGGGTTCTGGGGTGGTAGTAGTGGTGTAGGTGGGTGGTGGTGAGTGGTGGTGGTGGCAGTGTGTGGTGACAGGAAGAGGCAGTGGAGGGTTGTGGTGGTGGTGGTGGTGGGAGGGGGGTTGGTAGGTGATGGTGGGGGTGGGTTGGGTGGTGGTGGTGTGGTAGTAATGAGTGGTGGTAGCGATGGAGCGAACACAGTTTCGTACTGAAAACAGTTCAGTTCCGTTCAGTTACTCCGAGTCGTCACTGTGTTCAGACAAATCCATATATGCTGCAAAAAATCTGCTAAGCAGATGCTTGACCAGCAGCGTAACCAAACGTGCTTAGTCAGGCCTTGAGGATAAATTAAAAGATATGCATAAACAAATAAATGGATACATAATTGAATTAATGAGTAAATAAACAAATAGAAAATAAACAAAAATAAAAATAAAGAAGTTTGTATATAAACAAAATGCAATGAAAATAAAATTCTAATTAACATAGATGAAGAAAATAAGAAGCAGATATATACAGCAATTAAATAAAAAGTATGAAAAAAACAAACAAAGGAATAGTGACAATAATAATTACGTATCAAAACTTCCACACCAGGGGGACATCAGCACCGGTCGACGGAGACCAGCACCAAGGTTATCGGAGAACAGCACCAAGTTCGACGCAGACCAGCACCAAGTTCGACGCAGATCAGCACCAAGTTCGACGCAGATCAGCACCAAAGTCATCGGAGATCAGCACCATGGTCGACGGAGATCAGCACCTAGGTCATCGGAGATCATCACCTAGGTCATCGGAGACCAGCACCAAGGTCATCGGAGAACAGCACCAAGTTCGACGCAGACCAGCACCAAGGTCATCGGAGACAAGCACCTAGGTCGACGGAGATCATCACCTAGGTCGACGGAGACCAGCACCGAGGTCAACGCGAGGAGGAGACCAGAACATGGGGCCACGGTCGCCTTGAGGTGAGGGATTGCTTTTAAAATCAGACTTTGTACCCAAACTAGAAATTAGTGAAATTTCGCTATGACTGACTGGTGAAGATCATGTAGGCACAGTCAGTATTGAAGGCAATACCACCGTGAAGCTTCCAGTCACAAATGAACAACTGTGCCAAACCATCAAGCAGCACATTGCCTCATTTAAGATCTGATCTCAGCTACAAAAAGAAAAGTATGTTGGTATTAGCATATAACAGATTTCGAGAAGGCCTTTGATAGTGTTCACAGGTAAAGCGTATGGCTTATACTTCCTGCATATGGGATCAACCCTATCAAGAGCTTTGACACCAGTTTCATATGGAAAGTAGGATGGAGCAAACACAGTTTCGTGCTGAAAACAGTTCAATTCCGTTAAGTTACTCCGAGGTGTCACTGTGTTCAGACAAACCCATATACGCTGCACCAAATCTGCAAAGCAGAAGTTTGACCAGCAGCGTAACCAAACTTGCTTAGTCAGGCCTTGAGGAAAAATTAAAAGAAATGTGCATAAACAAATAAATGGATACATAATTGATTTAATGAGTAAATAAATAAACAAATAAAAAATAAGGAAATGTGTATGCAAACAAAATGCAATGAAAATAAAATTCAAATTCAAATAGATGAAGAAAATAAGTAAGCAAATATATACAGAAATTAAATATGAAAAAGTATGGAAAAAAACAAAGGAATAGTGACAATAATAATTACGTATCAAAACTTCCACGCCAGGGGGGACATTGGCACCAGTCGACGGAGACCAGCACCAAGGTCATCGGAGACCAGCACCAAGGTCGACGGAGAACAGCACCAAGTTTATCAGAGACCAGCACCAAGGTCATCGGAGACAAGGTCATCGGAGACCAGCACCAAGGTCATCGGAGACCAGCACCAAGGTCGACGGAGAACAGCACCAAGGTCATCGGAGATCAGCACCATGGTCGACGGAGATCAGCACCTAGGTCATCGGAGATCATCACCTAGGTCGACGGAGACCAGCACCGAGGTCAACGCGAGGATGAGACCAGAACATGGGGGCCACGGTTGCCTTGAGGTGAGGGATTGCTTTTAAAATCAGACTTTGTGCCCACACTAGAAATTTGTGAAGTTTCGCTATGACTGACTGGTTTGGAGATAACGTTGGCACAGTCACATACACTTGTAGCTCCCACATGACCCAAAATACAGACGTGCATACACACACCCCACCCCCTACACACACACACACACACACACACACACACACACACACACACACACACACACATTGCAGCCCCACAACACCCACACTCCTACACCCACACGCCCCCACCCTTGCATCCATAACCACCCACACCCACACCCACATCCACACCCACCCACACAGCCACCCACCACTGACCAGAAAAGATGTATGAATGTCTTCAGTGACTGGACCATGAGGACACCTTGACAGAGGACGATGATACCAGGCACCTGAGGAGGCCAGCTGAAGAGAAGTTGCGTAGACATCTTTGTCTTTCTTTCTATCTGTCTGTCTGTCTCTCTGTGTTTCTGTCTGTCTGTCCCCCCTTTGAGAGTGGGTGGCATGAGTGTGGTTTGCACTAGTTGAGCATGATGTTGAGCATGATGTTGAGCATGATGTTGAGCATGATGTTGAGACCCTAACCCTTCTACTAATACACTAACACACTAACACTTACACAGCACAGAGTGGTTGAGCTGAGTGCGGTTGAGCGCAGTGTCTGCGTTTGTGATGATGGAGAATAAACAAGTAACTGGCCGAACGTCGGGAGTGTTTTGTAGTTTCTGACAGGTCAAGGACTTATTACACCAGCCCAGCGACTCCATCCCAGAAACCAGGAATTGTCATCACCAGGACATCAAATAGCCACTGATTAGGTAGGAGGTGAAGTGCTTCACTCACATAATCACTGGTGGTGGTGGTTGGTGGTAGTGGGGTTCTGGGGTGGTAGTAGTGGTGAGTGGTGGTGGCAGTGTGTGGTGACAGGAAGAGGCAGTGGAGGGTTGTGGTGGTGGTGGTGGTGGGAGGGGGGTTGGTGGGTGATGGTGGGGGTGGGTTGGGTGGTGGTGGTGGTGTGGTAGTAGTGAGTGGTGGTAGTAGTGGTTTGCGTTGGTATGGTGGTGGTAGTGGATGGTGGTGGAGACTGGGAGGAGGGGTAGTGGTGGTGAGGCTAAGTAGTGGTGGTGGTGGTGTAGTCTGCAGTGGTGTTGGCAGTGTGTGGTGGTGAGTAGTGGTGCTAGCAGTATGGTGGTGAGTAATGGCTGTGGTGGTGAGGGTGAGTCATGGCATTGGTGGTGAGTAGTGGTGTTGGCAGTGTGTGGTGGTGAGTAGTGGTAGTGGTGGTGAGTAGTGGTGGCAGTGTGTGGTGGTGAGTAGTGAGCAGTGGTAGCAGTGTGTAGTGGTGAGTAGTGGTGGTGGCTGTGGCAGTGTGTGGTGGTGAGTAGTGGTGGTGTGTGGTGGTGAATAGTAGTGCCAGTGTGTGGTGGTTAGTAGTGAGTAGTGGTGAGTGGTAGCAGTATGGAATAGTGGTGGTGGTGAGTAGTGATGTCAGTGTAGTAGTGAGTAGTGGTGGTGGCGGCAGCAGTGCGCAATGGTGAGTTGTTAGTAATGGCGTGGCAGTGTGTGGTTGTGAGTAGTGGTGGTGGTGAGTAGTGGTGGCAGTGTGTGTTTGCGAGTAGTGGTAGTGGTGAGTAGTGGTGGTGGCAGTGTTGTGGTTAGTAGTGGTGGTGAGTGATGGCAGTGTGTGGTGGTGGTGATGGTGAGTATTGGTGGCATCAGTGTAAGCTGGTGAGTAGTTAGTAGAGGTGGTGGCTGTGGTAGTGAGTAGTGATGGGAGTAGTGGTGGTGGCTGTGGTAGTGTCTTGTGGTGAGCAGTGGTGGCAGTGTGTGGTGGTGGTGAGTTGTGGTGGTGTCATTGTGTGGTGGTGTCATTATGTGGTGGTGAGTTGTTGGTAGTGGTGTGGCAATGTGTGGTAGTGAGTTGTTGGTAGTGGCATGGCAGTGTGTGGTGGTGAGTACTAGTGGTGGTGAGTAGTAGTGGCAGTGTGTGGTGGTGAGTAGTGGTGGTGAGTGATGGCTTTGTGTGGTGGTGTTGAGTGATAGGGGTTGTGAGTAGTGGTTGCAGTGTGTGGTGGTGAGTGATAGTGTTTGGTTGTGGTGGTGTCAGTGTGCGGTGGGGAGTAGTTAGTAGTGGTGAATAGTGGTGGCAGTGTGTGGTGGTGAGTAGTGGTGGTGTCATTGTGTGGTGGTGAGTAATGGTGGTGGCAGTGTGTGGTGGTGGCAGTGTATGTTGTGGTGAGTTGTGGTGGTGGTGCTGGTGCTAAGTGATGGCAGTGTGTGGTCGTGGTGAGTAGTGATGGAGGTGGTGAGTAGTGTATTTAGGTGGTGGTGGTGGTGGTGAGTGATGGCAGTGTGTGGTGATGAGTAATGGTGGCTGTGAGTAGTAGTGTTGGTGAGCGATGGCAGTGTGTTGTGGTGGTGAGTAGTGAGTAGTGGTAATGTGTGGTGTTGGTGAGTTGTGATGGCAGTGTGTGGTGGGGGTGAGTGGTGGTGGTGGTGGTGTGTAGTGGTTATGGTGAGTAGTGATGGTTGTGTGAGGTTGTGGTGAGTGGTGGTGGTGGTAATTGATGGCAGAGTGTAATGGTGGTGGTCAGTGGTGGTGAGGGTGAGTAGTGGTATGTGGTGGTGTGGGTGAGTAGTGGTGTGGGTGAGTAGTGGTATGTGGTGGTGTGGGTGAGTAGTGATGTGGGTGAGTAGTGGTATGTGGTGGTGTGGGTGAGTAGTGGTGTGGGTGAGTAGTGGTGTGTGGTGGTGAGTAGTGGTGGTGAGGTTGAGTAGTGGTGTGTGGTGGTGTGGGTGAGTAGTGGTGTGGGTGAGTAGTGGTGGTGAGAGTGAGTAGTGGTGGTGAGGGTGAGTAGTGGTGTGTGGTGGTGTGGGTGAGTAGTGGTGAGGGTGAGTAGTGGTGTGTGGTGGTGAGTAGTAGTGTTGAACAGTGGTGGTGAGTAGTGGTAGTGGTGAGTGATGTCAGTGTGGGTGAGTAGTGGTAGTGGTGAGTGATGTCAGTGTGGGTGAGTAGTGGTGGTGAGGGTGAGTAGTGGTGGTAAGGGTGAGTAGTGGTGTTGAACAGTGGTGGTGAGTAGTGGTAGTGGTGAGTGATGTCATGTGGGTGAGTAGTGGTGGTGAGGGTGAGTAGTGGTGGTGAGGGTGAGTAGTGGTGTTGAACAGTGGTGGTGAGTAGTGGTAGTGGTGAGTGATGTCAGTGTGGGTGAGTAGTGGTGGTGAGGGTGAGTAGTGGTGGTGAACAGCAGTGGTGAGTGATGTCGGTGTGGGTGAGTAGTGGTGGTGAGGGTGAGTAGTGGTGGTGAACAGCAGTGGTGAGTGATGTTGGTGTGGGTGAGTAGTGGTGGTGAACAGTAGTGGTGAGTGATGTCGGTGTGGGTGAGTAGTGGTGGTGAACAGCAGTGGTGAGTGATGTCGGTGTGGGTGAGTAGTGGTGGTGAACAGTAGTGGTGAGTGATGTCGGTGTGGGTGAGTAGTGGTGGTGAGTACCAGTGGCAGTGTTTGGTGCTGAGCAGTGGTGGTGGTGCTGTTTGTGAGTGATAGCAGCAGATAGTGGTGGCAGCAGTGGTGGTGAGTGATGGTTGGGAGATTGTTGGAGCTAGTGGTGGTGGTGGGTGGTGTTAATGGCAGTGGGTGGTAGTTGTGGTAGTGGTAATGATGGGTGGTGGCGGCAGTGGTAGTGATTATTATGTCAATTTCCATGTCCTCAGGAAACAGCACTGCCAGAAGCAGGGTCATCAACAAGGGCAACACCAGGGGGCAGCACCAGGGGTCACCACCAGAGGGATCACCAGGGGCATCTCAAGAGACATCATCAGGGACACCACCAGGGGGCATCAGCAAGGCCACCACCAGAGTGGTATCCCGTAGAAAACCATCAGGGGCCAAGAACACCAGCGACGACGGCATCCCCAAGAACACCAGCGACGACATCCCCAAGAACACCAGCGACGGCATCCCCAAGAACACCAGCGACGGCATCTCCAAGAACACCAGCAACGACATCCCCAAGAACACCAGCGACGGCATCCCCAAGAACACCAGAAGGGGTACCCCAAGAACACCAGCGACAACATCCCCAAGAACACCAGCGACAGCATCCCCAAGAACACCAGAAGGGGTACCCCAAGAACACCAGCGACAGCATCCCCAAGAACACCAGAAGGGGTACCCCAAGAACACCAGCGACAGCATCCCCAAGAACACCAGAAGGGGTACCCCAAGAACACCAGCGACAGCATCCCCAAGAACACCAGCGACAACATCCCCAAGAACACCAGAAGGGGTACCCCAAGAACACCAGCGACAACATCCCCAAGAACACCAGAAGGGGTACCCCAAGAACACCAGAGACAGCATCCCCAAGAACACTAGCAGGGGCATCCCCAAGAACACCAGCAGGGGCATCCCCAAGAACACCAATCAGTCAATCAATCAAAAACACTTTATTAATCCACATGGAAACTAAGTTGTGCAATCACAGGCTTGTTGTAAACGAGCAGGAGTACCCCCAAGAACACCACCAGGGTTACCCCCCAAAACACCAGCAGCGGCCAAGAACACCAGCAGAGACAACCCGCTGAGCTATTTTCTGTCACAGTATTTTGACTTTTTTCTAAAAAAAATCAACAACAGTAATAATAAACACAAAAGAAACCAATAGTAAAGAGAGGTAACTCTCCATTCACAAGGTACACAATTTCAAGTCAGTGCTGCTCACGCTACCAATTCAGCTAACACACAGGTAAACAAAAAGGTACATTGGAACAAACCCAGACACTTCCTTGAAAAATGAAGCACCGGGCCTTAACTTATACTGATGATTTGACATGTGCACACAGCAGCAAAGTCAGAAGAAATGTGCAAACACAAATTAGCATGTATTCAAGACTGGCATAGCCTCTTGAACCCTGAACAAGCCACACATAATACATGGACAATACAGAACGAACACATGGTTACCTCGGTGGTTTTTCAACTTCAAATTAATAAACAATTATGCCAGGACATCAAATGATTAACAAATGAGTGGTAACACTCTCCATTCACAAGGTACACAAGTTTAAGTCAGTGCTGCTTACTATAATAGAAACCAGTTGTGGTACTGGCAAGTCAATGTAATGGCCTATCACAGGTACACCACTGCAGATTTTAGAGCAACACGCCTCACTGTGATGAGATCTGAAAAAAAAAAAAAATTTTTTTAGTGCAGTGGAAATGTAGAAGTCAGTGATGACTGGGCATGTTGTGGGATTTATCTTTATTATTATTAAGAAAACTGAAAAGTGTGTTTTGCTTGTTTGCTTTTCTTCAAACTACAAAGGAAATCGAGAAGACACCGACAGCTGTGTATGTGGTGATGTGTTGTTGTTGTTTTTTTAATGTGAAGAAAATATAATCATTCATTGATTCACTATGGTTTTCTGTTCTTGTTGTTTTTTGTATCACAATATCATTATTTTTTTTAACACTTAAAGAATAAAACTGGTTGCTGGAAAATCTATGCAATGGCCTATTACTGGTTTGTCATTGCAAGTCTTACAGCAACACACAAAAACTGAGAAAGTTGTGTGTGTGTTTGTTTACTTTGTTTTCCATATACATCAAATTTGAAGTAAAATAATAAAACATTGAACTTAGTGACTATAAGTGTAGTGATACTATATTTTCTAAGTGAAGAAATTGACATCAGTCATGAGTATCTGAACAGACACCACATAAAACCGTTTTCCACAATAAAATCCATTTATGTGACATCAAAACTGAAATTTTGCTATTGAATAAAAAGGTAATGTGTTACACTTTAAGAATAAGATATGTAAAGGAACTTCGAAATAAGAAATCATGTGGTGTATCATGTCATGATAATCTTTTCTTTTCTTTTCTTTTTTTTTAGGTGGGTTGCATTTTGATTTATGACCAGCCCATGTCTTTTGCGAATAAATAAATCTGATTGATTTCACACAACTTATCTGTATCTGTGTATCTTTTGATATTGTATGTTTCACGCTAAAGTGTTTTGTCTGAAAGAATTTCTTGCCATGTCTTTTGTAAAAAAAATAAATTTGATTGGCTTCACACAACTTATCTGTGTATCTTTTGATACCTGTTGTATGTTTCACGCTTAAGTGTCCTGCCTGAAAAAATTTCTGATTGTCTTCACACATGTTTGTATCTGTATCTATCAGTACCTGTTATTGGTCTCCTGTCTGTTCTCTGTCCTTCAGCATCTAGTTTACAGACACACAGCAGCCCCTATCCTCTTACACCCCCCCCCCCCCCAACACACACACACACACACACACACACACACACACACACACACACACACATCTGACAACATTATTACACTACATCTGACAACATTACATCAGATTATTTGTACACCTTCCAATGAAAATACATGCATGCACCTGTGAACACTACTGTGCAAATACATTCACATTGATTATCCAAAGGTGCACATGTGCTGTCTGCTTGAAACATCTTATAAATTACTGAATAGCTGAATATAAGGTAAGTGCTTGCTGAACATTTTTGATTGTGCTATTTCAGCAACAACAAAAAAAGTAAAGACATATCAACAGCACCCCTTCCTGCCACCCATCCCCCAGAACAAAAACAAAATCGATGAAAAAAAAAAGGTGTATGGTATGGCACACTCAATAAAGAACACACTGGTAACTTTTTTTTATTTTAGCACATAGAAATGATATAGGAAAAACACCCACCCCCCACCCCCCTCACTCCCACAAAACAACAACAACTGACCTGCCAACACTGATATTTTTCCATGATTGTTTCATCAGCCATTTGTCCTGGCCTGTCCCCAGCATCACCAGCTCCCAATCCAGCACCATCATGGTCCTGCATCATCAGAATCAATGTCTGACTCCAGTAACCCAAGTGTCACTGCAACACTGTGAAGAGTACAATGCCAGCTGCAATGATTCTGCAGGGTGCCACCTGTTCAAATGACAAAAATGCTGTATGTTATGATGAAATTATGAATAATTATTAACATTGATATATAACCTTAATTCAGTCATAACCAGTAGTGAAGCAAAGTATTTACTTTCAATAGCTGCATGCATCTTATTTGCTTGCGCATGTGCAAACACATGCATGCATCCTTGACTGACCCATTTTCCTCATCCAACATCTGTAATGCATTAGAACATGTGTTAAGTATGCATAAGCATTCTCAAAATGCACACAAAGCACACACACACACACACACACACACACAACACACACACAACACACACACACAACACACACACACACACAACACACACACACACACACACACACACACACAACACACACAAACACACACACACACACACACACACACAACTTGCTTCCATACATGTAAATACAGGTAGGCATGTGAGTGTGCTGACTCTCATGTTTTCCAGAAGAAATTTGGGCGTTGGGTGGAGGAGGGGGAGTGGGGTGGAGGAGGGGGAGTGGGGTGGTTGAACGGGGTGGGAGGAGCTGTCGGGTTGGAGGAGAGGAGTGGAGTGGGGTGGAGGAAGGGGGAGGGGGAGTTGAGTGGTGGAGGGTAGAATGGGTGTAGGAAAGTGGAGTTGGCTGGAGGACAGAGGAGTCGGGGTGGAAAGGGGGAGGATAGGGGTGGAGGAGGAATGAGCAGGGTGGGTGAGAGGAGTGGGGATGAAGAAAGAGGAGTGGAGGTGGAGGAGGGTGGTGCCGGTGGAGGAGGGAGAAGTGGAAGGGTGGAGTATGCAAGACTGGGATAGAGAATGAAACGAGTGTGGTGGAGGGTAGGGGAGTGGTTCCAGGATTGCCAGTGGGGCGGGAGAGGAGTACCCAAGGCTGGAGATGGGGGGAGTGGGTGGTTGTGGACTCTGGGGGAGGAGGGAGGAGACATGTGGGGGGAGGGAGCAGTGGGTGGAGGTGGTGAAGTGGGGTGGAAGAAAGGGGAGTGGGGGGTGGAAGAGGGGGAGTGGGGTGGTAGAGTGGGGTGGATGAGCTGGTGGTGGAGAGGGAGTGGGGTGGTTTGAGAGGATGTGGATTGGGGTGGTGATGGAGGAGAGTGGAGGGGACTAGGTTGAGGAGTGGAGGTCTAGGGTGGTGGAGGATTGAAAAAAAAAACATTGTGGGGTGGAGGTCTAGGGTGGTGGAGGATTGAAAAAAAAAAACATTGTGGGGTGGAGGTCTAGGGTGGTGGAGGATTGAAAAAAAACATTGTGGGGTGGAGGTCTAGGGTGGTGGAGGATTGGAAAAAAAATACATTGTGGGGTGGTGGAGGTCTAGGGTGGTGGAGGATTGAAAAAAAAAACATTGTGGGGTGGAGGTCTAGGGTGGTGGAGGATTGAAAAAAAAATACATTGTGGGGTGGAGGAGTGAGATGGAGGAAGGTGGAGTTCGGTGGTGGAGAGGAGTGGGGTGGAGGAGGGAGGGGGTGAGTGGAGGAAGGTTCAGTTGTGTGTGTTGAGGAGTGGGATGGAGGTGGGGGGCGGGGGAGGGGGGGGGGCTGAGGGGGATAGTGTGGGGTGAAGTAGTAAAATGGGAGGAGAGTGGGGTGGTGGAGGTGGAGTGAGGTAGAGGAGGGAGGAGATGGGTGGGGGGAAGGGGAGTGAATTGGAGGAGTAAGTAGAGGGGTGGATGAGAGTTGTTGGCTTGTGTGGTGGAGGAGGGGGAGTGGGGTGGAGGAGAGGGGTGGGTGGGAGGGGGAAGTGGAGTGGATGAGAGTGGAGTGTGGTGGAAGAGGGGGAAATGGGGTGGATGAGAGTGCTGTGTGGTGGAAGAGAGCGAAATGGGGTGGGTGAGAGTGGAGTGTGGTGGAAGAGAGGAAATGGGGTGGATGAAAGTGCTGTGTGGTGGAAGAGAGGGAAGTGGGGTGGGTGAGAGTGGAGTGTGGTGGAAAAGGGGAAAGTGGGGTGGGTGAGAGTGGAGTGTGGTGGAAGAGGGGGAAATGGGGTGGATGAGAGTGCTGTGTGGTGGAAGAGAGCGAAATGGGGTGGGTGAGAGTGGAGTGTTGTGGAAGAGAGGAAATGGGGTGGATGAGAGTGCTGTGTGGTGGAAGAGAGGGAAGTGGGGTGGGTGAGAGTGGAGTGTGGTGGAAAAGGGGAAAGTGGGGTGGATGAGAGTGGAGTGTGGTGGAAGAGAGGAAATGGGGTGGATGAGAGTGCTGTGTGGTGGAAGAGAGGGAAGTGGGGTGGGTGAGAGTGGAGTGTGGTGGAAAAGGGGAAAGTGGGGTGGATGAGAGTGGAGTGTGGTGGAAGAGAGGAAATGGGGTGGATGAGAGTGCTGTGTGGTGGAAGAGAGGGAAGTGGGGTGGGTGAGAGTGGAGTGTTGTGGAAGAGGGGAAATGGGGTGGATGAGAGTGGAGTGTGGTGGAAGAGGGGGAAGTGGGGTGGATGAGAGTGCTGTGTGGTGGAAGAGGGGGAAGTGGGGTGGATGAGAGTGCTGTGTGGTGGAAGAGGGGGAAGTGGGGTGGATGAGAGTGCTGTGTGGTGGAAAAGGGGAAAGTGGGGTGGATGAGAGTGCTGTGTGGTGGAAGAGAGGGAAGTGGGGTGGTTGAGAGTGGAGTGTTGTGGAAGAGAGGAAATGGGGTGGATCAGAGTGCTGTATGGTGGAAGAGGGGGAAGTGGGGTGGATGAGAGTGGAGTGTGGTGGAAGAGGGGAAATGGGGTGGGTGACAGTGCTGTGTGGTGGAAGAGGGGAAATGGGGTGGGTGAGAGTGCAGTGTGGTGGAAGAGGGGAAATGGGGTGGGTGAGAGTGAAGTGTGGTGGAAGAGAGGAAATGGGGTGGATGAGAGTGCTGTGTGGTGGAAGAAGGGAAGTGGGGTGGATGAGAGTGCTGTGTGGTGGAAGAGAGGGAAGTGGGGTGGGTGAGAGTGGAGTGTTGTGGAAGAGAGGAAATGGGGTGGATCAGAGTGCTGTATGGTGGAAGAGGGGGAAGTGGGGTGGATGAGAGTGGAGTGTGGTGGAAGAGAGGAAATGGGGTGGATGAGAGTGCTGTGTGGTGGAAGAAGGGAAGTGGGGTGGATGAGAGTGCTGTGTGGTGGAAGAGGGGAAATGGGGTGGGTGAGAGTGAAGTGTGGTGGAAGAGGGGAAATGGGGTGGGTGAGAGTGGAGTGTGGTGGAAGAGGGGAAGTGGGGTGGGTGAGAGTGGAGTGTGGTGGAAGAGAGGAAAATTGGGTGGATGAGAGTGCTGTGTGGTGGAAGAGAGGGAAGTGGGGTGGGTGAGAGTGGAGTGTGGTGGAAGAGAGGAAATGGGGTGGATGAGAGTGCTGTGTGGTGGAAGAAGGGAAGTGGGGTGGATGAGAGTGCTGTGTGGTGGAAGAGGGGAAATGGGGTGGGTGAGAGTGAAGTGTGGTGGAAGAGGGGAAATGGGGTGGGTGAGAGTGGAGTGTGGTGGAAGAGGGGAAGTGGGGTGGGTGAGAGTGGAGTGTGGTGGAAAAGGGGAAAGTGGGGTGGGTGAGAGTGGAGTGTGGTGGAAGAGAGGAAAATGTGGTGGATGAGAGTGCGGTGTGGTGGAAGAGAGGAAATGGGGTGGGTGAGAGTGCTGTGTGGTGGAAGAGAGGGAAGTGGGGTGGGTGAAAGTGGAGTGTTGTGGAAGAGGGGAAATGGGGTGGATGAGAGTGCTGTGTGGTGGAAGAGAGGGAAGTGGGGTGGGTGAGAGTGGAGTGTTGTGGAAGAGGGGAAATGGGGTGGATGAGAGTGGAGTGTGGTGGAAGAGAGGAAATGGGGTGGATGAGAGTGCTGTGTGGTGGAAGAGAGGGAAGTGGGGTGGGTGAGAGTGGAGTGTGGTGGAAGAGGGGAAAGTGGGGTGGGTGAGAGTGGAGTGTTGTGGAAGAGGGGAAATGGGGTGGGTGAGAGTGGAGTGTGGTGGAAGAGGGGAAATGGGGTGGGTGAGAGTGCTGTGTGGTGGAAGAGAGGGAAGTGGGGTGGGTGAGAGTGGAGTGTTGTGGAAGAGGGGAAATGGGGTGGGTGAGAGTGGAGTGTGGTGGAAGAGGGGAAATGGGGTGGGTGAGAGTGCTGTGTGGTGGAAGAGAGGAAATGGGGTGGGTGAGAGTGGAGTGTGGTGGAAGAGGGGAAATGAGGTGGGTGAGAGTGCTGTGTGGTGGAAGAGAGGAAATGGGGTGGATGAGAGTGGAGTGTGGTGGAAGAGAGGGAAGTGGGGTGGGTGAGAGTGGAGTGTGGTGGAAGAGGGGAAATGGGGTGGATGAGAGTGGAGTGTGGTGGAAGAGGGGAAGTGGGGTAGATAAGAGTGGAAGGTGGTGTAAGAGGGGGAAGTGGGGTGGATGGGAGTGCTGTTTGGTGGAAGAGGGGGAAGTGGGGTGGATGACTGTGCTGTTTGGTGGAAGAGAGGGAAGTGTGATCGATAAGATTCACTTCGTTCGTGAGCTACAACTCCCACTGACGTTCACTGTATGCACAACAAGTGGGCTTTTACGCATGCGACTGTTCAGTTTTTACCCCACCATGAAGGCAGCCATACTCCATTTTCGGAGGTGTGCATGCTGGGTATGTTCTTGTTTCCATAACCCACCAAATGCTGACATGGATGACTCTGAGGATTTTTAACGTGCATATCTGATCTTCTGCTCAGTCAGGCACAAGCAGGTCTGAACATATGTTGACCTGGGAGATCGGAAAATCTCCACCCTTTTCCCACAAGGCGCCATTACCGAGATTCAAACCCGGGACTTTCAGATTGAAAGTCCAACGCTTTAACCACTCGGATATTGCACCCGTCATTCTGCATAATGAAAAGTGATGCTTTATGCATCAGTGAGATGTGTGGTCGTGCCGCGGCGACGGCGCGCGCCCTGCCTTGAAAACACAAATGTCTTTTTACTCTAAAAGTGTAGCTAGGCAACATTTGCAAATCTAATCATCTTACTGACAGCTAAAATGACTTTTTTTTGTGTGCCTCCATTGAGCATATTACAAAAACAAACAAACAAACAAACAAAAAACAACAACCGATTTTGGAGACAAATATTTTTTTTTAGGAACATATCTATTTCGTAACTGATCATAATTGGGACATTCCATTCAGTTATAAAATGAAACTCATCCCCAATCACAGACATGTTACAAACCTTACAAAGCGGTAACTCTCATGTATGCCATTGTGTCTCCCTGTTTCTATATCCAGCTTAGGATTACTACATCGAAATCTGAAGAAGCTGATAACGTAATTATCGGGCATTTTACATATATTTTTCTCTACCAAATCCACTTTTGAAATTTTGATAAAACAAACATTTACTTATCGCCTCTCAGTAGGGCATGTCTCCATAGATTTTGAAAACTACCTCTCAAAGCAATGTTGACATTCAGTCTTGCAGAAATTCCCTAAGAAGAATTGAGCGTCCCAAACACAGTCATACCCCTGTTTCTATTAAAATTTGTCTGATACAACTCATCCATTTTGAAGAATAAATACCATTTCGATACAAATCAATTAAAGTAATATCAAATATATTTTCCAATAATATATAATTTTCTGTGTTTTATGTCACTGAGCTGGTCCAAAATCGAATTAATCTCATTTTCACTAACTAACACACACACACACACACACACACACACACACACACACTCACACACACACACACACACACACACACACACACACACACACACACACACACACACACACACACACACACAGTTTTCTTCTTTTTTCTTTTTTTTCTTTCTTTCTTTCTTCTTCTTCTTTTTTTTTTTTTTTTTTTTTTTTTTTTTTTCGAGAAACTGTGTTCTCTTGAAATTCAGTTTACCAGTTCTGTTTCAGTTGGTACACAGTGTTTATTACATTTGATTAACGAAATTATGATTTCATTGGGCAATCGCAGTTGAGTAATATATTTTCCTCTTTTCAAATTCCTTCTTTATAGCGCTTCTGATACATTCATTTTGTACTTTATTGTAGTGATTCCGTCCATATCTTCCCAACACACACACACACACACACACACACACACACACACACACACACACACACACACACACACACACACACACACACACTGACTTGGGAGACTGAGGGGCGAGACTGAGCGGGCGAGACTACTGATACTGTTCGAACTGACTTGGGAGAAGTTCGAGAGCGGGCGAGACTACTGATACTGTTGGAACTGACTTGGGAGAAGGGGCGAGAGCGGGCGAGACTACTGATACTGTTCGAACTGACTTGGGAGAAGGGGCTAGAGCGGGCGAGACTACTGATACTGTTCGAACTGACTTGGGAGAAGTTCGAGAGCGGGCGAGACTACTGATACTGTTCGAACTGACTTGGGAGAAGTTCGAGAGCGGGCGAGACTACTGATACTGTTCGAACTGACTTGGGAGAAGGGGCAAGAGCGGGCGAGACTACTGATACTGTTCGAACTGACTCAGTTGGGAGAAGGGGTGAGAGCGGGCAAGACTACTGATACTGCCGTTCGAACTGACTTGGGAGACTGAGGGGCGAGAGCGGGCGAGACTACTGATACTGTTCGAACTGACTTGGGACACTGAGGGGCGAGAGCGGGCGAGACTACTGATACTGTTCGAACTGACTTGGGAGAAGGGGTGAGAGCGGGCGAGACTACTGATACTGTTCGAACTGACTTGGGAGAAGGGGTGAGAGCGGGCGAGACTACTGATACTGTTCGAACTGACTTGGGAGAAGGGGTGAGAGCGGGCGAGACTACTGATACTGTTCGAACTGACTTGGGAGAAGGGGCGAGAGCGGGCGAGACTACTCAGATACTGTTCGAACTGACTTGGGAGAAAGGGTGAGAGCGGGCGAGACTACTGATACTGTTCGAACTGACTTGGGAGAAGGGGCGAGAGCGGGCGAGACTACTCAGATACTGTTCGAACTGACCCGGGTTGTGAGAAAGGGCGAGAGCGGGCGAGACTACTCAGATACTGTTCGAACTGTCCCGGGTTGTGAGAAAGGGCGAGAGCGGGCGAGACTGACTACTGATACTGTTCGAACTGACTTGGGAGAAAGGGTAAGAGCGGGCGAGACTACTGATACTGTTCGAACTGACTTGGGAGAAGGGGTAAGAGCGGGCGAGACTACTGATACTGTTCGAACTGACATGGGACACTGAGGGGCGAGAGCGGGCGAGACTACTCAGATACTGTTCGAACTGACTTGAGGGAAAGGGGCGAGAGCGGGCGAGACTACTCAGATACTGTTCGAACTGACTTGGGAGAAGGGGCGAGAGCGGGCGAGACTACTCAGATACTGTTCGAACTGACCCGGGTTGTGAGAAAGGGCGAGAGCGGGCGAGACTGACTACTGATACTGTTCGAACTGACTTGGGAGACTGAGGGGCGAGAGCGGGCGAGACTACTGATACTGTTCGAACTGACTTGGGAGAAAGGGCAAGAGCGGGCGAGACTACTGATACTGTTCGAACTGACTTGGGAGAAGTTCGAGAGCGGGCGAGACTACTGATACTGTTCGAACTGACTTGGGAGAAAGGGTAAGAGCGGGCGAGACTACTGATACTGTTCGAACTGACTTGGGACACTGAGGGGCGAGAGCGGGCGAGACTACTGATACTGTTCGAACTGACTTGGGACACTGAGGGGCGAGAGCGGGCGAGACTACTGATACTGTTCGAACTGACTTGGGAGAAGGGGCGAGAGCGGGCGAGACTACTGATACTGTTCGAACTGACTTGGGAGAAGGGGCGAGAGCGGGCGAGACTACTGATACTGTTCGAACTGACTTGGGAGAAAGGGTGAGAGCGGGCCAGACTACTCAGGATACTGTTCGAACTAAGCCACCGTGCTGAGACCCCTTGATCAGTCATCAGTTGGCGGACACAGTACCGTGATTGGCAGATAAGCGTCTTCATTTGACTGTTTTGCTATCTCAGCTGGTGCTCCTTTGTTTTGAAAACTGACAGCAAAGCCGGCGTTTGATCACAGCTGAACGGCCATCAGAACTTATCACTGAAGTTGTTCCGGCCGGGTGTTTCAGTTTCAGGCCATAGAACTTATCACTGAAGTTGTTCCGTTTCAGTTCAGTAGTGGTCAAGTTTCAGTTTCACAACCGTGAACAGGCGTCACCGTAACTGCTTTCGGACAAATCCATATACGTTACACCACATGATCTTCTAGGTGATTCCTGACTGCAGCATGACACGCTTGTCACTGAGGCCTTGAGTGCATGCATATGTATTTGTGTACCTATCAGAGTGGATTTCTTTTTTTTTTACATAAATTCAGTTGCCAGACTCGGCCGGGGAACAACACTCTCGTTGCCATGGGTTGTTTTTTTTTCAGTGTGCCACGGAAGTACGTGCAGTGCACACGGGACCTCGGTTTATCGGCGTCTCATCCGAAAGACTAGACGCTCAGTTTGATTTTCCAGCTAAACTTGGGAGACTCGGAAAGGGCGAGAGCGGGATTCGAACCAACACCCTCACGGACTCTCTGGCTTTATTGGCAGCTGAGTGTCTTGACTTGAACCAGTTGTCCCTGATTGAACCTACATGGACTCTCCGCAGCCTGGTGTCGGACTTCTATAGCGGCAGTACCGTCATTGTCGTCGTCATCACCACTCACCACCACCACCACCATCATCATCATCATCATCATCAGCCATCACTGATCATCCTTCGTCATCAAGGCCGGTCTGCGGGGGAGGGGGGGGGAGGGGCTTCGGGGGGAGGGGGGGGGGAAGAGTCCGTGAGGGTGTGGGTTCGAATCCCGCTTTTGCCCATTCTCCCAAGTTTGGAAAATCAAACTGAGCGTCTAGTCTTTCGGTCAGTTGTATTGTCACAGTATTGTATTGTACTGATTGCATTCAACGGTAATGACTCTTTTGTCACAGCAGATTATCTGTGTGGAATTCAGGATGCTGTCCTCAGGGAGAGTGTCAGTGTCGCAACTCGTGCAGCACTGAGCACACAACAGGTTTATTTCTTCTAAGGTAATTGAATTACCTTCTCCACTAAGGATAACGAAAAGAAAAAAGGTGACAGTGTCAAGTGAGAAAATGTATTGCATTGTATGACGGGCGCAATAGCCGAATGGTTAGAGCGTTGGACTTTCAGTCTGAGGGTCCTGGGTTCGAATCTCGGTAACGGTGCCTGGTGGGTAAGGGGTGGCCGAGATTTTCTCGATCTCCCAGGTCAACATGTGTGCAGACCTGCTAGTGCCTGAACCCCCTTCGTGTGTATACGCACGTAGAAGATCAAATACGCACGTTAAAGATCCTGCCAGTGTAATACATGTCAGCGTTCGGTGGGTTATGGAAACAAGAATATACCCAGCATGCACACCCCCGAAAGCGGAGTATGGCTGCGAGAAGGAAATTAAAGTCACTGTCGTCACCTTGGTCTTCACTGAACCTGGTCACAGGGAAATAAAGTTTAAAAAAAAGAAAAAAAAGAAATTCAAATTGTGACAATTCAATTTTCAGTTTCTTTCAACAGTCTATTTTAGTTTGTGTGGCCTTTTTTTTTTTTTTTTTTTTTTTTTTCTTTTTTTTTTCTTAATGGTGGATAGTAACTGTTTTTGTTTTGTGTTGTGATCATTCAATTTTCAGCGATCCTTGACAAGACCTACATTTTCAGTTGACCCGATTGTTTTAGTTTTGTGTGACCTTTCTTTAGTGGGGGTAGTACCTTTTCTTCTTCTTCTTCTTTTCTGACTTTTTTGAATGGGAGCAGTACCTATTTTATTTGTGAGAATCCGATTATTTTCGTTCACTTCAATTTTCTTTCTGTTTAATTTCATTCGTTTATTATTTACCTCACAAGGATTGATCTCGTCCGTTTCCGTCAATTATGCAGAGTTAAATCAGTTTAGTTCATTTCTTTATTCTGTCTGTCTACTTTTATTCAATTACTCAGTCAAGTTGTTTATTTCTTTTAAAAGAATGTATATCTACTTTGAAAATTGTTTGCGGCAGCCAAGTCAATGGACAATTTGCCAGAGAATATTCATACAAAACAAACAATAGAAACGGGTAGCCTAGGCTGGCCAGATTTGACCCTGGGGTAAAAATAAAGGGGGTACGAATGGGCCGCTACACCGGGCACGTACGTCGGCGAGAAGTACCATGAGGGTCAGGATTTAAGACGTCATTATTAAAGCCTCCGTTCTCCTCGACGAATAGAACGCCTATTAGACAAACTGCTTGACTTTAATAAAGATGGAAATTCCACCTGGAATATATATAGAACCCACAGGCACCATCCTTCAAACAGATCGATGACAGATCTAGATCAGTCGCCGCCGGCCGTAAACAATAACTTAATGATAATAATAATGTTCATTTATATAATGCCCTTTCTATCGGTTCACACGTGTTAAAAAGCTGCGTTGTATTGTACGCGTATTGTATTGTATTGCACCCTTGACTATGTCCTCTCCAGCATGCGCAAAATAACAGTTCACTGTTGTATTGTATTGTATTGTATTGTATTGTATTGTATTGTATTGCACCCTCAGCACCCACGACTATGTCGTCTCCAGCTTGCGCAAAATCACAGGTCAGTGTTGTATTGTATTGCCGGTATTGTATTGTCACAGTATTGTAATGACTCTTTTGTCACAGCAGATTATCTGTGTGGAATTCGGGCTGCTGTCCTCAGGGAGAGTGTCAGTGTCGCAACTCGTACAGCACTGAGCACACAACAGGTTTATTTCTTCTAAGGTAATTGAATTACCTTCTCCACTAAGGATAACGAAAAGAAAAAAGGTGACAGTGTCAAGTGAGAAAATGTATTGCATTGTATGACGGGCGCAATAGCCGAATGGTTAGAGCGTTGGACTTTCAGTCTGAGGGTCCTGGGTTCGAATCTCGGTAACGGTGCCTGGTGGGTAAGGGGTGGCCGAGATTTTCTCGATCTCCCAGGTCAACATGTGTGCAGACCTGCTAGTGCCTGAACCCCCTTCGTGTGTATACGCACGTAGAAGATCAAATACGCACGTTAAAGATCCTGCCAGTGTAATACATGTCAGCGTTCGGTGGGTTATGGAAACAAGAATATACCCAGCATGCACACCCCCGAAAGCGGAGTATGGCTGCGAGAAGGAAATTAAAGTCACTGTCGTCACCTTGATCTTCACTGAACCTGGTCACAGGGAAATAAAGTTTAAAAAAAAAAAAAAAAAATCGAATTGTGACAATTCAATTTTCAGTTTCTTTCAACAGTCTATTTTAGTTTGTGTGGCCTTTTTTTTTCCTTTTTTTTTCTTTTCTTTTTTTTTTCTTCTTCTTAATGGTGGATAGTAACTGTTTTTGTTTTGTGTTGTGATCATTCAATTTTCAGCGATCCTTGACAAGACCTACATTTTCAGTTGACCCGATTGTTTTAGTTTTGTGTGACCTTTCTTTAGTGGGGGTAGTACCTTTTCTTCTTCTTCTTCTTTTCTGACTTTTTTGAATGGGAGCAGTACCTATTTTATTTGTGAGAATCCGATTATTTTCGTTCACTTCAATTTTCTTTCTGTTTAATTTCATTCGTTTATTATTTACCTCACAAGGATTGATCTCGTCCGTTTCCGTCAATTATGCAGAGTTAAATCAGTTTAGTTCATTTCTTTATTCTGTCTGTCTACTTTTATTCAATTACTCAGTCAAGTTGTTTATTTCTTTTAAAAGAATGTATATCTACTTTGAAAATTGTTTGCGGCAGCCAAGTCAATGGACAATTTGCCAGAGAATATTCATGCAAAACAAACAGTAGAAACGGGTAGCCTGGGCTGGCCAGATTTGACCCTGGGGTAAAAATAAAGGGGGTACGAATGGGCCGCTACACCGGGCACGTACGTCGGTCGGCGAGAAGACCGTGAGGGTCAGGATTTAAGACGTCATTATTAAAGCCTCCGTCCTCCTCGACGAATAGAACGCCTATTAGACAAACTGCTTGACTTTAATAAAGATGGAAATTCCACCTGGAATATATATAGAACCCACAGGCACCATCCTTCAAACAGATCGATGACAGATCTAGATCAGTCGCCGCCGGCCGTAAACAATAACTTAATGATAATAATAATGTTCATTTATATAATGCCCTTTCTATCGGTTCACACGTGTTAAAAAGCTGCGTTGTATTGTACGCGTATTGTATTGTATTGCACCCTTGACTATGTCCTCTCCAGCATGCGCAAAATAACAGTTCACTGTTGTATTGTATTGTATTGTATTGTATTGTATTGCACCCTCAGCACCCACGACTATGTCGTCTTCAGCTTGCGCAAAATCACAGGTCAGTGTTGTATTGTATTGCCGGTATTGTATTGTCACAGTATTGTAATGACTCTTTTGTCACAGCAGATTATCTGTGTGGAATTCGGGCTGCTGTCCCCAGGGAGAGTGTCAGTGTCGCAACTCGTACAGCACTCAGCACACAACAGGTTTATTTCTTCTAAATGTTTTTTTTTTTTTTTTTTTCCCCCTTTGGCGGCCTACAGCTGTATTGATTGTTTTCTCGTTATCAAAGTGGATTTTTACAGATTTTTGCCAGGGACAACCCTTTTGTTGCCGCGGTGGGTTACATATGATTACTGACTGGAGCGCACGCCACACACACACAGTTTATCAGTCACGCGTCTTATCCGAAATGAACAGCTGTCTCCAATGGCTGGCCACGTCCATGGGGCTAGCGGAGGGGGAGGAAATACTGCCGGCGATCCCCCCCGCGCACAGATTCTCTCCCCTCCTAGGTGGACGCGGTTTAGAAAGGGAGACACATGAACATACCACCAGAAGCAAGACTGTGTTATCTTTGTGACACGAATCGAGTGGGACTGAGACGAATACCATACCACCTTGTCATAGAATGTCCTGCAATTCAAAATCTCCGCAGTCAGTATTTACCTAAGTCAGTATTACAGAACACGTCCCAACTTCCACAAATATGCAACATTAATGTCTATTAGCAGTAAGAAAAAGTTGCTAAATTTTACTGAATTCATTAAAGAAAGTTTTAATGTGTTTCGCTAGGAGTCAGTCTCAGCCTGGATTCTTTACCACTTATGCCTTAACTGTAGGCTACTTGTTGAATAGGAATTAGAATAATGACATGTGTTAATCTTGACACTGCATCCTGTATCATGTATATCCACTGATTTGTAATTGTATGATTATATTTTTCATTTGTCTTTTTCTCTCCTGTTTATATCAAACCAATTCCAGTATTACTGGCAAATGGGTGCTAAAATAACAAATTATTGTGGGTTGTTTTTGTTTTTTTTTGTTACACCAGTCATTGCGGTTATTGCTATGCTCCAGCTAACACCACACTGAGTTCCCAGTTCAGGCTAAAACTAACCAGATACAAAGCCAAACATGTCACTTCATTCACAATTATTGTAAATCTAAATTGTGATCTGTGCATTCGTCTATCAGTGGAGTATCGCTTTCGCTATTCTTATTGCATTGTATCAGACTGATGATTACATTTGGCATTTTATTTTATGTCATTTTATTTTTTCCACTCTTCCTCAGTGGCCGTCATCCTGTTATTGTCATCATGTTTCCTTGTTTCTCTATGACTCAAAAGAGTTAATGGGAATAAACTCATTGTCATTGTCAGTTTCAGTTTCAGTAGCTCAAGGAGGCGTCACTGCGTTCGGACAAATCCATATACACTACACCACATCTGCCAAGCAGATGCCTGACCAGCAGCGTAACCCAACGCGCTCAGTCAGGTCTTGAGAAAAAATGTAAAAAGGTTGCCAACAGCACCCGGTGTTCCCAGGCGGTCACCCATCCAAGTACTAACCGGGCCCGACGTTGCTTAACTTCGGTGATCGGACGAGAACCGGTGTTTTCAACGTGGTATGGCCGTTGGCAATTTCAAAGGCACCAGATTACCACACACACAACGCCAATAAAGCCCGAACAAACTGCCTCTCATCAACACACTGATGATGTGTGTATGCGGGCCCGGGGGGACTGTGTGTGTGGATGGAGCTGGTCTGCTCGACCGCCGGGCTGACAAGCATTAAACTCCGTGAAGCTGTTTAGTTGGTTTACTGACAAGAATCATCATAAACCAAGAAATTTGAATTATTTCTTTGAAGACGTTTGAAGCTGTTTTTATTTATTTATTTATTTATTTACAATTTTTGCTATTTTATTTTACTTTTTTTTTTCATGTTTTTTTTCTCATGGCCTGACTAAGCGCGTTGGGTTTCGCTGCTGGTCAGGCATCTGCTTGGCAGATGTGGTGTAGCGTATATGGATTTGACCGAACGCAGTGACGCCTCCTTGAGCTACTGATACTGATACTGATGCTGTTCAGTACAGAGGTAATTATTTGACTCCTGCTGGGGAGCATGGCACTGGGGTGAATATCAGTAATAAATAGGTCTGCACGCATTTCACTATACGGACTTGCAAATCAAATACAAATTGAATACATTCGTTAGCACTAAACAGAAAGTCCAACATAACACGCCGGCAACTGATCATGCAGCTGGTAAAAATGAAACAAAGAGAAAGCAACTAGAACGGACTGCGTGACTCGACAATCTTTCTGCCAGTCTTTCCGAGTTTTCCTTTAAAAATCAGCCGCGCCATGCGTACATACGTACTCGACCCTTTTTGACTCACTTGTGTAAACAAAGTGAGTCTATGTTTTAACCCGGTGTTCGGTTGTCTGTGTGTGTGTGTGTGTGTGTGTGGTAAACTTTAACATTGACATTTTCTCTGCAAATACTTTGTCAGTTGACACCAAATTAGGCATAAAAATAGGAAACATTCAGTTCTTTCCACTCATCTTGTTTAAAACAATATAGCACCTCTGGGATGGGCGCAAAAAAATAAAAAATGAAGCCTAATTATATGCAAACTGCATTTACTGTTATATTTTTTGTATTCTCTAAACTTGGCACTTTGATCTGATATTCTGACCCAACAACAAGAGCAGTCATTATTATCATTTTTTGTTCAAACAGGAACTTCTTTTGCTAAGCACGGAAGTTTTATTTATTTGCAAACGTTTTGGTGCAGATAGTAAAAAAGGGAAATTACTTTGTAATTAATGCTAGGGGAGTTAATTTGCTTTAAACTGATATTTCCAATCTTAAACATTACATTTTGAAATTATAATCAATACATAAAAAACTTGGATTTTTTTTTTTTTAAGTGTATCACAAGTGAGTCTTGAAGGCCTTGCCTCTCTTGTTTAAGTTGTTTGAATATGTGGGAAAACAACAACTGACAAAAAAAAATAAATAAATAAAAGACCTAAAAACCACCTCGTTTCTGTGTGTGTGTGTGTGTGTGTGTGTGTGTGTGTGTGTGTGTGTGTGAAGTTTACGACCACGTGAATGGTCCACTGTGTGCTGCCAGTGAATCAGATTTTCGATACACGACTGACTCGACGCTTCAGTGCCGGCTATTCATATGGTGGTGGAATACACCAGTCAGTTTAAGATTGCCGATTTTTTTTTCCCCTTCTTCTTCTGATCATTTTTTTTTCGTATATTGGATAAAGTCTGATGTTATATCCAGTGTACATGCCTAATGCGTACCCGGCTGTAATACTGAGGTTTTTTGTTTGTTTGTTTTTTTGTTTTCCCAATCGCTGCCTGGAGAAAGATATACCTACATCGCACAAAAACTCAGACGGCAACGCCGGTGTGTTTAGTTGTTAAATTTGTTTGTTTTTCAAACTGTTACTCTTCTTCTTCTTCTTCCTTTCGACAGATCCCCAGGGTGAAATGTTGACCGGCACCGGCATTGTTTCGCTGGGCGGTGGATGCCAGTGCCGGTTTTCGAGCCAGAAAACTCAGTGAAAACAAAAATTAGTAAACTGAAACCACAAAAAAAACGTCAACAGAACTTCAAGAGATGGTGAGAGACTGGAGAACTGAAAGAGAACTGAAAGGTCCTTGACTGACACAGAAACGAGCAATAAAGTAACCCGGACTTGTCGAGGTTTGGGACATCGAAGGGAGGGAGGGAGGCGGTGCAAGGGGGCGTGGGGGGTGGGGGGTAGGGTTTTTGGGTGAATCATATAAATTGTGATTGACAATGTATCTCAGTCGCATCTTTTAGTACTTGATGTCAATACTCCACATAAATGCTTAGACATCACATTTTTTTGTGAATGTGTTCTTAGTACTTGATATATATCTTTGAAAATGTGAGTAATGATATGTACCAGTAGTGGGGTAGGTGGGTCACTGAGGGGCCAGCTAGTGCCGGGGTCAGCACTGAGATTAATTGACACCTTAGTCATCGAGGACTATAACTCGACGTTTATGTAAATCCTATAGGTTGCCGGATTTAACAACTGTGGTTGCAGACAGTGAATTTTCAATCAAAGTAACGATTGATCAATTCGGCACAGGAAAAAAAAAAAAAAATGCTTGCGCGTATGTTCCTGGCCTGTCTCTGAACGAATAACATGTCAAGACCCCCGGCCGGGGATGGGGCATCGACGTGACATGAGTCTCGGGTTTCAGTGGCCGGGGCAGGGCGACTTCAGTTTACCCGAGTCACTGACTGACGACTCGGAACCGGCAGGCTGGTGGGTAGAAGGTACAGCCTGATGTCCCCGGCGGCGCCGCTCTACACGGCCGGGTGACAGCCGGTCCTGTCAAAGGTTTGCGTGGTCGGGGGCCGACCGCTTTCAAGCTCATTGCGGCGGCTCGGCTGGTGCTATTAGTGGACTCCACTAACCCGGGGTGTGGCCCGGTACCTCAGTTTCAGTTGCAACTGGTCCCCATACTGGTCTTGAACTGAAAAGCATGAACAACCTGGCTCTCCTCACTGTCAGTCGGAGTCTGAGTGAGTCCAACGGGGGTTCCAGGCTTTCTCGCCGGTACAGTGCTTGCACTAAGCATAGCAGACACTAGATGAGATCAGTATTCAGGTGGCTGTGCACTGAGTAACCCGGCTCCGCAGTCGGTGGAGCTGGTTGTCCAGGCTCTGCGGGATCACTGTGATCGATTGGGCAGTTCCGTTCGGTTGTGACTGAGTCCCGGCGACTGGCTGCCAGTTCAGTCGTAGTCAGACCCGGCCGTCTGCACTGATTAATTTTCCCCGGCGGCAGTGGTATTGTCACACTGCGCCATCACACAAACCCGTCCGGCAGTCAAACATCGCGGCCGCCGCGCCGGCGGTTTCTCTCCCGGCATCATCTCGGCAGCCGGTGCAGTTACTGTTGTCACTGAATGAGTTCGGGCTTTTCGTCGTCCTCAGTGTTGTCACGGTTTCACTGGTTCAGTCGGCTATCAACTCAGAAATCTTAGTATCAGTGCATCAATAACACACACACACACACACAACACTGACACACACACACACACACACACACATATATATATATATATATATATATATATATATGGTATATATGCATTTATATATGATATATGTGTATATATACATATATATAGTAGTGTGTGTTGTGTGTGTGTGTGTTGTTTCCGTCCCTGAGCTTTTGGCCTGTTTCAGTGTTATTCATTGGTACGTTTCATATCGTTTTTGGGTTTAAGTTAAATCCGTATGGCACGTGCCCTTATGCAAATGAGGTAGAAACCGGCTGGAACCAACTCTTGTTTGATCCGATTCGCGTACTGATGATTTTTTTCACTGACTCACAGTGTGTATTTTTTCATCAGTTCTGACTCCAGATAAAGTGAGATCCTCCGTGACAAATAAAACAGGATGTCTTTCGAGGTGTTTTCCTGCAGATTTTAGAACCAGACCACGCGGACGAGCCTGCTGGTGTGCCAAATTTAGACCACAATTCCCGACTATTTTTGCCGAGCCGTCACATGTTTTCAATCGTGACACTGAGCCGAATGGGATGTCTGCGGCGAGGCGGCCGTCGGAATGATTTTCCGATCTTTGCCGAGTGCGTGTGATATTATGAAACACGTGAGCCAACATGTGAAAAGAACTAACAATCATATCCATAAGTGGGAGTGGAAAACCTCTTTGTGTGCATTGTTGCTGCTATTACAATTTGTAGAATTATTTCGAAATTCTACGACGCACAACTGCACGGAATATGGTGATTTTGGAGAATATCGGCATTTGTTTGGATGAGAACGTGAGCGTTCGGACACATCAAGGGACTTAACTCGGCAAGCTTCGGTTGACAACAGTGTGAACAACAGTGCCACCGATCGATGTAGTTGACTGCGCAAATATCGCCGTTTTCATTACAAAATCATCTGTGTTTTCATTTGACCAGTGTATACGTGATTGAAAACTTTTTCACGTTACTCTAACAGTGTAAGTGGATGGAGGAGGATTTCAGTAACTGGGATTTAAAACGCATTCTCATGTCAGGACCCACGAACGCTGCCTCCATGCTCACGTTTCGGAGCCACGAGCGGACATTTTCAACTGGAGCAAGGCCGTTGATGGAATAGTTTTAATTATTGTGTGTTTTTCTGTGTGTGTGGATTTGTAAGAACACCGGCAACTACGAGTTAGTATTGTAAGAAGGTGAGTCTTTTATCATCACATTATGATTTGTTTACATTTAATCATATTTAATTGGATCGATTCACATTATTATCAGTGATTGCTATCCTTGACACAGAAACGAGCAAAACAGTAACTCGGAGTTGTAGAGGTTTGGGACATCGAGTGGGGGCGGGGTATAGGGTTTTTGTGTGGATCATATAATTTGTGACTGACAATATATCTCAGTCGCATCTTTTAGTACTTGATGTCAACACTCCGCAAAAATGCTTAGACATCACATTTTTTTGTGAATGTGTTCTTAGTACTTGATATATATCTTTGAAAATGCGAGTAATGATAATGTTAAACAAAAGAGCGTTAATAAAAGCCTACAAATAGTATATACTTTTATGAACGGCTTGGACTGGCCAGCTAAATGTGGTTAGGGTAGCTGACAGGTCTGAAACCTTTGGTGAGTAAGGGCTTGTCTGCCCATGCATGTGAAGACTGGTTCCGGCAGACTGGAGGGATGAGACCATCAGTAAGGCCCAACAGTCAGAAGGGTGGTTCTGGCAGGTGTTGTGTAGTGCCAAAGAGCACAAAAAGACACTAAGAAGTCCAGGTGGAGTCTCCAGATGTAACAGTTCTCCATGCTGCTGGGTAAGCTTTCTTCTGCTGAGCAAATGGGAGTGTTCCCGTGCAACAGCTCTTCCACTCCAAACATCCACATGCATCTATAGGTGTGTGTGTGCCATATGAGACTGCTTTTCAGGATCATGAACATCAAGCAGGAGAGAGTCACAAACCAGGAAGTGATGGACAGGGCTGCCTTAACAATCTTTGATTTGGTCAATTTTGCTGAAGGTCCAGCTATGCTGGACTGACCGTATCATTGGAACGGATAACAGTCGTGTACCCACCCAGACAACACATGCACAGTCAGCTGAAAGAAGGCTCGCGCAGACTGGGAAGGCCCAAATTTAGGATTAAGGACATTCTGACACACTACCTCAAGCGGATCAGCTTACATGTTATAAATAGCCTTGCGAACTTGAAGCTTCTGCAGCAAACATAACAGCATTGAGGCCTCTTACTTCTAGGATAATAGCTCAGTTCCCCGTTCAGCAACACGATACCCTTCCTCAGTTCCTGGCCTGTACTTAGACATTAATCTTAAAATGCAAGCCAGCAAGCTAACAACTCAACAACTGAAGAAGTAACAACAATAACATAATGCCACAAACTTAGTATTGGTGACAAGAATGGGCATCAGACCCATGCAGAGAAACTCCTCAAACATTACAGTCAAGTACAAATTATGCCCATGTCTCTCCTGTTTGAAATGATGACAGACAATTTGTTCCCCCCTTGTCTGTTTCTCTTCGAGAATGTCTTGTGCTTTTTGTTTTCACCGGACATATTAGATCTAGACCTTATTTCTGTAAAACAATAACAACAAATGAACAATCTAAAAAAACAAAACAAAACAAAATCTCACAAAAACAACAAAACCCCACTTACACTGAGAAAAGCTGAAAGTTCACTGTGTTTAGTAGCAGTAATGATATATGATTATATCTGTCCATGTTTGATATAAGACATGTGATAAAGTAAAATCTTAATACTTATGAAACAGGACATGGGGACCATTTCATCTTCAGATCTTAACTGAAGGAATTACACAGGTAAACATTCTGGTGTGATGTGTGGTGCATACATGGTGGGTAAAAGTGTTGCAAAATAAAAAAATTACATGCAAAATGTCATTGAAAATGGCAGTTGAAAATGGGGAAAATTAAGTTAAATGTGCAGCTGTTGTGCCTCATTTAAAACACAAGTTTCAAAAGAGATCATATATTTGAACAGACTAGTAACAGTGAACCAAACCTCACCTCAACTTCTTAAAAACACGGTCACAGTCATTTTGTCACACTGGACATTGAACTGGACATCGAATGATCTATGGAAGCTGATTTTTTGACATTGTTGGTGTTGCATTTGACACAAACATTCAGCATGGTTTTACTCAACCATGAAGCCTTAACGGAAAGTTTGTATGGTTGCAAGGTTATCACAATAGATTATACCCTTTTGTAAGTTTTTCAAGCAAATTTACTTTAGATATCAATAAATAAAAACAAGAAGAAAGGGCGTTTGCTTGAATTCCATGCGTCACATGTTGTGAACCTTACAGTAGGAACTTTTCTTCCTGATGCAATTAACAGTGCCACAAAACAATCCACGCGCATGAAAGAATCCTTAAATCCCAAAATAGATTTTAGATGATATAATAATTTTTCAATCACCGAATCAGTATGATTCCCTTGAGTCTTTCTGACAAAGGGTTGATCAATGATAGTAAGGTGTGAGCGTTCACCACAGTTTAAAATTTAAAAAAAAGTATGAAAAAAAAAGCTTTTGAAGCCCATCGACTATGAGATGAGTTTACTTTATCAAGATTGCATCCCTTCTTTCAATTAGATTAACTGATCAATTTCAGCTGTTTTGTTAAAACAATTAGTATTACTTTATGGACTTAGTACTGTGACTCCACTTAAAAAATGATTTTTTTGGTCCACTACATTTTTCATTTGAGGAAAAAATAGGGGGAAAAACCGAAAAGAAAAGAAATCAGGGGATTTTGAACATGTGAAAAACAGCCTGTAATTTGTAAACAGTAAAGACTAAAAGAGAATAAAGATATTGATTGGAACACATGATACATGTATAACTTATTCAGAGTATTGTACTTGTATTGTTTTCCTCCAATTGTGACCAGAAATTAAAGGGATTTAGAAGATTAAACAACCAGTTTGAACTGTATTTAATCAGATTTTATCTTTGCCTCTAATTCCCACTTTGTGTAACCAGCATCAAAAAATGACCCATATAACATATATGTTTTTCTCAGACCACTTCTGGACTGTTCAGAGTCTTTGAAACTGGCAAGTTCGGGCACTAGATACAGGTCTGCATGTCTGTTGACCTGGGAGATCAGAAGCTTCTCCACCCTTAACCCACCATGTGCTGTGACTGGGATTTAAAACCCCCAGATTGAAAGTCCATCACTTTAACTCACTCAGTACGGCCAGTCCTCTCTTCTCCTCTACACAGACCCTTCGGATGTCCAGTGGGTATCTGAATGACCCAACCTTTAGCTTCTGTCGTCAGAATTGTGGTATTCTCTGTCAACATTTACCTCTTCAGTATAAGAGCCTTCCGCTTGCAATATTTTGATGATGGTAATTGGGGTGAAATGCTGTTAACATCGTCTCTTTCGCCGTTCGTATGGAAAGAGTTAACCACCTGGCTGTTACACCTGTCAGTTTTTACCGTCCTACCTTCTGTGCTGTCTCAGTCAGTGGCACTACTGTTGCAACTGATGATCACTTCTTTGTCATTCACTTTCCTGGAGAGACCTGATACCACAGTGTTCTTCTGCATTAATGTAGTGCAGACCTCGGAAAGGTCTCCTTCCGGGTCTCTGTAGAGTTTGTCCCTTGAGTGAGGGAATTGGGCCAAGCCATGTTAATGGGCTAGTGAGTGTTGCAGGGAGGAAGGTGGCAGAATGCTGAAGATGCTTATTTGTATTTGTATTTGTATTTCTTTTTATCACAACAGATTTCTCTGTGTGAAATTCGGGCTGCTCTCCCCAGGGAGAGTGCATCGCTACACTACAGCGCCACCCTTTTTTTTTGGTATTTTTTCCTGCGTGCAGTTTTATTTGTTTTTCCTATCGCAGTGGATTTTTCTACAGAATTTTGCCAGGAACAACCCTCTTGTTGCCGTGGGTTCTTTTATATGCGCTAAGTGCATGCTGCACACGGGACCTCGGTTTATCGTCTCATCCGAATGACTAACGTCCAGACCACCACTCAAGGTCTAGTGGAGGGGGAGAAAATATCGGCGGCTGAGCCGTGATTCGAACCAGCGCGCTCAGATTCTCTCGCTTCCTAGGCGGACGCGTTACCTCTAGGCCATGACTCCACACTCCACATTATCTGTTAATACAGTGTCCATGAGGGCCTGGGTTCCATTCCAGCTCTCGCCCTTTCTCCCAAGTTTGATTGGAAAGTCAGACTGAGTCTGGTCATTCGGATTAGATGATCAACTGAGGTCTTGTATGCAGCGCTCACTTGGCGCACTGAAAATGAACCCACAGCAACAAAAGTGTTGTCCTCCAGATGGTGAAATTCTGAAGAATTTCACTCTGACACAGTGATAGGTAGACAAATTGCATGCACTCAAGGCTAGACTAGCGCATAGGATTATGCTGCTGTCAGGCATCTGCCTGATGTGTATTCAAATGATTTGTCCAAACACAGTAACACCTTGAGTGTCTGAAAACGAAACTGAAGCTGTGTTGCAGAAGGTAGATCACTAGATGTCTTGATCGCTGACACACAGCTGTGTTTACTGTAGTATAACACATCAGATCCAAAGTAATGTAGCAGTAGTTGTAATCAGGGACAAACTTGCCACTGTCTTTTCAACGATGATGATAGATCGCGTGTGATTTTGTGTGTGCTTGGCTGGCTGACTGCCGGACAACTGTGCACTAAACTGGTATTTTATACAAGCTGCTGCGCAAGTGAGCGTGCATAAGTCCATTTCTCCATATTTTACATTCTTTTTTCAGAGTCACTGTTGGATGCATCATTACGTTTCTGTTGTCTTCATTTTGTTTCATCTTAATTTTTGTGACCAGCATAAATTTTTGGATAACTCAGATCAGCATGATTGGTAATTTCAGGTAATCATAATGATAATCTACTGTAGTATTAATAATGATCGAATATGTACTGATGCACGCAGTAATACTCTGGTTTTTGTGGCGTGGATGCTGTTTTGCTGGATATGTTCTTGTTTCCGTAACCTATGAAACACAGACATTGAACACAGGATCTGTCATTTTGTTAAGCGCATATTTAATCTTCTGCATGCATATGGTATTATGTATTTTATAAATACATCATGTAAGTTTTCTATAAACATTAAATGTGCACATGAAGGGGGGTTAGGCCCTAACAGGTCTGATCATCTGTTGACCTGGGAGATTGGAAAAATCTCCACCTTAGCCCATTATCCGCTCAACTTGGATTCAAACCAGGGACCCTCCGAATGAAAGTACAATGCTTTAACCACTCATCTGTTGCCACTATCAGTGACAGCAGTCAGAGATAAAAGTTGAGCAAGCAGAAACAAAGCTCATGCAAGCAAATGTCAGAATATGCCAGGCAGTGCTTCTGATTACAGGCAAAATGTCATAACATCCATGGTAAGAAATACTTCAGACGTCTTTCTATTCATGTGTGTACATATCGATCCACATCTGGCTGCTTAGCAAACTCTCCGTTTACACACCCATATTTCTCTCTTGCCTCAGATCATGGAATGTGACGTCACAATTTGCGTCAAAAATGACAGTTTCCTGCCCTCGTTTACTGATTTATTCCATTTAGCCGAGGTTGTAGCTATTTATAAAGCAAAAATCAACAAGAATCCATTGTTTTTTCCCTAAAATGTCTTGTAGGGCCTGTTGTGGGTTGGGTCCTGGTGGGTATGTTTTCAGGCAGTGCATTTCAGTTCATTCTGGTATTTTTCATTGTGAAGTAAGGTCCCTGTCATGTCTTGTGAGATGGAGGGAATGAATTTTGAGTCGGATTCAGAAGACCCACGACGTATGGAAGCACAGCAGTCTAATGGTTTGTAATAAATGTTTGGTTTTTTGTTGTTGTTGGTGTTTATTTAAACAATTAAAGAAAAGAAAAGCTTCTAAACTGTTTTACTATTTTTTGTCACTGCAGATTTCTCTGCTTAAAATTCAGGCTGCTCTTCCCGGATAGAGCGCGACATCATAATGCAGCATCACCCCCTCCCTTTTTTATTTTTTTTTTTTTTTTGCTTTTTCCTTTTTTAGTCTGCAGCTTGTGCAAATGTGTAAAAATTATTTTGTTTCAAAGTGGATCTTTCTACAGTATTTTGCCCTTTTGTTGCCGTGCGTTCTTTTGCATGCACTAAACATGTGCATGCTGCTCATGGGACTGAAAGCCTAGCACCCAGACCAGCACTCGAGGTACAGTGGATAGGGGGTGGTGGGGTGGCACTCATTTCCTGCTCAAGCCCAAGGTAGTCACATAACCACTGGGTCACTGCTTCAGTTTCAGTGTGTTTCTCTTGGAGACGTAACTCTTTGAGCAAATATATACGGTATGCCACATAGATCTGCTAGGCAGATGCCTGGCAGCAGCATAACCCAATGCACTTGTCAGGCCTTGAGTACATGTATGCACAATATACCTATCACTGTATCAGAGTGGATTTTGTTTACAGAAGTTTGCCAGAGGACAAGACTTTTTGTTGCCATGGGTTCTTTTTTTTTTTTCTTTTTTCTTTTTTTTCAAATACTTGCTGCACACGGGACCTCATTTTATCGTCTCATCTGAATGTTATTGATATACACTCATTTTGATTTTCAAGTCAAACTTAGGAGAAAGGGCAAGAGCAGAATTTGAAGAATTGAACCCAGACCCTCGCGGACTCTGTATTGGCAGATGAGCGTCTTAACCCTTCTGCCAGCTTGATTCACTGCTTCACACAATATAAAGAATGGTTGTTGTTTTTTTCAGAAATGTTGTCCTTTCCACAGTGCTATTCATCCTTTTTTGAGTGTGCTGCACTTTTGGATTGTTTGAGGGTTTGCTATGTTTGTTTTGTTTTTGTTCTGTTGCACTTCTTCTGTAGATGTGGGCTGCAACTAACTACTATGATCCCTGTTTGCTTTTTCTGCTCTTTCTCTGTCAGTCTTTACGTTTTCTTCTTTTTTTTCCCTTTTTTTTTTTTTAACCCTTCTGTCCCCCACTTCTCTCCGAAGTAGTGTGTTGTTTGAGAGCTGTTTTTATTCTGATTTGAGGGAAGGTTTTATTTGTTTCCACTGCCATGACTGAGTGTGAGTGTCATATTGTATATATATTGCATGTTCAGAAGTTGGCCTCAACATAACTCTGATTCATGACAGCATTCTGATGATTTTATTTTTTATCTTACTTCAGGCTTACCATATTATGCCCAACATTAACAAGGCACATGGGTCAAAGTAGCGGGGAGAATATTGCCCTAGTATAACAGCATAAGTTAAACGAATAGTCTATGAAATAGGGTACTCATTATTATTATATGCGCAATTTAAAGTTTCTAATTAGTAATTTATAACATAAGCTGTGGTAGATGGTGTTCTAAGTATGTTAAATCAGAACAGACTCTACTGAACACCTTTGATGTGACTCAGGAGCAGTGCAGGGCCTCCTCCGGTGTGTGGCATCCTGGTGACCTAACATTGATAGTTTTCTGTGGGAAGTTCTGCTGACACTGGTGCTGTGACAAGATGGACCCGGGTGTGGCTGTGTATGGGGTACTCTGTCTGAATGAGTAGAGTTGGAATGCCACTGAAATGGTGCAGTTGGTGGGGCAGCAAATCAAATAAAAGAAAAAGAAAAAGAAAAAAAAGGTTCTACAAGCTGTGTACTGTGTGTGTGTTTCAGGTGGTGACTTGCGAGAGCTCTCAGCACGGACCCGGTCAGCACACTGGCAGGGTGTGTGTGCGTCCTCCAAGCGCGCCCCAATGGAAAAGGAACCACCCACCCAAGCCCAAGACACCAGTACCAAGATCAGTGACTCCAACTATGGTTCATTAATTGCCGAGTGAGTGTCCATTGTCTCAACATGCTGTCCGTCCTTACGCCAGTCTTTGTCATGGTGGTTGTGTGCATAAAATTAACGTGTATATAGTCAGTCGTGTCCAGCTATGACCATCAGAACAGCTGAGGAGGCAACTGCCGTCCCGTCCCGACTATCCTTACCAGAAAATGATGACAATGGAGAGAGTCTTGCCCAACTGCATCCCCACTCTCTCGGCCAAGAAGGCTTTGGGACAGCCAGTGTTGGGATGGTTCCCAAAGGCCAGCTAGCCCCCGAGGCTGCAGCACCAAGAGCCAGGGCAGTCTTGCCTCCTTGTTTGAGAGTCATAGTTTTTCCCCAAAGACTAAGCTGTAAATGAATTCGCATTGTAGTGGAAAAACCATTGATCATACAGCTCTCGCTTTGATGAAGGAGTGCATGTGGACCAGTCTCCTGCTGTTTTACAGTCTTTGTTTTGAGCAGTTGTGTTGTTTTCTTGGGTTCATCTTTTATTTTTAGCATCTGATTGTTAATCTTTTGTTGTTGTTGCCAGGGAGCATGGTTGTCTTGAGAATATTTCAGTCTTCTTCTTCTGCTACATTCAGGTTACACATTCTCTTGTTGTATACATGTATGTATATAATGTGACGTTTTTGGTTCATTTCTACCCCTTTTTTTTCCCCACTGAATATTCTCTTCCAACAGCAGTTGTGTTTCCCTGGCAGTGAAAGGGGTAACTGAGTCTATGTTCATAGCTTAGTGGGGTCATGGACCGCGCATGGGTTGAACAAAAGTTCAAGCCCACTAAAGGACCTTACCGGAGATCATCTGATGCATGTCAGAATCATCTTTCAGTTTCTTCCTAAGGACTGTCCTTAATCGTAAGACTGTTAGTGCTGGAGTGACTTAGGATTGACTGGTTGATTGATAATGATATCAGAACTTTTATAGCACCTGTCCTTAGAGGCCAAGCTCTTGGTCTAAGCACTTTACAAACACAGTCATAAAAAAAAAATTGCACTAAAGGCTTCCTACGTGGGTGGTCGACTGAGAACTACCTATAGGCACTCGTCATTTGTTTCCTGTGTCATTCAGTGAGGCTTCAGTCATGCATAGGTGTGTGCATGTGCATGCATGCACACACACACACACACACACACACACACACACACACACACACACACACACACACACACATACTCTCTCTCACACACATGCACACACACACTCATAAATGTGTTCATGTGTATACGCTGCTGACATCAATGATTCATTGGTATATTATGCCTTAAAGTTAAAGAGATGAAATTTCTCTGTCCCACCAAATGCACTCACAAAATTGATGTGTATTTGTTTATGATAATATATATATGAATTTATAAAATTTCTGATTATTTACACCAGTAAAGTGTAAATTTCACCTCTGTCTAGCCAGATATGATCAAGATGATGTGTTGATTTGAAGAGGTATTCCTGTAAAGTGTTCTGTGTGTGGCTGTCCATCCTAATGTGCAAGATCAAGAGAAAAGTATAACTCTGTGAAGTGTAAACTGCTATATTATATCCTTGTGTCCATCCTCAATCGTCACATCACCCATATATATATATATATATATATATATATATATATATATATATATATATATATATATATATACACCCAAACCAATGTGCTTTGCTGTGGTGGTGCTGTGTGTGAATTGTGAACATGTGTATACATGTATATCATGTATTTTTATGTTTGAGTGCATGTGTGCGCATGTGTCCATGTGTGTACGTGTGTGTGTGTGTGTGTGTGTGTTGATATTTGACCCATTGCATGACATGTTAATGTGTGTGTGGGTGGGCAGGTGAAGTGAAGTGACCCGCAAAAAAAGATTTGCCCCTTTTGCTACTACTACTACTACTACTCTCCACTCTGCCCTGCCAGTAGGCCAAAACTCAAAACCACTCCCCCTCTGTGCAAAGTTCCTCACGGTCACCTTTGCTGGCGGACACACTCAGTTGTTTCCATGGGTAGGACACGCCATCGGCAGCAAGAGAATTACGCGTGAGCAGACCTGCAAATATCAAACACCTTGCCATTTTTCATCGTCATTTTCCTATACTTCATTTTAGCAGGGTTTTTTTTTTTTTTTTTTTTTTTTTTTTAGGAATTACAAGGGGAAGGAGAGGAGTGTTCGTTTTTTTAAACTGAAAAAAACCCCAAAAACAACAACTGCAGAATGCGAAATGGTAGTCACTTTGTTGAAGCTCTGACCGCATCTGCTTTGAAGAAATATTTTTTTTTAAATGTAACTTTTACTGATGTGATTTCTCGTGTCCAGCTGTAAATGACTTGGAAAAAAACAACAACAATCAAAAAACCTTCAGCAGTTCAAGGAACAGTGTATATACAATTTAAGACAATTATACTTCTATAGCAACATTTCTAAAACAATTAAAGCCTGCTACTTAAACATTTTATCACCAACAAGATTTTCACTAGCTGGTATATATACACACACGAAAGGGGCTCGGGACCTGGCGGGTCTGCACACATATGCACCTGTCAACCCTGAAGATAGATCAGTGGAAAAATCCCCACCCTTAAACCACTTCTGCCCCCGAAAACGGAGTATGGCTGCCTACATGGTGGGGTAAAAACGGTCATACACTTTTAAAATCCCACTTGTGTAGATCCATCCGAGTGAATGTGGGAGTTGCAGTCCATGAACGAAGAATAAGAAACCACCACTATGCCTCACGACAGTGATTTGAACCCAAGACCCTCAGATTGAAAATCCAATGCTGTATAGCCACTCAACTGCTGCACCTGTCTCCCTCCCTTTTCCTATGACCTATGGGTACCCTTTAACCCTTTCACCGCCAGTCAATTTAGAGTACAAAATTCCCTTGTGGTATAAACACAGAAAAGACAGTGGCTAAGAATAGCTGGGGGATTCCCCTTGCGATGTATAGAAAATATGGCCTATCCTACCACCGAACATTAAGAGCAGTAGGTTCATGGATAACAGACCAATGAATGGTCACATTCCAGTGACATGGGTCCTCTACCACGCCTGTGCATCAATGCGAGCTTGGCGGTGAAAGGGTTAACCTGTCCGTCTTTCCACATCCCCTCCGTCAGGGCCTGAAGCGCAGTGTTCGTTAGTACTCCCTGTCATTACTGTGAACTTTTGATTGGATCGTTCACAGTTTCAAGGAGGCATCCAAGCATGCAGGGTGATCCATGAGATAGAGTCTCTCCACCGCATCAACTTTGATTAAAAAAAAAAAAGAAAAAAAAAGAGGGTCAGGGGTAGTGGGGGAGGGGAGGTGTGTGAGCGCAGATGCCTGAGATATGAATGCACAGATCCGGCATGCAGAGCCTAACAAATGCTGCCAGTAGAAAAAAACCCATCCAAATCTGTTAGAAAAAAAGAAATAGAATACTTTTTACCAGAAAATAAACCAAGCCAAACCAAAATGAAACCAAATAAACAAAACAAGTGAACAAGTCAGAACAGAATAAAAGTGAAAAAATCTAAAGCAGGCAAATATTGAAATATTAGAATAAAATACAAGAAAACTGACTGTGTTTGTTGTCCACATAGCTTTGCTCCAGTACAGTGTTTATAAATATACATGTGTATATGCTGCACTGACAGGCATGCCTACAATTACTGAGGGCCTGTACTTGTCCTGGAATATTGATAAAATGGACAGGGTGTCCGACGGGCGCCATAGCCGAATGGTTAAAGCGTTGGACTTTCAATCTGAGGGTCCCGGGTTCGAATCACGGTGACGGCGCCTGGTGGGTAAAGGGTGGAGATTTTTACGATCTCCCAGGTCAACATATGTGCAGACCTGCTAGTGCCTGAACCCCCTTCGTGTGTATATGCAAGCAGAAGATCAAATACGCACGTTTAAGATCCTGTAATTCATGTCAGCGTTCAGTGGGTTATGGAAACACGAACATACCCAGCATGCACACCCCCGAAAACGGAGTATGGCTGCCTACATGGCGGGGTAAAAACGGTCATACACATAAAAGCCAACTCGTGTGCATACGAGTGAACGCAGAAGAAGAAGAAAGACAGGGTGTCCCACTAATACGGATAATTGCTGCATAGTGCATGTCCCTGAAAAAAAAAAATCGGACAGTAACATTTTTCCCCCTTAGTATCTAGTGGGTACAAGTTGTACCCTTAGATGTCTTTTTGAACATTGCCGAAGACCGTTAAGACTTACTGAAATGCTGCCGAATATTGCAGAAGCCACTTCGTGAAAAGCTGGAACTGTTCAAACAGTACCAAAGCCATTTTTGTAAAAGTCATGCTCAGTTTCTGTCACTGGCAAAGTAACTTTAGCAAGACCAGTGTGCACGACCAGTGTGCATGCGGGTAAGCACCGGCATTTTGAACGCGGACAGCCTTTTGAAAGTGGAGGCATGATGCTTCTGGCTGTCAGGCGACTGTTGCATGTTTGTTGAGATGTTCCTGAAAATAATGATACCCTGTCCCTGATTCTAAAATGTGTTGTTCCTGAAAAGCAGTGCGGGTAGGCATGCCTGCACTGATGCAAAGACGAAAACAAAAAATCCCCCCATCCCCCCCCACACACACACACACACAAAAAAACCCACCCCACAATAAACCCCACGGAAACCCCTGTTCAGAAAAGAGGATCTTTGATATGGCTTGATTTGTTGTTCTTGTTTTTGTCGTTTTCTGCTGTCTGCCAACAGTGTGAATGTACCAGTCTCAGCGTTATGATGCCATTCTACTTTGTAGAGAATTAAGGTTGAAGCATGGTTTGATAGCTTTTTTGTGTGTTTTTTTGTTTTTCAACTCCTAATTTGATAATTATAATAATGATGATGATGATAATAATGATGATAATAATAGTGTTTATGATATAGCGCTGAATCTTGTGCACAGACTTATCAAAGGGCTTACTCACCAGTCATTGACATGCATGCATGCATAACTCAAATTTACAGACAGTAAAAACAGAACTTAAGAATATGTGTAATTATAGAAAGCTGGAGAAACTGAAGACAAGGAAGAGACGGGAGGGAGGGAGGGGGTTTATTTCTGGAAGAGGTAGGTTTCAAGGCCCGACTTCAAAGAGCTGAGTGCGGAGACCCCACAAAGCAAAAGAGGACGTTCATTCCAAAAGCAAGGTCCACAGACAGAGAAAGAACGGCGGCAGACGCTGGAGTGTTTGAATTTGGGCATGTGGAAACCGAGTGGATCCGCGCAGAGCGAGAGCAAAAGCAGTCCGTTGGAGTTGCACTTGCCAGTGCCATACTGTCCTAGGACTATTGGCCACGAGGAGAAGTCCATGCCGACGTGGGCATTGAAATCCCCAAGGATGATCAGCCTGTCCTTTCTGTCTGCTGCTGAAATGGTGCAACTGAGCTCCTCGTAGAAGGCTTCTTTGATGTCAACAAGGTTGGTCATTGTCAGGGCATAGCAGCTGATGACTGTGGCGAAGCGATCCTCGGACAGCTTCAGACGTAGGGTCATCAACCTATTGTTTATCCTACGTGGAAGGCTGTCAAGCTGTCGTGCAAGTTTGGTTTGTATGGCAAAGCCCACGCCTGAAGTTCTTTGGGTGCCTTCTGGTTTCCCAGTGCAGTAGAAGGTGTAGCCTCCTCCAACTTCCTCCAGCTGGGTTTCACCGGCAAACCTGGTTTTGCTCAGGGTTGCAATGTCCACCAGGTAGCGATCAAGCATTCTAGCAATGAGCGCTTTGCGCCTTTCTGGTCTGTCGTCTCTGTCCAAAAGAGTGCTAACATTCCAGGCACCCAGAATCAGGGCATGACTCCTGGTTCTTTTCTTCTGTTGTTTTCGACCGCTAGTGTTGGATGTCCAAGTAGGTACGGTTTCCTGCTAAGTACTAGGTGAGGCAGGCTTTGTTTAGGGATCCTTTTATCTCCCCTTCCCCGTGTGGGGAGAGCAGTGCTATCCCTAAACAGGGCTGCTGTGATGCTGTGGGAGGATATGGGCGCCACATCTGCCCCAGTCTATGGTGGACGATGTTCACCCCACAGCTGCCTGCGTGACTAGGAACTGCCAGCAGCATCCTCTGCCTGTCCCCATTACCACTTCTCCATCGCCACAGGGCTTGGGAAAGCTGGGTGTTGAAGGGCTAGCTTGTCATTCCGACATTAGCCTGGTTGCCTGACCAGCACAGGTGACTTTTTTTTTTTTTTTAATGAAGAGGGGTTGTTTAGTCCCTTCCCCACTCTCTTGCCTAGCGACGCTCATAGTCCCACAGTTACAGATACTGCCACGTGTAGAATGGCCTCGGCAGGTGCAGGTTTTTTCTTCGGAGTTCCGTCCCCTGGGAGGACTTCCAGCCAAGGATAAGAGCTCCCCCTGCCCTTTGGTCATCCTCTTCCACCTTCACAGCCGTTGGGAAAGGTTTCCTCCTCCGCCTGGTCCGTCGTTGGGAGACTTCACATGCAGCAGCTAGTACTGGGTTACATGGTACCAGTAGCAAGGGCTATGCCCCTGACCTGACCACCAAAATAAAAACAATTTTTGTTGGTGCATGCACACCATTTTGTTGTCAGGTTTCCAAGGAAACTTGTGGGCAGCTGTCTCTGGCCTTGCTCCATCTGGGTCCACTATGCACGTTTTCATGGACGCGACACAAGCATGTTTCGCACAGCTGGGTCTGGGTCCATTTTGTAGGCAGCCTTTGCAAAGCAGACTTCAGTGAACTCAAGGACCAACCATTGGGGAGATCAAGGGAGGTGGACACAGCACAGACACAACATCTTAAACTTCGATGATGCAATGCAAAAAAAAAAAAAAAGGTGTGATGATTTTTGTGTATCGGAGCTTCAGTCTGATGTCATGAGGAGCTACAGAGACTTTGAAGATGATTGTTATAATGAGAAGATATATTCCTCCTGCCTTTGTGTGTCATGTGTGTGTTACTGTAGCAGTGCAGATTTGATGGGATGATCGCAGCGTAAGAGAGACCCTCTGAATGTTCCATACTTTTCGGCCTGCAGGACGCTGCTGCACACACACTAAGCGAACCCTCCTGGGTTTTTTTGTTTTATTTGTTGTTTATAAAAAAAAAGTTGTGTTTTTTTTTTAATATCCTATTTAGCAGCCCCATGGATTAACTGTAAAAGAGTTTCTGGTCCACCCACAATTTGTTTGTGATTTACCTATAAGCCCAGATCACGAAAGAGTTCTGAACATTGCAGTGCTTGGGAGTTTGACAGGGATGCAGAAGAATGTTAGTTGCAAGCAGTCTCCCCCACTGTGGAAATCTTGTGCTGAAAATTTCATCTTTTCGATGACTTTCTTTGTTTTCTGGATTTCTTTCTTTTTTTCTTTCTTTTGGTTCTGTTTCAAGTGTTTTCCTCTTTTCTTTTCTGCCATTTCTGGTCCGTTTACCTTCATTTTGGTGAAGGAACTCTTCTACAGCTTAGTACCAGAGTATGTTGTTTCTTCTTCTTCTTCTTCTTCTGCTTCTTCTTCTTCTTTTTCTTCTTCTTCTCTCTCTGTGTCTCTGTCTCTCTCTCTCTTCTCCTCCCCCCCACTCCCCACAAGATCGCTGTGAATTGTACAGTACTTTTAAGCAAACGTTCCAAAACTGAAAAATACTTGGACTATAACATGCTTAAATGTTACAAAGGTGCATACACAAAATTTAGACTTGGTATTTCACCCATCAATATACATAAACTGCGATACAGAAAGGATGTAACACCTAGACATTTATTATGCCCTGTTTGTAAACAACTGCTCGAAGACGAATCCCACGTGCTGTTTTATTATAAAACATACGATATTTTCAGGACAGACGTAAATATTATTTTCAAAGCAAACAGAAATGTTTCGTATGTGATGTTGTGTAATGAGGAGTTATCTGTTTTTCAATTGTCAAGATTTTTGTACAAAGTGTTTCAGAAAAGGTCAGAGTTAACTCTTTCCGGACGAAGGAATGCTCACGCATTCCTACACAAAACGTATTCGGATTCAGATGAAGGAATGGAATAGCATTCTCCGAAAGTAAAATTCCATCATGCGCTGTACACGTGATTTTGTGATTAGCCAAGCAGAGTGCGCTATTCTGGGTAACTCCACAATCGAATGGTATGATTGGTCAGCCTGGGATGTGTGGCCCGTCTCGCACACACGCTGACAAAGTCACTGACCGGTTGTCTGCTCGCGTGCCAGCCTGTTAGCAAAGCGGGCTCTTCTCAAATGTTGTGAAGCGAACAAGGCAGTGACGGCAACGTTTTAGGGTTGCCGAAGTACTTGAAATGCTACAAACTGAAGGGTCGGACATTGAAGAGGTGGATGATGACGAAGAAGAAAGCGAATTTAATGCAGAAAGCGAGCATGGGTATGGTGATTCGGGGTGAAAAATTGGCAGTATTTTCTACATATGGCAAAACTGTAAAAATAAGATGAGAAATTTGATTTTTTTTTATATGTAATAGCTCAACACGTAATAAACCAGTTCTGAAAGTTTCATTTTCTTACTCTGTATTTTGTATTTTTTGTAATTTTTTTCCAAACCCTTACAAATGGGCCGTCTGTGGGGAAAAGCAAGGGAGAAAACTTGTCGTCCCGAGTGAGTTAAGAGCAGAAGATTGAGTGGTGATAATCGAGGATGATGAATCAAAATTTGAAGTCGGGAAGTCATGATGAAAGAAAAATGTAAAGGGAAACTGGTTCATTGAGTTATTGAGTCAACCCCTTGTTTGTTGTCTTTTTGTACGGGAATAATCCGAAGGAAGAAGCCGTCCATTTCGTGCGAAATTGAATTGATTGAGAGATGCGTTCTAACATTTTGAAATGAACATTTTGTTTATTCAATAAAAATGTCATGTCAAAGGTCATGTCATGTCTCTTCTCTGCCCCCCCCCCCCCCACCAACCTCCCCCGCCTCCTCCACTCCCCAGGACTTGATAGTTATTTATTGTTTTTGTTTGTGGCTGACAAATGTGAGCTTGTATAGGTTGTTTTTTTAATATTCATTCTTGGCCGGCAAATGTGAGTGCATGTAACTGTGTTTATTTGTAGCCTGCAGCTTTCTCTCTGTGTGTTTGTGTGTGTGTGTTTGTGTGTGTGTAATAATATGTATTTGTGGCGTGCAAATGTGGGTTTTTAAAAAAAAAAAAAAATTTTTATTTTTTGGCTCGCAAATGTGAGCCTGTATTTTTTTTTACTGGCGTGCAGATGCAAGTTTGTATGAACAGTTTTTGTTGGTGGCATGCAAATGCAAGTTTGTATTTCTGTCTGTGGTGTGTTCAAGTGAATTTTTGACAGATGGACTGAAAAAAAGAAAATTCTGCGCCTGTTCTTATATATTTTGGATAACAATGATTGAACTGTAGGTTGTTTTTCTTTTTGTGATCCCCTCATCGTAGACAAGGGTCGTTGACAGCGTTTGAACACAATTTCATCAACTTCTGTGCCTAAATTTTTTTTTTGTTTTTTTGTTGGTTTTTTTTGACATTTTTTGCCCTCCCAGGATTAGCAAGGTATATGACACAGTCATTTTGGGTGGGATTGAAATTTTTCTTCTTTTTTTTTTTTTTTTTTTTTTTGCAACATGTTTCCTGCGTTATACTACATGGTTCCGTGTGGTCAGCTGCTCTATGAATATTATTAATATTTATATATATACATAAAGATAATGAGAGTTATATATATATATATGTGTATATGTGTGTGTGTGCGTGTACATATATATATATATATATATATATATATATATATATATATATATATATATATATATATACCTATAAGCCCATAATTATGTATGTATACTGTCATTACATTGTACCAGCATCTGCATCATTGTACCTACAGTTTTCAGGGGATGGTTATTCTTGTGCAGTCACAGATAAGTGTGTGGTGTAAATGTGTATGTTTTAGTTTGGGATTCACAGTGATTGTCTGTCACAGTCATTGTCTGTCTGGGATTTACAGTCATTTTCAAACGAAAATAGTTCATGTTTTATTTTTTAATGTCAGACAGGAACTGCAAATAATTGTATTTGATTATGGCGGAATGCCTTTGGAACATAGTAATTGTTTTTATTATTTTTTTTAATTTATTTTTATATATAGAAACTTTAAAGCTAATTTTGGAAGATAAAAGTATATATCCAGTCTACCTGTCTCACATTTCATCATTAAAATGCAGTTCAGGTATAGTAGTCATAAATTACCTGTTGAAACTGGTACACTCACAATAATCGGTTTGAATTGCCTACTTGTCATAACTGCACTATGGATGTGATTTGGCAGACAGGTAGATGTCACAAAAATCCGCGCGAGTTGCGTACTTGTAGTAACTGCGATATATGGATGTGATCGGGAACGATTTTCATTTCCATCATGGTATGCCCAAAATTTTTGCGGATCTTCGTAATGAATTCATTCCAAAGAAATATTTGAATCCAAAAGCAGTTTTTGATTTTTTTTTTTACAATTTGTGGAAAGCAGGGAGGAAAGTGTGTTTGAAAGTGGGGGTTAAGATTACAAGATGATATGATCACTGTTATCTGTTTTGATGACCAGTTTCATCCTTTAATTTACTGTTTGCATTTCAAGTTTTGGTGCATAACACCAGTATTGTTACTTTATTATATATATATATATATATATATATATATATATATATATATATATATCCTTCATACCCCAACATGGGTCAAAGGATTAAATCAATTCTTGATTCTTGATTCTCTTGCAGTTTGAAAGTTTGGTGAAAGCATTACAGCAATCCTGGTGGTGTGAATGATTCTATGATAGTCTGCTGCTGTAACAAGAATACAAGATAGGAGAATGCTTCTTAACCCCTTCACCGCCAGTCACTTTAGAGTGAAAAATTCCCTTGTGCAATAAACACAGAAAATATGGTGTCTCTTAACAGCTGGGGATTCCCCCTGTGATGTGTGTGTAGAAATAATGACCTATCTATCCTACCACCGAACATAAAGAGCAGTAGGTTCATGGATAACGGACACATGATCTTGTCGCCCTTCAGTGACAGGGGTCCTCTACCAAACTGCTGCATAAAATAGTTTGGCAGTGAAAGGGTTAATCCCCAAAAGAGGAAATGTTGATGCGTTTGCTGACAACAAAGTGACAAAAGGCGAGGCACGCATCAGGTTCCACAGAACAACACAGTGACAAAGTCCAGCCATGTTCCGGCATTCCAAGAAGGACACCCACCCATAGTTAACAAATGCCTAACAGTAACACAGCAAAGGTCGTATAACCCGTGCTGTGCTATGTCCAGTGAATCTGATCTTGAGTGCATGAAACGGAAAATAAAGGGAAGTAATACTTGTGTTGCGTTTCACGGCGGCAGAGTAAAAATAGGGACAGAGTGTTGCTGCAGGATTCAGAGCAGTTGACATTTACTACAGTGTTGCGTGTGTGTGTGTGTGTGCGCGCGTGTGTGTGTGTGTGCATTGCATTGTGTGCAGAAGCAGTAGTAGCTGTCTCTCTCTGCTGAGTGAAAGCGACTTTCTGGACGATCCCTCTACCAGTGGTTGTAGGTCAGTATTATTTGGTCTGCATGTATGTGTGCGTGTGGTTGGGAGAGTGGGGGGGGGTTGGGGGGGGGGGATGTGCAGATGGTGTCGTACATGCTGAGCATGTGTGTGAGTGTTGAGTGTTTGCATGCTCATGTAAACGCCTGTCCACGCAAACATTCACACACACACACACACTCACTCTCTCTCTCTCTTCCTCTCTCTCTCTCTCCCTGTGCTGTCTGATCCACAGCAGTGAGACTGCATCGCACATGTAGAGCATGTGTGTGTTTGGGGGTCAGCGTGTGTGTGTGTGTGTGTGTGTGTGTTACCATGTTTGCACGCTCATGTCAGCACCTGTCCATGCAAACATTCACACACACACATACACACACACACACACACACACACACACACACACACACACACACGCAAACACTTTGACTCTCTGTGTGTGTCTCTCCCTGTGCTGTGTGGTCCACTGCAGCAAGATGGCATCACACATTCATACATGCAGAGTGTGTGTGTGTGTGTATGCTCGCTCAAGTAAACGCCTGTCCACAGGAACACTCACACAGAGACACACTGACTCTGTGTGTGTGTGTGTATGTGTGTGTGTGTGTGTACACTCATGTAAACGCCTATTCACGCGAACACTCACACACACACACACTGACTCTGTGTTTGTGTCTGTGTGTGAGTGTTTGAGTGTTTGTACGCTCATGTAAACGCTTATCCACGCAAACACTGACACACACACACACTGACTCTCTCTCTCTCTCTCTCTCTCTGTCCCTGCCCCGTCCGGTCCCCAGCAGCGAGATGGCGTCCCACATGCAGAGCCGGGAGAAGAAGCGGCAGAAGGTGAAGGAGTTCCTGAGGGAGCTGAAGTCCATGGTGCCCCAGCAGTCCTCCGGCTCCAAGCTGGGCACCCTCAGCACCCTCGACTATGTCGTCTCCAGCATGCGCAAAATCACAGGTCAGTGTCGTATTGTGTTGTATTGTATTGTATTGTACCCTCAGCTCCCATGACTATGTCGTCTCCAGCATGCGCAAAAATCACAGGTCAGTGTCGTATTGTGTTGTATTGTACCCTCAGCTCCCATGACTATGTCGTCTCCAGCATGCGCAAAATCACAGGTCAGTGTCGTATTGTGTTGTATTGTATTGTATTGTACCCTCAGCTCCCATGACTATGTCGTCTCCAGCATGCGCAAAATCACAGGTCAGTGTCGTATTGTGTTGTATTGTATTGTATTGTACCCTCAGCTCCCATGACTATGTCGTCTCCAGCATGCGCAAAAATCACAAGTCAGTTTTGTATTGTATTGTATTGCATTGTATTGTATTATGTTATATTGTATATTGTATTGTATGTTGTATTGTATTGCACTCACAGCACCCTCGACTATGTTGTCTTCAGCATGCACAGAATCACAGGTCAGTGTTGTATTGTATTTGTATTTGTTTTTTGGGTTTTTTTTATCACAACAGATTTCTCTGTTTGAAATTTGGGCTGCTCTCCCCAGGGAGAGCGTGTCGCTACACTACAGCGCCACTCATTTATCATTGTCATCCAGAGCCAGAAAGAACGGCGGCCAACAGTCGAGTGTTTGAATCTGGGTATGCATAAACAGAGTGGATCTGAAGCCGATTGTAGTGAGCGAGATGGAGTGTAGAGGTGAAGGCAGCCACAGAGATAGGAAGGGGCAGATTTGTGAATACATTTACATAGAGTACTGATCTTGTGCTTTATTCTGTGTGAGACAGGGAGCCAGTGGAGATGTTGCAAAAGAGGAGTGATGTGCTCAGATCTTTTCTTTATGAGGACGAGTCGGGCAGCAGAGTTTTGTATGCTCTGAAGGGACTGAATGGATGAAGCAAGCAAACCAGATAACAGAGAGTTACAGTAGTCAAGGCGAGAGAGAATAAGAGAAACAACAAGTCTAGATGTTGCGTCAATGGACAGATATTTCTGGATGGAACTGATGCGCCGCAGTTGACAGTAGCAGGATTGACATGTCTGACTGATAAATTTTTGTAGTGATTTTTGGTTAGTGATGAGCATAGCAGCCCAGGGGTTAAAAAGCGCTGGAGTTTGTCTGAAAAGACTGGGGTTTGAATCTGGTTTTTGGTGCCTGGGGGTTGGGTTAAGAGTGGAGATTTTACCAAGCAGTGATTGCGTCAGTACCTTTTTCCTTTTTTTCTTTTTGCACCATCATCTGTGGCATTATTACCACATTGCTCATTTTAGAGTCCTTTACACACACACACACACACACACACACACAGTCACAGTCACACACACACACACACACACACAAACACACACCCTGCCATTCTATTTTTATTTTTCTCGTTTTAAACCACCAGTCATTATTTTGTTCATCTGAACAACCACCAGGCAGTACGCCGAGGGAGCAGGGTATCCTTGAAGCAATCGGGACACGTGTCATCATCGTGTCTTGTCCATCTCGTTAGCCATCTGTTTCGCTTCCCCTTTCTCTTTATTGCACCAAGTGCCGCACGTGTGGAAAGTAATGAGCTGGAACGTGATTATTTTTCATTCTTCATCCTCTGCCGCCCTCCTTCCTTCCTTTCTCCTCCTCCTCCTCCTCCTCCTCCTACTTCTCTTCCTCCTCCTCCTTTCATTCTTGGGCTGGAATTCACTTGTGTAGTGAAGGAGTCAGCTGTAATTTGTATGGATTGCGGATTTTGTATGTGCTGTGGTTGTTCTGTTTTTCTGATTTGTATAGTGCAGATAAGCCATAGTTTTGCTTTGAAAGGAAAAAAAAAGAAAGAAAAAAAAAAAAGAGGGGGCGGAGAAAAGAAAGGAAAGAAAGCATTTGTTATAAGGGACAGACAAAAAAGAAACTAGAAAAAAAAAAGAAGGGAAAGAAACATCTTTTTTCTCAGTAACAAGAATGAAACAAGAAATGGAACAGCTGGCTTTTTTTTTTTTCTGTTTGTCTTATTATTAGGGGTGAATCTCTCTCTCTCTCTCTCTCTCTCTCTCTCTCTCTCTCTCTGTCTCTCTCTCTGTCCTTTGTCCTACCCCATCTCTCTCTTTCTCTGTGTCTCCCCCCCTCCGTTGGTCTGTCTCTCTGTCTCCGTCTCTTGTTTCTTGCTCTCGTGTTTGTTTTCTAAGGATTTGTTTTCTAAAGGGCATCATGGGTGGGTGAGTGGTTTTCAGTGTCCAGTAGCGTGAGTGTATTCTGACCCATGATTCTGTGTGTGTGTGTGTGTGCGTGTGCGCGCGCGTGCGCGCGTGTGTGGGGATATGGGGTGTGTGGGGGGGGCAGGAGAGGGGAACAGAATGTGAAGTGCTGTGAGCAGTATTTCTGGACAAGCGCGCAATTTTAACGTCCATCATTATTTCTGTTCTCTTTCTTGCTCTCTCTCTCTCTCTCTCCCATCCCCAACTCACTCCCTCTCTCTCTCTCTCTCTCCATGCCTTCTTCCCCCACACACCCTCTCTTTCTCTCTCCAGCTGTCCTTTCAGACACAGAAATCTGAGCAGTTTTTGTCCTTGAGCGTGCCTATTCCTGTCGAGTGTGTTGTTGTTGAGTGGGAGATAAGGCATGCGCGGTCACATGTCCATGACTGTCGCATCGTCATAGGTCACGTGACTTCTTCCCCTTTGAACAAGCGACTCGTCGTTAGCCTTGGAACCAGCGTTGTTCTGTTCAGACAATTGTCGTGTGTGTCGCTGTTGTTGTCAATAGTACGAAACCTTCAACCACGACCGAAGATAAGGAACAGAACAGAAAAGGTGTTGGCAAAGTTAAAACATTGATGAATATGTTTTGTTAACTCTCTCCATACGAACGGCGAAAGAGACGACGTTAACAGCGTTTCAGCCCAATTACCATCATCAGAATATTGCAAGCGGAAGGCTCTTATACTGAAGAGGTGAATGTTGACAAAGAATACCACAATTCTGACGACGGAAGCTAAAGGTTGGGTCATTGAGACACCCACTGGACATCCGAGGGGTCTGTGTAGTGGAGAAGAGAGGACTGGCCGTACTGAGTGAGTTAAGGCTCAGGAGGTCTGGTCTTGTGTAGCTGTGGTTTGCCGTGAGTTAGGGATTTTTTTTTTTTGTTGTTGTTGTTGCTTCCAGCCGGAATTCTGTCACGGTTGTGGATTGTGTGAGAGGCATGCAGTCTTGCCGAGCGATACGAGTGGCATGGGAATGAAATGGTGCAGATAATGGGCTGGCTGGCAAAGATGAAAACAAACAAACAAACAAAACATGTTGGGGGATGATGAGTGTGGTGGGAAGGGAATGCTTTTCTGTGTTACTGTTAGTGAAAGATGAATTTTGGTGTTGATAAATGATGAATTTCTGTGTTGGTGAATGATGAATTTTGGTGTTGATAAATGATGAATTTCTGTGTTTATGTGTTGACAAATGATGAATTTCTGTGTTGATAAAATGATGGGTTTTTGTGATGACGAATTTCTGTGTTGATTAATGGTGAATTTCTGTGTCGATGAATGATTGATTTCTGTGTGTTCTTTGTTCAAAGAGGAGCAAAGGCATGTCAATAAATGATGGATTTCTGTGTTAATAACAGATGAATTTCAGTGATTATAATTGATAAATTTCCTGTGTTAATAAATGACGAATTTCTATGTTGATAAATGACAAATTTCTGTGTTGATAATGAAAAATCACTGTGTTGATAAATAGCTAATATCTGTGTTGATGAATGACAAAATTCCATGTTGATAAATTGCTAAATTCTGCGTTGACTAGTGATGAATTTCTGTGATGATAATGTTTGTGAATGTCTATGTTGATGAATGATGGATTTTTTTGTGTGTGTTGATGAACATCAAAATGTCTATGTTGCTAAATGATGGATGATAAATGGTGGAATTTTTGTGTTGATGAAGGTTTGGTATCTGTGTTGGTGAATAATGCGTTTCTCTGTGTGCTGTGTGTACAGAGGTGCAGAAGCAGGACAAAGGGGGTGTGTTCAAGGCGCCCTCCTCTGAACCTGTGGCCCTGCCCAGTCTTCAGTGCACTGAGTCGGTTGACTTCCGCAACGTCAATGACGGCATCGTCCTCAACACACAGGTAAAAAAAAACCCAAAAAAAACTCTACCCCCCCCCCCCCCTAACCATACCAGTGAACACTCCTTAACACACACAGGTAAACACTCTCCTTTACACACACAGGTGAACACTCCTTAACACATAGTTCAACACTCCTTAACACACAAGCAACCCATGGCAGAAATCTGAAGAAGAAACCCACTCTGATGGGTACTCCAGCCCTGACTGGTGTTTATGGTTATCCTGGGTTATCCTTCTGCCAGACCATCTGCCTAGCAGATGAGGCATTTCTTGTGTATGGATTTGTCCAGTGACATCTCCTTGAGAAACTGAAACTGGAGCGCTAATTTTCTGGCTGAAGATAGGCGCTATGTAAATATCAACAAACTGAAAACATACAGCGCTTATAGTTTGGTTTCTGACCGAAGATAGGCACTATGCAAGTATCAATAAAATGAAAACATACAGCGCTTAATACTAGTTACAGTTTGGTTTCTGATCGAAGATAAGTGCTATGTGAGTATCAATAAAATGAAAACGTACAGCGCTTATAGTTTGGTTTCTGACCGAAGATCGGCGCTATGTAAGTATCAATAAACTGAAAACATACAGCACTTATAGTTTGGTTTCTGACCAAAGAGAGGCACTGTGTAATTATCAATAAACTGAAAACATGCAGCACTTACACTAGTTATAGTTTGGTTTCTGATCGAAGATAGGCGCCGCGTAATTATCAATAAACTGAAAACATACAGCGCTTGTACAAGTTATAGTTTGGTTTCTGATCGAAGATAGGCGTTATATAAGTATCAATAAACTGAACCTGTGAAGAGAGTAGTTTGGTCTCTTACTGAAGACAGGCACTATGTATCAATAACTGAAACTGTAAAGCACTCATAAGTTTAATCTCTGACGGAAAATAGGTGCTATGTAAGTACCGGTAGTAAGGATAACAGCTCTGAGTGCCGCGCTGTGTGCTGTGTGTGTCTGATGAAGATAGGGGCTATGTAAGTACCGGTAGTAATGATAACAGCTCTGAGTACAGCGCTGTGTGCTGTGTGTGTCTGATGAAGATAGGGGCTATGTAAGTACCGGTAGTAATGATAACAGCTCTGAGTACAGCGCTGTGTGCTGTGTGTGTCTGATGAAGATAGGTGCTATGTAAGTACCGGTAGTAAGGATAACAGCTCTGAGTACAGCGCTGGGTGTTGTGTGTGTCTGATGAAGATAGGTGCTCTGTAAGTACTGGTAGTAATGATAACAGCTCTGAGTACAGTTCTGTATGTGTCTGATGAAGATAGGTGCTATGTAAGTACCGGTAGTAAGGATAACAGCTCTGAGTGCAGCGCTGTGTGCTGTGTGTGTCTGATGAAGATAGGGGCTATGTAAGTACCGGTAGTAAGGATAACAGCTCTGAGTACAGCGCTGTGTGTGTCTGATGAAGATAGGTGCTATGTAAGTACCGGTAGTAAGGATAACAGCTCTGAGTACAGCGCTGTGTGCTGTGTGTGTCTGATGAAGATAGGGGCTATGTAAGTACTGGTAGTAATGATAACAGCTGAGTACAGTGCTATGTGTGTCTGTTGAAGATAGGTGCTATGTAAGTACCGGTAGTAATGATAACAGCTCTGAGTACAGCGCTGTGTGCTGTGTGTGTCTGATGAAGATAGGGGCTATGTAAGTACCGGTAGTAATGATAACAGCTCTGAGTGCAGCGCTGTGTGCTGTGTGTGTCTGATGAAGATAGGTGCTATGTAAGTACTGGTAGTAATGATAACAGCTCTGCATACTGTGCTGTGTGTGGCTGTGCAGAGTGAACTGACGGTGGCCGTCTCCCTGAAGAACCATGTGGTCCTACACACCTCACAGGCCCTCATGGACCTCCTGGGATACCCCAATGTGAGTGCCGTCCGTGTGGGTGTCGGGTGGGGGATGGGGAGTGGGGGGGGTGGAGGGGGATGTGTGGGGGTGGGGTAGGGGGGGGCGTGGAATGTGTGTGGTGTGTGTGTATGTGGGTTGAGTCTGTGTTGTGCGGGTAGGGGAGTATGTGTGTATGGGTTGAGTGTGTGTGTGTCGTGGGGGTTGAGTGTGTGTGTGTGTCAGGGGGGGGGGGGGTGAGTTTGTGTGTAGTGGTGAGTGTGTGTATGTGTGTGTTTGTGTTTGTGTGTATGAAATAGAGTGAATGAGTGTGTGTCTGTACTCTCGCCTGCATGCCATCATGGAATGATGCAATCAGCTGGATTAGGCTCTCTAGGAGGATCTGTGTGTTTGTGTTTGTGTGTATGAAATAGAGTGAGCGAGTGTGTGTGCGTGAATGAGTATGTGTGCAAGTGAATGACTGTGTGTGAGTGTGTGTGTGTGTGTGAGTGTGTGTTTGTGTGTACAAGTGAATGAGTATGTGTGCAAGTGAATACTGTATGTGTGTGTGTGCGCACGCATGTGCGTGCGCGCGCGTGTGCATGCGTGCGTGTGCGTGTGTGTGTGTAAATGTGTGAGTATGTGTGTGAGTGAATGTAGTCTGTCGTGTCAGACGACCTCTGCGTGTCCCTTTGTCTCGTTTGGTGTGAACCTGCACGTGGCTGCAGAGTTCCGGTTTTGATCTGCATGGGTGTGGGCAGTGAGGGCAGGGAAAATGTCCGGGCTGCTTGGGCACTGTTGCTACTGCTGTTGCTGCCTTCCTGTTCTTGCTGGCCTTGGCGAAGTTGCTGCTGTGGTTCTTCTGTATTGTATTTGTATTTGTATTCCTCTTTTTATCACAACAGATTTCTCTGTGTGAAATTTGGGCTGCTCTCCCCAGGGAGAGTGTGTCGCGACTCAATACAGTGCCACCCTTTTTTTTTGTATTCTTTCCTGCGTGCAGTTTTATTTGTTTTTCCTATTGGAGTGGATTTTTCTTAAAAAAAAATTTTTGCCGGGAATAGCCCTTTTCTTGCCCTGGGTTCTTTTACGTGTGCTAAGTGCGTGCTGCACATGGGACCTCGGTTTATCGTCTCATCCGAATGACTACTGTCCAGACCACCACTCAAGGTCTAGTGGAAGGGGAGAAAATATCGGCGGCTGAGCTGTGATTCGAACCAGCGCGTTCAGATTCTCTCGCTTCCTAGGTGGACGCGTTACCTGTAGGCCATCACTCCACTCACAGCTGTGGTGTGCATGCTTTGTCAGTGCCCACCAGTGGGTCTGATCGGGTGCATGTTTCTCTTCTTCTTTCTCCTGTTACATGACCAACATTGACCTGCCAGTGGCACTGTCATGCTTGATGCATGCTGGGTATTTTTTGCATTTCCATGACACAGCAAACACTGACATGGATTACAGGATCTTTAACCCTCTCCGGACGACAGAATGCATGAGCATTCCTACATGAAATGTATTCGGATTCGGACGACGGAATGGAATAGCATTTCCCAAGAATAAAAATCCATCACACGCTGTATACGTGATTTTGTAATTAGCCAAGCAGAGTGCGCTATTCTGGGTCACTCCACAACCAAATGGTATGATTGGCCAGCCTGCCATGTGTGGCCTGAAGGGTTGGACATTGAAAAGGTGGATGTTGATGAAGAATAAAGTGAATTTAGTGCAGGAAGTGAGCATGGGTATGGTGATTCGGGGTGAAAAATTGGCATTATTTTCTACATAACGGCAAAACTGTAAAAATAAGATGAGAAATTTGATTTTTTTTTTATATGTCATAGCCCAACACGTAATAAACCAGGTCTGAAAGTTTCATTTTCTTACTCTGTATTTTGTATTTAATTTTTTTTCCAAACCCTTACAAATGGGCCGTTTGTGGGGAAAAAGCAAGAGAGAAAACTTGTCGCCCTGAGTGAGTTATTGAGCGTATTTCTTCATCTTTTGCTTGCGTATACGCTTGAAGGAGGTTCAGGAACCAGGAAGCGTGCACACATGTTGATCTGGGAGGTTGGAAAAAAAAAATCTCCACCCTTCAACCCACCTGGTGTGCTGAAACCAGGGATGGAATTTGGGGGAAGCTTGGGCGAGAACCCAATGCTCTTAACTCTCTCTATACGAACGGCGAAAGAGACGACGTTAACAGCGTTTCACCCCAATTACCGTCATCAAAATATTGCAAGCGGAAGGCTCTTATACTGAAGACGTGAATGTTGACAAAGAATACCACAATTCTGACGACGGAAGCTAAAGGTTGGGTCATTCAGACACCCACTGGACATCCGAGGGGTCTGTGTTGAGAAGAAGAGAGGACTGGCCGTACTGAGTGAGTTAACCATTCGGCCACTGCACCTTGTCTAATTGCTCGGGGGGGGAGGGGTGGGGGAGATAAATGCACAGCATCACTAATTATTATTATTATTACCGTTATGATGATGAAAAAAAAGTTATTTTCACCATGCAGGGTGTGTGCGTGTGTGTATGTTTGTCACAGGCGTGGTGGAAAGGGCGGCTCCTGAAGGACTTTGTGCACAAGAAGGATGTGATGACTGTCAACAGTTACATCAGTTCCGAGAACTCTGAAGGCGACGGCTGCCCAAGTGAGTGTTTTGGTCGGGGGGGTGGGGGTGGGGGGGGGGTGAGTGGGGGGGGGGGGGGGGTGAGAGAGGGTGTGAGGTGAATGTGTGTGTTAGGGTTGGTGGAGTGTGAGAGTGTGAACTTGTGTCGGGGGGAGGGGGTGGTGGTGAGAGGGTGTGAGGTGAATGTGTGTGTTAGGGTTGGTGGGGTGTGAGAGTGTGAACTTGTGTCGGGGGGAAGGAGGGGGGGGTGAGAGAGGGTGTGAGGTGAATGTGTGTGTTAGGGTTGGTGGGGTGTGAGAGTGTGAACCTGTGTCTGGGGGAGGGGGGGTGAGAGAGGGTGTGAGGTGAATGTGTGTGTTAGGGTTGGTGGGGTGTGAGAGTGTGAACCTGTGTCGGGGGGAGGGGGGGTGAGAGAGGGTGTGAGGTGAATGTGTGTGTTAGGGTTGGTGGGGTGTGAGAGTGTGAACTTGTGTCGGGGGTGAGGGTGGGGGAGGGGGGGTGAGAGAGGGTGTGAGGTGAATGTGTGTGTTAGGGTTGGTGGGGTGTGAGAGTGTGAACTTGTGTCGGGGGGGAGAGGGTGGGAGGAGGGGTTGTGGGGTAGGACTGCGAGGGTGTGTGTGTGTGTGAGGGTTGCTTGGGGATCTGTGTGTGTGTGTGTGTGTGAGGATTAGTGAATAGGGGTTAGTGTGTGTTTGTTCGTGCATGTGTGTTTGTGCCTGTGTCTGATGATTTGTGTGTATCTGAGGCTCTGTGTTTTGTTTGTGTTTCTTTATTTGTGTGTGTCATTTGCATGCATGTGCATATATAATCGTGTATGTGTGTGTGTGTGTGTGTGTTTGTGTGTGTGTGTGTACTCTCTTCGAAATATCAGGTACTGACAGGTCTTCTCACAAGTGATCAGCATGCATGTGTTTGTGTTCTATGTTTTAATGTGAATGAGAAAGGGGAAGAGAGAGCAAGAGAGAGAGGGAGAGAGAGTGTGTGTGTGTGTTGCGTTTTACACCTCTGTGAAGTAGAGAGAGTCTGTTAGATTCTGTGCGTAAAGAAAACAAATATGTCGACAAGTTCACGAAAATAGACGGGTCTGCACTTTGTGTTGTCTGTGTGAAAGTGAATCTGGATCTGTTGTTGTCGTCGTAATTTCAGCAGAGTCCAGGAGCCAGGGCAAGACCGACAGTCCCAAGCAGCAAAAACAGTTCTTCTACGCCAGGATTAGGTCAGTGACTCTCTTTGTTGTCGTCGTCTTTCTTTCTTCTTCTTCTTCTTCTTCGGCTTCTTTTTCTTCTGCTTCTTTTTCTTCTGCTTCTTTTTCTTCTTCTTCTTTCTCCTCTTTTTCTTCTTCTTCTTCTGCTTCTTCTGTTTTTTTTTTTTTTTCTTCTTCTTCTGCTTCTGCTTCTCCTTCTCGTTCTTTTTCTTATTCTTGTTCTTCTTTTTGTCCTTTCTTCTTCTTCTACTTCTTGTTCTTCTCCTTCTCCATTTCATCTTCTTCTTCTCTTCCTCTTCCTCCTCCTCCTCCTTTTGGATTCATGGGCTGCAACTCCCCCCCTGACCCCCCACCCTCCCTGCCCCATTTACTCGTGTACTATTTACAATGGCCTTTTATGGACTCTTTTTTTACCCAGCCATGTAGGCAGCCATACTCCCATTTCAGGGTTATGCATGTTGGGTTTGTTCTTGTTTCTATCGCCCATGGAATGCCGACATGGATTATGGGATCTTTGACATGCGTATTTGGTATTCTGCATGCGTATGGTTATGTACACAAAGTTTAGGCATAAGGAAGTCTGCATGTCTGTTGATGACCTGGGGATGGAGAAAAATCTTCACCTTTAACTAACACACCAGGATTTGAACACAGGACCCTCGGGATTGAAAGTCCATTGTTGAAACCACTTGGCTGTTGCGCCCGTTGTTTCCAGCGTGCTCCCCATTTACTGTGGTGATGCATGTGTGGGAACTGACCCAGCTGAAAGTCCGTGCTTGGTTTCGCAGTCTCGGACATGGACAGCAAGCTGTGTGGCTGGCTTACTTGGAAAGAAAGAAAAGAAACAAACAAGAAATTGTTTGCTGTTGGGTGATGGTCTAGAGGTAACGTGTCCGCCTAGGAAGCGAGAGAGAATCTGAGCGCGCTGGTTCGAATCACGGCTCAGCCACCAATATTTTCTCCCCCTCCACTAGACCTTGAGTGGTGGTCTGGACGCTAGTCTACACCAGTGGTGGTCTGGACGCTGGACGCTAGTCATTCGGATGAGATGATAAACCGAGGTCCCGTGTGCAGCATGCACTTAGCGCACGTAAAAGAACCCACGGCAACAAAAGGGTTGTTCCTGGCAAAATTCTGTAGAAAAATCCACTTCGATAGGAAAAACAAATAAAACTGCACGCAGGAAAAAATACCAAAAAATGGGTGGCGCTGTAGTATAGCGACGCGCTCTCCATGGAGAGAGCAGCCTGAATTTCACAAAGAGAAATCTGTTGTGATAAAAAGAAATACAAATACAGTTTGGCAGCTGAAAGTAAGATTGGCTGAGTGATTATTCAGCAGTTAGTCATAGTTTAGGGTGGTGGTGGATTTGTCTTAGTTTTAAGGTTGTGGTGGATGGGGTGTGGGTCGGTGGGGTGGGGACTCAAGAAAGAAATCATATGGTAACCTACTTCCAGGTTATCAGCCGTTGCTACTTTCGTTTTCTCCGCGTAGGCGGATAGTAGTTTGCACAGGACAGGAATTGGACTCCCCTGCCGGAGTCTGCACTAGTGGGTCACGGTAAAGTATGTTAGATTAATGTAATTTTAGGAAATAAATTTCCTGTAGTTTATATTGTAAAAAAAAAAAAAAAAAAAAAAGCAAATAGAATATAATCTGTTTGATTATCATTTTTGCCACACGAAAGTGAAAGCTGGTTAAGTGTTGCCCAGACATTGAAACTCAATGTTGTGTTTTTTTGTTTTTGTTTGTTTGTTGTTGTTGTTTATTTTCCAACAAACCCAAACCCATACTGTGAAACAGCTCTAGAAAATTCCGAGATAATTTTTTATTGCCCAGGGGGGCTAATAGATAAAAAATGAACCTGTGGAAGAAGAAACTTCACAACTCGAGGAAACTTGCTTTGAGCCGGGAAGATGGTACGAAACCATCAAAATACTCGACTAAGTTCAATGTTGGATTCCGAGTTGAGCGAAATTTCTTCAGTGTGTGTCCTGGAATGAGAGAACAAGAGACACCTGACGAGTGCCGCAAAACCTGGCGTGTTTCAGACGGTTCCGGAGCCTGTCTTCCGGGTTCAGCCTGTCCAGTGCGGGGACGTACGTGTTCTTCAAGGTCATGGCCACGTCCAAGCCACTGGAGAACCTGGTGGGGGAGGGGGGAGTGCTGGACGACCAGAAGGTGGCCAAGAGGTGCATGATGCTCTACTTTGCCCCGATGGCCTCCCCCTACAAAGGTGAGCCTGGCTAATTTCATCCCTTCAAAACACACACACTTACATGCACACACACGCACACTCACACACACTAAGAGGTGCATGATGCTCTACTTTGCTCTCATAGCCTCCCCGTAAAAAAAAATTAAACACACACACACACAACACACACACAGGACACACACACACACACACACACACACACACACACACACACACACACACACCAAGAGGTGCATTCTTCTTGTGCACACACAACCATGTGCGTGCGTACACACACACACACACATGCACGCGCACGCACACACACACACACACACACACACATGCACGCGCACACAAAACTGATGACCACCACCACCATCACCACTACCACCTTGCTGTCTGTCCCCCACAGACGTCCAGTTTCCCCCTCCACTCTGCTCCACCCCCCTCCCCCATCACACACACACACACACACACACACACACACACAGAGGAAACTGATGACCACCGCCTTGCTGTCTGTACCTTCACAGACGGTCAGTTACCCCCACCACTCTGCTCCACCCCCCTCCCCCATCACACACACAACACCAACACTCTCCCCCCCCCCCCCCCCCCTTCCTTCCTCTCCCCACCAACACACAAACAGAGAAAACTGATGACCACTGCCTTGCTGTCTGTACCTTCACAGACGGTCAGTTACCCCCACCGCTCTGCACCCCCCCTCCTCTCCCATCACACACACACCACCATCACTCTACCCCCCACCCCCACCCCCCACACCCCTCCTTCCTCCTTCCTCCTTCCTCTCCCCACCAACACACACAGAGGAAACTGATGACCACCGCATTGCTCTCTGTCCCTTCACAGATGGTCAGTTACCCCTACCACTCTGCACCCCCCCCCTCTCCCATCACACACACACCACCATCACTCTCCCCCCACCCCCACCCCCCACATCCCTCCTTCCTCCTTCCTCTCCCCACCAACACACACAGAGGAAACTGATGACCACCAACCTTGCTGTCTGTTCCTTCACAGACGGTCAGTTACCCCTACCACTCTGCACAACCCCCCTCCCCTTCCCTCCCATCACACACACACAACACCAACACTCCCCCCCCCCCCACCCCCACTGCCCCCCCACTCATTCCTCTCCCGACCAACACACACTGAGGAAACTGATGACCGCCAACCTTGCTGTCTGTTCCTTCACAGACGGCCAGTTACCTCCAGAGCCGGAGCAGCGGACCTTCAGCCTGCGTCACTCCCTGTTCTGCACTTACACCTACACCCACGCCAAGTGAGTGACCGTCCGTCTGCGCTTTTGTTTTGTGCTTCCGTGTCTGTGAAACTGCATGTTTTGCTGGTTTGCGTGTGTGTGTTTGTGTGTGTGTGTGTGTGTGTGTGTTGTGTGTGTGTGTGTGAGTGTACTTGTATGTGTACGTGTGTACATGTGAGTACGTGTGTGTGCGTGCTTGTCTGTATGTCAGTTTACATTTATTTGCTTATTAAGTTATTTACTATCATTGTTGTCTGATTATCTTTTTTTTTTTAATTTTTTTATGTTGTCTGTGTGTTTGTTTATTTATTTATGTATTTCTTTCTTTCCTTATTCATTTGTTTATTTATCTATACATGAATCTAATGATGTATCCATTATGCACTTCTTTTTTCTTTTTTTTTCTCTCTTTCGAGGACTGACTAAAGGCTTTGGGTTACGCTGCTGGTCAGGCATCTGCTTAGCAGATGTGGCGTAGCGTATATGGATTTGTATGAATGCAGTGACGCCTCCTTGAGTAACTGAACAGAACAGAACCGTTCTCAGTCCCTTCCTCACACCATCCTTGGTTTTGCAGGCAGTCATACTCATGTTGTTGTTGTTGTTTTTTGGGGGGAGGGGGGGGGGGGGATGGTTGCATGCTGGGTAAGATCTTGTTTCCATAACCCCACTTGATGCTTGACATTGACTACTGTGTGGATCTTTAATGTGCGTTGTTTTGATCTTCTGCATGTGTATACACACGAAAGGGAGGTGATGTGTTGCATGGGTATACACACAAAGAGAGGTGATCTGTTGCATGGGTATACACACGAAAGGGGGGGTGATCTGTTGCATGGGTATACACACGAAGGGGGGTGATCTGTTGCATGGGTATACACACGAAAGGGGGGTGATGTGTTGCATGGGTATACACACGAAGGGGGGTGATCTGTTGCATGGGTATACACATGAAGGGGGGGTGATCTGTTGCATGGGTATACACACGAAGGGGGGTGATGTGTTGCATGGGTATACACACGAAGGGGGGTGATCTGTTGCATGGGTATACACACGAAGGGGGGTGATCTGTTGCATGGGTATACATACGAAGAGGGGGTGATCTGTTGCATGGGTATACACACGAAGGGGGGTGATCTGTTGCATGGGTATACACACGAAAGGGGGGTCAGGCACAAGCACGTCTGCACATCTTTTGACCTGGGAGAGAGATCAGAAAAAAAAAAAAAAATCTCCACGCTTTACCCACCAGGCGCCATGGCTGGGATTTGAACCCGGGACCCTCAGATTGAAAGTCTGACGCTTCGACCACTGGGCACTGTTGCATCTTTCACTTCTCCACCCTGTCTCTGCTGGCTTGTTGAGGCCTGAAAACTTGTGTCTGCTGAATTCACCCATTTCAGATTAACCTATTCCGGATTCACCTGTTGCCATTTCGCCTATCATTAAATTGGTTCTTGGTTATCCCAGTTTACCTGTTCCCAGTTGGCCTGTGTGCTCAGTTTGCTGTATGAATGTATGTATGTGCATGTATGTGTGTGATTAAAAAAAACAACCAACCACCAAAAAGCTGTCTTTCTTTATAACTCAGAGAATCTCAGTGCGCTGGTTTGAATCACAGCTCAGCTGCCGATATTTTTGCCACCTCCACTAGACCTTGAGTGGTGGTCTGGACGCTAGTCATTCGGATGAGACGATAAACCGAGTTCCCGTGTGCAGCATGCACTTAGCACACGTAAAAGAACCCACGGCAACAAAATGGTTGTTCCTGGCAAAATTCTGTAGAAAAATCCACTTCGATAGGGAAAAAAAAACAAAAAACTGCACGCAGGAAAAAATACAAAAAAAAAGGGTGGCGCTGTGGTGTAGCGACGCGCTCTCCCTAGGGAGAGCAGCCTGAATTTCACACAGAGAAATCTGTTGTGATAAAAAGAAATACAAATACTAATACATATTTCTCACCTGGTCTCTTGTGTTAACGGTTGGTAATATAGAAACAGCAAAATGGGTCCACCTGTCTTCTTTGGACACTGACAGAGCTTTATTCTGAACTGATTCTTTGAAGCCATGGTCATCTTCAAATCTGAAGGACGAACATCATCAGGGCATGATAAAAAAAAAATTCCAAAAAAAAAAAAATCCCAATATTATGAATTATGATTATGATTATTGTCATGATGATGATGATGACAACTGGTGATGTTGTGTCAACAGCACTGTGGCCCTGTTGGGGTTCCTGCCGCAGGACATTGTGGGCACCTCCATCTTCGACTACTATCACCCTGATGACCTGCCCCAGCTCCTGGACATCTACAAGAAAGGTGGGTGTCTGCTGGGGTCCTCTGTCTCTGTGTTATGTTGTGTTGTGTTGTATGGTATTGTTTTGTGTTGTGTTTTGTATTGAATTGTATTGTGTATGCTAGTCTAGCCAGCAGCCTGAGAGAATCCGGCTTCCAAGCCAAAGTCCTCGTCACAGAGATTGGTGCAAGAGGGTTTGTGGGCGCATCTGCCTACAGCCTCATGGAACAGCTGTTGATTTCTGGTACAGAGAGAGGACATGAGCTCTCAAAGCAATGGCAGAAGCAGCAGAAAAGAGTTCCAGCTGGATCTGGTCAAGGAGGAATGAAAGTATACTTCATAAGGATTAAATTTCCCTGCTCAAACTAGTCATACGATGGCTCAGTGGTTAAAACGTCTGCCAGAAAAGGTGACTCAGTTCTGAAGTGGTGACCACCCTGGAGGCGTGGGTTTGCTGAGGACCGGGGGGTGTGGGGGGGCAATACAAGGGCATCTAGGAGTCATGACCTGGGTGCAGCCCAGCCCCCTTAGAGTGTAAGGAGTTAAGGGCTGAAACACTTGACTGAGGGGGGCTTCTTCTCTGAAGACCTTGTACTGTCCAGCTCTCCCTAGAGTTTCTTATCACTATTGTGTTGTAATGTGTTGCATTGTGTTGTATTGAATTGTATTGCGTTGTGTTTAATTGTGTTTCATTGTATTGTATTGTATTGTGTTGTATTGTTTTGTATTTTATGGTATTGTACTGGATTGTGTTGTTTTGTATTTCATTGTATTGTGTGTTATTGCGTTGAGTTGTATTGTTTGTATGGTATTGTATTGAATTGTATTATTTTGTATGGCATTGTATTGTGTTATATTGAATTGTGTTGTTTTGTATTGTATTGTATTGTGTGGTATTGTTTTGCATTACTCTTTTTGTCACAGCAGATCTGTGTGTGTGTGTGTGAAATTCAGCCAGCTTTCTGTAGGGAGACTGCATTGCTACAGTGCAGTGCTATACTTTTCTCTGTTTTTTTTTTTTGCAGGCTTCTCTTTTTTTTGCCCGCCTGCAGTTGTAATTTTTTTTCCTTCTGTTTTTTCTCCCTTCATATCAAAGTGGATTTTTTTCTACAGGATTTTTGCCAGGGACAACCTTTTTTTGGGGTTCTTTTATGTGCTCTAAAAGTGCATGCTGCACACGGGACCTCTGTTTATTGTCACATCCGAATGGCTAGTGTTCAGACCACCACTCAAGGTCTAAAAATTGCTGGAGAGAGTGGGGGTCTGATCCCATGCACTCAGATTCTCTCGCTCACCGTGTGGACTTGTTAACACTGAACCACCACGCCGCTCAGTGTCGTCACCCCTTCCTTTTTCGTTGCCTGTTTCTCTGCTGTCACATTTCGTTTTTCATTGACTGTTTGACTGCTGACATTTCGTTTTTCATTGACCCTTTCTCTGCTGTCATATTTCGTTTTTCATTGACCCTTTCTCTGCTGTGGGTCTGATCCCGTGCACTCAGATTCTCTCACTCACCGTGTGGACTTGTTACCGCTGAACCACCACGCCGCTCAGTGTCATCACCCCTTCCTTTTTCGTTGCCCATTTCACTGCTGTCATATTTCGTTTCTCATTGACCCTTTCTCTGCTGTCATTTCGTTTTGTATTGACCCTTTCTCTGCTGTCATATTTCGTTTTTCAGTGACCCTTTCTTTGCTGTCATATTTCGTTTTTTTAACCTTTTTCTGCTGTGATATTTCATTTTTCATGGACTCTTTCACTGCTGACATGTTTTGTTTTCCATTGACCCTTTCTGCTGTCATATTTCGTTTTTCATTGACCCTTTCTCTGCTGTCATATTTCGTTTTTCATTGACCCTTTCACTGCTGTCATATTTCGTTTCTCATTGACCCTTTCTCTGCTGTCACATTTCGTTTTTCATTGATCCTTTCTCTGCTGTCACATTTCGTTTTTTATTGACCCTTTCTCTGTTGTCATTTCGTTTTTCATTGACCCTTTCTCTGCTGTCATATTCGTTTTTCATTGACCCTTTCTCTGCTGTCATATTTCGTTTTTCATTGACCCTTTCACTGCTGTCGTATTTCGTTTTTCACCCTTTCACTGCTGTCATATTTCGTTTTTCATTGACCCTTTCTCTGCTGTCACATTTCGTTTTTCACCCTTTCACTGTTGTGATATTTTGTTTTTCATTGACCCTTTCTCTGCTGTCACATTTCGTTTTTCATTGACCCTTTCTCTGCTGTGATATTTCATTTTTCGTTGACTCTTTCACTGCTGACGCATTTTGTTTTTCATTGATGGGTGCACAGATGTCTGTGCATTCCTTCAAGGCCTGGCTGGCTCATTGGGTTATGGTAAAGCTTAGCAGATGTGATGTGGCATATATATGGATTTGTTTGAAAGCAGTTGGGTTATGCTGCTGGTCAGGCATCTGCCAAGCAGATGTAGTGTAGCTGAGATGGGATTTTCTAAAAAGCAGTTGGGTTATGCTGCAGACCAGGCATCTGCTACTAGCAGACGTGGTGTAGCGTGTATGGATTTGCCCGAACGTAGTGACGCCTCCTTGAGAAACTGAAAAGTGAAAAGTGAAAGTGTTGCGCTCCCCAGCCATGCACTCCATGGGCCAGCCGTTCAAGAGTGGACCGCTGAGGATCCGAACCCGGAACGGGACGTACGTGAAGGTGACGACGGAGTGGTCCTCCTTCATGAACCCCTGGGACCACAAGCTGGAGTTCATCATCGCTCAGCACACCATCATCAAGTCAGTCTGTGTGTGTGTGTGTTTGTGTGAGGGGAGGGGGGTTGCGGGGTGTGAAGGGGGTTGGTGTGTGTCTGTTGAGGGGTGTGGAGGGGGTGTGTGGCTGGGGGTGGAGGGTGTGTGTGTGTGTGTGTGTGGAGGAGGATTCGTGTAAATGTGTGTACGGCATGTGTTTGTGCATGAGCATGACTTAGTCAAGCTAGTGCAGGTATGGTCATGTGTCATTTTTGTCATCTGCATACTGATTATATAGTATTCCAACAGAGTTGGTCACATATACACTCACACACACATACACACACGCCACTAAAAATTTTTGAGACACTACGATGTTTGTCCAGTATGCGACACACATGTTACTTTTATTTTATTTTCAAACATTGTTTACTGTGTTTCCAGGGCCCCAGACAATCCTAACGTATTCGAGGAAAGTCCTGACGACCGCAAATTGACAGAAGCCAGGACGTCGGAGACATCCCGAAAATTGATCAGCAAGATTACTGAGATGCTGCAGAAGGTGAGAACTTACACTATTCATGTGTATGTGTGTGTGTGTGTGTGTGTGTGCGTGCGAAGAGGAGGGGGGTGGAATGTGTGTGTGCGTGTGTGTGTGTGAGAAGAGGAGGGGGGTGGAATGTGTGTGTGCGTGTGTGTGTGTGAAAAGAGGAAGGGGGAGGAATGGTTGTGTGTGTGAAGAGGAGGGGGGTGGAATGTGTGTGTGTGTTTGTGTGTGAAGAGGAGGGGGGTGGAATGTGTGTGTATGTGTGTGAGAAGAGGAGGGGGTGGAATGTGTGTGTGTGTGAAAAGAGGAAGGGAGAGGAATGGTTGTGTGTGTGTGAAGAGGAGGGGAGGGGAGTAGTGTGTGTGTGTGTGTGTGAAGAGGAGGGAGGAGTGGAATGTGTGTGTGTGTGAAGAGGAGGGGGGTGGAATGTATGTGTGTGTGTGTGCAGAGAGGAGGGATGTTGATATATGTGTGTCCTTTGTGTGTGTGTGTGTGTGCTTTTGTGTCTGTATGCGTGTGAATGTGAGATGGTTTGTAGGTGAGTGTGTGCGTTCATGCTTGCTTGTGTTGTGGGAAGTGTGTGTGTGTGTGTGTGTGTGTGTGTGAGAGAGAGACAGGGGGAGGAGGGGCTATGAAAGGTGGATGTCTGAGTTCATGCTTGTGGGGGGTGGCATAGATCGTAGATAGGTGTGTGCGTTCCTGCATGTATGTGTGAGGATTTGGGGGTGGTAGGTAGGTAGGTGGCTATATGCTTGTGTGAATATGTGTAGGGGGTCGGTTGGTGGGTGTGTGCGTTCATGCTCGTGTGTGTGGTTATGTTGTAGAGGGGGTGGGGGGGGGGGGGCGTTGTTCGTAGTAGATGTGTGCATTTATGCTTTGTGTGTGGGGTAGGCGAGTCGGTTGGTAGGTGGGTGGGTGTGTGTGCATTCACGCTTGTTTGGAATGTTTTTCTGACCCTCCCTCTGTGTCTTTTTGATTGAACGTTCCGAACTAATGTGAAGCTGTGTGCTGAAGTGATTGATTATTCAAGGTGTCGACCCAGTTGTTCAATTTCTCAGCAGGTGTCTTTGTTGCTGTGGCTTTTTTGCAAGGCTCTGTTTGTACTTTTGTGGCTTTGTAGGTTTGTATGAGAGAAAAAAACAACAACTAAAGGCAGAAGAAGTGTTTTGTTGTACTGAGGAGTGATGTGTGTGTGTGTGTGTGTGTGTGTGTGTGCAGCCCATGAGTTTTGATACCATGCCTCTCACGCCGTCTGACTCTGGGGGAGCTGGTGAGTGG